>NC_136611.1:29405016-29422516 GCF_933228915.1 Telmatherina bonti | reverse complement strand
ATTTCAGTTCTATTTTCTTTTTTTTTCTTTTTTAAAAAAAAAAAAATTTTTCCTTATTATTTTAATGGCATGATTTTGATAAAGTCTGTTGCACAGACAAAGCAATTGCAGGACTGGTCTTCAGCTACTGCATGTTGACAAGAGTTTCTCGCTGGAGGCTGAACAGGTGTTAAGCTCAGTGTTAATGTTCTCAAACTGCACTGTGCTTTTGTCCTGTGAGATCATTTCTTTGTTATGTTTCAGCAGCATCAGTAGCATCGGTTTCATACAGGTTTATTCACAAAAAATATTATAGTAAATGAGTGTAGATATGAAATGAGGGTGACAGTGGTTTAGGTAGCTGAGACGCTTCTCATGTGACCTGATGGTCTGCAGTTTGAGTCCTGCTCCTCTATGCTGCTGCAGCCCTGAGGGGGACACGACTGTTCTCTGACGGCCTGTCCCAAGCCCGGATAAACACAGAGGGTTGTGTCTGCAGGGGCATCCGGCGTAAAACTTGTGGCAATTCTCCTGTGCGATGGTTTGTTGTGGCGACCCCTTCAGAGGGACGAGCCGAAAGGGATCAAGTGTAGATATAATATCAAGGTGTACATATTAAGTTAGATCTTGTCGGATTTTGCAGCAACCGCATGATTTCCTGTTACTATGGTAATCAAAAGAACATTTAAAACTCCAGAGCATGTTAATTACAGTCTACGTACAGACACAGCTAAACTGGTTCTAAGCTCAGTTTCAATACATTTGAATGAAGTCAGTCAGTTTCATAAAATCAATCAAGTCTGAACTGAACAGTTATCTAGTTCATAGAAAGAGTTGAGGCCATTCCTGAAGTTCGATTTGTCTTTTCCATCAACGAATGTAGCTCAGTGTGTCATCTTCATCAAACAAAGCTCAACACCATATTCTGAACATACCAAGTGATATGTGGTACTGGTTAACTACCGGGCAGCCCTGTAATAGCCTCCTCTCTGTGCTTTTTGCAGAACCAAGTGTAAATGTTATATCATGGGAATTTGTAGGAAATGTTTAAAAAAAAATGTTATTGTGATATTTAGTAAATTAACAACAGTTATTGTTGATAAATCTACATATGTGATGTTTTATTTTTTTACAGGAAGGTGAAATATCTGAACCTCAAAGGAAGTCTGGTGGATGAACACACAGTCAGAGGAGTGAATAAAGCAGGAAAAGAGGTACACTACTGATTCACACTAAGAGATGTGTATATATACATTTAACATTATTTTAGATATTATTATAAACACATTTAAACAATGTTAATCTGAACACTGAGCTCAATCCTTTCATTCCATCTGAATATATTAAATCCAGTCTAGCTAAAGACCGTACAGCCACGCTGCTCTTTCATCCAACATTTACCTGTACCATCATCTAAACAAATAAAAAGGTCTTTAGACTGTCAGGACAAATCCTCCATCCACCACAGAGCTGAAGCGTCATCTCTGATGTCTTAGCAGTGATGATCACCATGTGGCATCGATCGCATATTAGACATGCTCTTGTTTTGTTGTTGTTCTTGTTTTCAAATATCATTATTGTTATTCCTGACCTTAGTTTCAGTCTTGCTGTAGAGTGTGAGGGATGCTGTAACGAAACATCTTCACAATGTTATTGCGTATCACCTTCAAAGCTCAACATAGCACAGAAATCTTGGTTTCCGGTGGTATTTCAGCGGAAACACAGAATATGGTTTCTCACATTCATTCTGTCTCAGAAGTATTTCCCTGCAGCTTGGTAAGGGTGCTGTTATATTGCAGGCTGTTTTGCAGAAAGTGCTGGTGAGATTTCTTGCTCAGTCTCCCTTTGCTGACATAGAGTATTTATGCGATCAAATTCCTCCTTTTGCATCCCTTCCCACATCACATTATCAATTAACATCTACAAAATCGAGTTTTGACATCTGTGAATCGATTCAAAATCTTCACACTTGATCTCAATGCCTCTAAGTTCGGATTATTTCCCACCTCCCTCTCTGAAAGATGAAAACTAAACACTTATCTTCCTTTTTTGCCTTTTATTGAACAATTGCATTAAAGTGCAA
The DNA here is from genome assembly GCF_933228915.1 of Telmatherina bonti. Taxonomy (NCBI): domain Eukaryota; kingdom Metazoa; phylum Chordata; class Actinopteri; order Atheriniformes; family Telmatherinidae; genus Telmatherina; species Telmatherina bonti. The sequence continues at coordinate 29,420,454 of NC_136611.1, read as the reverse complement.
CAACTTTGAGCCCTAATGGACTGCTGTGCCTACTATGAATGCTGCTGCTTGGTTGATGGACTTCAGTTTTTCTGTCATCACCTTTATGCAGAATACTATGGAGAGCACTTCATTTCATTTGACACTTCCTTCTTTTTTTGAGGGATATGAGCAAAAAAAAAAAAAACTGGTGCCTCTCATTTCCGTCTCTTCTTACAGACGATCCTGACTGCCAGGAACATTGTAATCGCCACAGGAGGACGACCAAAGTACCCTACGACTGTAAATATAACCCATACCATGTTATTATGGTTGCTTACATGGAGCATTTTGATGCAGTGACGACGCTTCATGCGCGGGCCTCACCAAGAGGAAACTGTTCCCTCTTTGTTGTTGCATAACATTATCGATAGATTTGTTGATGGATAAATTAGAAGTTGTGTTTTGTACTGTAACTGTTCTAACAGATTCCTGGAGCGACGGAGCACGGCATCACTAGCGATGACATATTCTGGCTGAAGAAATCTCCTGGGAAAACGTGAGCATGCTCTTTTCCTCTTTCCCACTTTTCCATATCAACACTTCTGTTCTATTTAATTGCTATATAGAGAAGCTTTAAACCAGTCCGTGTCCTGTTTGCCTTCATTTCTTGTCAAGTCATTCAGATAATGACACGATCCTTGATTGTGGGAGTTGTAGCTTCGTGTTCTGTACGCTGCACTACAAGGGAAACAGGACCTCCGACCCTGAGAGAATTAATGCCTCTTTACCCGCTGCACTACCTTGCTCACTGACACGGTACATCCCGCTGTCACGCACTGTGATCATTCATCAGAGACGTGCAGTTTGTTTTTTTCTCCCTTCCTGTCAGCCTGTCCTCGCCTCATGATTCAGATTAGCCGCGTGCATCCTGACCTTTACAGAACAAGCCCTTTAATCCAGCCATTTAGCTGCTGTCATCACCTGGTTAATTGGTCCTTCCCTGACGTTTCCTCTTGGCACGTCACGCAGATGGTGACTAGTGGTTGTGGTGTACCTGCACTGCGGAGGCTGTTTGCTACGTGGTGATGGATCAATGGAAATAATTATTTCGATATTGAAACTATTTATGAATCAAGGTTGTCTACATTGGGGGATGTGGACCTAATTGCTGTTTGTCATTTTATTTTGTGTGGATTTTGACAGTTTTATATATTAATGGTTTAGTTTAGTTTATTAAGGATCCCCATTAGCTGTAGCAAGCTGCAGCTATTCTTCCTGGGGTCCGGCACAATTATAATATCAAAAACAAAAACTTGTAAAAAGTTACACAGTACATCAACATTTCAGTTCAATCCTGGAAAACAAGGTATTTACATCTTCAAAATCATCTCTTTACATCCATTTTTACATAAGTAAATGCATGCATGTAAAGTCCATTCATATCACATCCTATCATATAAACTATTCATTTACAAAAAATACACTTACTTATAATTGGATATCAACCTATATATTTGATTATCTATAATACAAATCTTCTAGTGCACCTCTATCCACATTATCAGTTAACTCTATTACACATTCATTTGTATTTATTATACTTATCATCAAACCCTTATAATTATGATTTATATAAATACCGGTACTTTTGAAAAAAAGTCTTTTAGTAATTTAAAGTTTTTAGGGTCAGTAGTAAATTTAATGTTCTTCGGTAGAGAATTCCATGTTTTCATGCCTCTGTACATTACTGTTCTTTTTATGGCATCTGATTTTGCTTTAGGCAAGCTAAAATTTCCATCTTTTGCATGTCTTGTGGTATGTTCGTGATTTCCAGCACTAAAAGCAAGGTTATCAAATAAAATAAGAGGTAGTTTTAATACAGATATATTTCTAATTACAACTGTCAATGTATATAAGAGTCTGTCTTTGACCAACAACCAGTTAAGTTTCTTATGCATTGTGATGATATTTGTCCTGAAATCACACTTCAGTACTGTTCGGGCAGCTCCATTTTGTACACGTTGTAGTGACTTTTTCTGTCTTTTAGCGAAAGGCTACAGCAGCCTGTCGCACGGACTGGTGCTTTACAGCATCAGTTTCTTTAGATGAAGTTTTTAGTGTCCAGAGTCGTATTAATGTTATTGAAGTTGCCAACCACTTGTTGACATTACAAAGTAACACATCACAGAATCAATATGGGAATCAAAAGCAACAATAAATCGTAACGGTGATGATAAAAAGAAAAATAAAGTTTTTTTATTTTCAACATTTCACAGATTTACCTAAAGTATTATCAGGTTTTTTTCTTTTTTATTTATTAAATGGTGTCAAACATTTGCCAGAGTTGGCCTTTCTAGCAGTGTGTGTTATACAAAGAAAAACCCAGAAGTTTCACTCCTGATGGCTTTGACTGCTCAGCAGTGCCTCCTGCTGATCAGAGGAGCGTTGAGCTTTTAAAGGACTAAATTAAGTACCAGTGTTTTAAATCTGGCCGTTTTAATCCCATTTTATGTCCTACTTTCATATGTTTGAATCACTGTGCAACACTCAAAATCTGTTTATGTTTGTACCCATTTCTGTCCTGTTTGTTTTTTTCTGTTTAGATACATACCAAAAAAAGTTAAATGAAAAATCTTGCCTTAGGAAATATGATTTATAGCATTTCACCACAGCAACACCGACAAACAACCGACTACACAGAGATCTGCATTTTTACTTGTATGGGTTGTAGTCTCATATATAAAACTATATTTCCAGCATAAAATGCCTTCTGACCCCGTTTTGGTTTTTTTTTTCAGCTTGTTGTGTCGTTTTCCTTTATGTTTTTGTGTCTCGTTGAACCCATTTCTATTTAAATCTGTCTCCTCTTAATAACTTAAGGAGCTCGGCTTCAGTTTCCAGTGATCAGGTGATATTTGGACGCTAGTTTTGACTTAAACTGTTTTTTCTGTTCACGTTTTTCTTGTTTTGATTCATCCATCCTGTTAGCACGGAAAAGAAATTGAGAGCCAGACAAATGAGACGACTTTGTCTCATTTCATCATATCATATATCATATATCATATCATATATCATATCATATCATATCATTATTATTATTATTTGTATGAAAGATTTTTAAATCTTTAATATTAATGGTGGTTACATGTCCTTGAAGTAAATGATGCAGTATTTCCTATCTGTGTCAGCATGTGGTGTGGCATCCGTGTTTTACAGGGATGTGAGACCTGTGTGCAGGATGTGCATTTTATCATACTATAAATATTTATCTGAACATATGGACCTGTCTGCTAATTTGCGTTGTTGAGCGATCCTCTGGCAACTGCATTGCGGCTTACTGCACAACCCACTTTCTCTTGAGATCAAGTTCAGACACATGACATGACATGTTCCTGTAGACTTCACTGCTGAATTTCAGATTATTATTTCCACCAGTAAAGCTAAACTTTCCTGACCTGAAATCTGCAAAACAGGCCCAAACTATGATGCTTCCATCACCATGTTTCCCCGATGGGCAGAGGTTCTTCTGGAGGAAAACTGTGTTTTCCTGAAGTTGGATGAAGCTGAATTATCAGAACTATGAGGACATTTGAGCTCAGAGCCTTTGCTGTAGTACACTGCTGATTGGTGGGGTCCTCTACCTCCCTTTAGGCGGCCATCAGTGTTCTGCTGCTATTCCTACATTTAGATACTTGCACGCTCGGGGCATCAGCTGTGGAAGTGAGGCCCAAGAAGCTGCAGGCAGGGAAGCTGCAGTGTGAGGGGGATACAGCTGAGGGATGGATGTCTAATGAGGTTTCATTCACACACACCTTAGTGACAGACTTGGTTTTGGGGCTGAAGTCCAGGATTTTGCTGTGGGCATGCTATCAGGAGAAAACACTGAGCGCATGCCAGTTGGTAGGAGGACTGGACAGTGTAATGAGATAATCTAGCACCTAAATCTCTGCTGGGCTATTTGCTCAGGAAGAGAAAAAAAACCCATAAAATAGAGACGCAAATATGAAAAATAATTGTCAGAACACACAGAGAACATGCTCAGAGAAAACAAGATCTTTATTTAAAAAAAAAAAAAAAAAGGATTTATTCAGCTCTATCAAATCAACATTATTATATGATGAATTAAGTAAATATTTTTTCTAAAAATGTCAGTGATAAAATATTGGAATAGTTGCTCTCTAACTATAAAAATCGTGTAACAGTGGTGATTAAAAAAAAAAAAAAAGGAAATGCTTTATTTTTTGCATGCTAGTACTTTTGGAAAATGAAGTTATTTAGTGTTTTTTCACATTCTTTGCTTATTTAATCATTAAAGTCAAAATGTCCCACACTATATCTGGCAAAACATTCAGAAATACCATGTTTTGCAAATCGAGTCGCATACCTGCGTCCACATACTCGACAAGACGTTTAGCAGATCCGCCCATGAACAACGATTACACACTCAAAAATAGAGGTACCAGTTTGTACCTAAAAAGGTACAAATGCTTGTCGCTGGGGGTGTACTCTTTTGAGAGACATTTCTGTACGCTTCAGTTCTGGTCTATTTTTGTATCTTATCAAGTTCAACCTCACCTTATCAAGTTATGTTTTTTATGTTTTCCACAGCATTAGGCCTGGTCCATGCAACTTAGCAATATTATCTTATCTTTAACCTAGAAATAATCTTCAAAAACTCAAAATACTGACCAGACATACACTTAGTTTGCAGCATCTGACCTTCATTGTCTGGTGTAGTAAATGACTGTTAAGTAGTACTACTGTCATCACTCAACTCTGCTCTAGTTTGTTACATTACAGCCATTAACATTACATTTTTCAATGCTGCAGGTACCCTTATGGTCAAAATGGTACAAATTTGTACTTTATGTCACTTTGAACCCTTTTTTCGTACTCTGAAGGTGTGCTTCTGGTCTCTTAAAGACCAGTATCGTACTTTTGAGAGAACATTTCTTTAAAATGTACCTATAGGTACAGAAATGTCCTTATCTTGCACCTCTATTTTTGAGAGTGTAGATGTAAAGGTGTCACTACAGACACATTATGATTATATGGAATTAAACGTATTAGAGTGAAGAAACTATGTACTTTGTTGTGCAAAAGAAAGAGTTTCCATCTGAAAGTCTGTGGGACTGTCTTTCTAGCAGTATAGCGACTGTGAAAACAGGAAATCTAACACCAGAAGGGCTGATGTGTGTCATGTCTCTAAAAGTTCAAAGTTGTTCATATTGCTACAGTAAAAATCTGCCTTTTTTTTTTTTTTTTTTTGTTTTGGTTTTTTTTTTTTTTGTTTTTAAAACTTACCATCATGGATCAAATACATGTTTCAGTGTTAATAATTATATCATGAACTTCTTATCAGGTTGTTGTCATATAGCTGCTGTGGTTTTAATGCACAGACTGTAACAATGTAGACTGACTGCACAAATGTAAAAAGATTAATTCAAACAAATTTTACAGGGAGCAAAAGATTTTCCATGCAGGGTTGTCAGCTGGCATATATTTGGTGGCAGCTGTCTGTGTTTTATGTTCACATGATGAAGAAACTAATCTTACACCAAAAATGAGGAAGACATCAAAACTTCTCATCAATGAAGACATTCATATGTTTTTTTTATTTCAAATCAAGCCAGCAGAGACAACACAAGCTGTCCAAATCTCTGGCTTGTTAGTGTGTTTGAAAACCTCCCAAAGGTTAACAAGCACTCAAAGATGGTTTAAAGCAAACCTCTACCTAAGTTCTTGGCCACAGTTGCCTACGTCGTGCTGCTGCTCCACTGACAGGAAACAAGCCGAAAGAGTTTAAACGTGTCTCTGTATTTGGACGACTTCTTATCCCAGTTGTCATTTAACTGGAAATCTGGTGTATTGTGGAATATTACCCACATTTTTTTTAAACTTTACATAACTATATAAAAAATAACAACAATAACGGGGAAAAAAAAAACCCACCAACAGCAAGAGTGATCGGTGTTCACATTAATTAACAATAAGTACCACGACTGTTTTTGTATATTGTTCATTTCTCCTGTAGGTTTTCACATTTTAGAAGTTGTAGCCTTATAGTGTGTGTAAGTTTTCCCATGTTATAAGTTTCTCCTACTATTTCTTTCCAGTTCTCTAAGGTGGGTGGGTTAGTGTTGCTCCATTTCCGAGTAATGGCCTTTCTTGAGGCTGCCAGAAGGATCTTGAGGAGGTATTTTTCAGGATTTGGAGGGGAGATTTCAGCTAAATGTCTCAGATGTAAAGCTGTACATGTTTTAGGTATCTCGTATCCGAGCTTTTAATCATCCCAATAACATCCCACATTTCTGACCAAGGCCGTCTGACTATCTCACTTAGACAGGAAAATCAGAGAAAGAGAGAAATTAGACACATTAATAGTAGGAATGTGAATCTAACAACAACTCACAATTCAGTTTGATTCTGATTTTTGAGGTGACGATTCGATTCAGAATCAATTCTCAATTCAAACAGATTTTCGATTCTTAATCATTACACTTATGTAACAAAAGGGGCTAATTTCCAAAGTAACTTCATTCTTCTATAAGCTAGAAAGAACTGAGAAATAATTAGTGCCGATTCAATTTAAGTTGCGACACGTACACAAGTTTTTGCTCGTCATTTTTCTTCGTTTTAATTAGGAATTAACAGACCATCATTCAGCTGCTATAATGCTCAAGAAGACAAGTAAAAAGATCAATAAAAACAATAGAAATGTCCCAAAAATTTAAATTTTTAATTATTTGAAATAAAAAAAGAGAGATTTTTAACAAAAATATTAATTGTAAAATTGTGGAGCAAAAAAAATCCAGATTTTCAATTTTTCGATTCGATTCCCCACCCCTAATTAACAGTGTCTTTTTCTATGCTTTTTGTGCTCTGGCAAGATAATTAAAGGCATGTTCCAAACATTTAGTCAGTAAGTCCATTGGATGAAGATGTCACGATTGTTGCAGATGTTTTAACAGGGTTGTGTTTAAGTTGTAAAATGTGTGTCAGACTTGTGTAAAAGCTAAATAGAAGGTGAAGAAGGGGAAGGGGAACGAAGACAGTTTATTGGTGATGAAAGCACAGAATCAAACTAAAGCTCTTTACTTAATCTGTTTTGAGCCACCTGACAATACGTGCTAAGTGCAGCAGTGCATCACAGAGACGTGGAGGAGAATGGGTGCCGGGCTTTTAGGAGTTGGAGTTGGTGTGATCCGCCGCAGGCAGCTGGAGCTGTCAGCTGGAGCTGACTTTAAGGGGGAATATGTCTGCTTTGGAGGGGTACAAACAAGGGCGAAAAGTGCCTCATCCATGCGGGTGATGGGCTTCACTCACCGGGCTGACGTGTGGACTTGAGCCTTGAACATGGCACACCCCATCCGCAGGGATTAGCCTAAATGCTAGCAATTAGCCCTCCTCAGCGCCACACATCTTTATAGGTGGATTACAAGTGGGATTCACCTGGACCACACACAGAAACAGCTTTTACTGTCCTCATTTCTTACATTTTCTTCACACCTCTTCACTTGGGAGCTTATAAAGTTTTGTTGTTCATCACTTCTCTAATTCTGTGATTCAGAGTCAACATTTTCAGCCTTTCCTTTGCCGTGTTTTGTTTGGCCAAAGTGCACTGAGCAAATGCTGAAATGTATCTTATTGTATTGTTAGTTACTAAGAGCTTGTCTCTCTTTGTGTTTTGCAGTCTTGTTGTTGGAGCCAGCTGTATCCTTTTTGTCTGCCTCGGGGGGGGGGGGGGGGGGGGGGTTGTAAAAGAAGCCACTGTATTGAATCTGTTGACAATCAGTAGACACGCTACATAAAAATAACACTGATATTAGATAGTGTGTAAGTTTATAGCTCTGAATCTGGAGTTTCTTTCTGTCTCTCTTTAAAGGTACAAAAGTGCTTCCCAGGACTTTCAGCCCCCTTAAGTCACAGCTGCTGTACTTTTGAATAAATAAATGACTGTATTCCTCAACTCAGTATTATCCAGACGTGGCTCTTGAGTGTGCAGGCTTCCTCACAGGCATCGGCTTAGACACCACAGTGATGGTTCGCAGCCTTGCCCTCCGGGGATTTGATCGGGTACTGCTCTCTGATCTAAAATCTAAGTATTCTGGATGTAGAATGGAGTAATTACACCCCTTTTATTATTGGATATCCTGTTTTTTTTCTGCAGCAAATGGCAGGTCTGGTTACAGACTATATGGAAGCCTATGGGACCAAGTTTTTGTGGAAGTCTGTCCCAAACAGAGTGGACAAGCTGTCTTCCGGCGCTCTGCAGGTCACGTGGACTGACACTCAGACTGGCAGCGAGCACAACGACACCTATGACTCTGTTTTATGGGCTGTTGGTGAGTTTACTGTGAGACTACTGCTGTATTTTTATTTTTTTTTCATGCTAAAAAAATCTAATCTTTAATGATTTGATCACAATTTAAAGTGCAAAACAAATGACCTGGAAAGGTTAAAGGTGAGTTGAAGAAGAACAGAATTAAACACAAACAATTTTTATTAGCTTTGCTTATTTAAAAAAAAAAAAAGGATGAATATACATGAGATTTCTTTAGACATTAGCCTGGTTCACCATGCTTTCCTTGTTAAAGAGCTGGAAACGGATCCAGGAAGCCGCACCAGAACCAGAACCCAGGCACAGACTGGGTAAATGGACCTAGCTATTGCACATACAGGAATTGAAGCCAGATATTTGTAACGGACTTAGAGGAAAATGCTGCAGCTGTGTGTTTTTATTTTGCTCTGTTTGCTGTTTAAAGGCTAAAAGATCTGTTCTATTTTCTTCAAACTTGTATTAATATCTTTAAATCAGATTTTTCTGTCTGCTTTCTGCTGGATTGCAGCACCCACATTGTTTTTCTGTATTACTGTATACCTCCGAAATGAAATGAACCGCTTGCGTGACTGCATCTTCCTCGCACCACTTTCATCACCAGCCTGAGTAGATTGTGGTGTCAGCAGATAGTACGAGAATAAAGGCTGAAAACAAAGTAATAAAGCCCAACTGATGGGAATGGGCAGAGGAAGTGTTAATCACCTACTGCTGACTCCCTGGCTCCCTTGTTGGAGAATGGGCAGGATGGAGCAGGATGCACCCAGACGCAGGTCACCATGGGCCGCTCTTTGTTCTCAGGCTGCACCTTCCTGCTCATGCCAGCCCTGCGGAAACCAACCTTGCATCTGTCACTGCCATCCCTGCCCGCTGATCATCCCCAGCAGCCATCTTCCTCCTACTTATCTGTTCCTTTTCTATTATTCTATCATTTCAATGTTCTTTTTCCACCAGCAGCACCAGTAACAATGGAAGGAACATCCGCCAGCGCCGCCGCCATCGGTCTGTTTGCGTCGAGCGTTTTCCAAAGCAACATCTCACTTCCGAAAATGTCACTTTTAAGCGTTTTATTTGCGATTGTGTGCATGTGACAGGGACAAGGATGTGCGTGACCCTGCAGCTGATGTGATTCTTCCCTCTCGTGGCTGAATTCCCTCATCGTCTCGGTGTGAGACGTGAGATGCTGCGTCCCACGTGTTTCCTACATTCATCAGAGTGAGGAAAAACTTGACCTTTTGGGGAAAATAAATCATCCCATTTATCTCTGCAACAAACCATTTTCTGCACGTTTATTTAAATCTATGGTTATAAAAAAAAAAAAGCATACTTTTAAGCTCTTTTATTCTAAGCCGATAAGTGCTTCAGAAAATTGTCGGAGAAGTTTGCTGCAACTTCTCTACAACCTCTTTAGGGCTGCATGTAAAAGACGGTTTTGTTCCCATCCAGTTTAGTGAGAACAAGTCGCTTTGTGACGTCTGCTCTTTGATGTGTGGATGCAGAAGTTATGAGTACAAGGCCACTTCCCCTGGCTGTGGCCTTACACTAGAGGCCAGGCGGGGTCCCGGGCCTCTGTGGAGTTATTAAATGTCGGAGGGGACTGGGAGACAGTATTACCACTGTCTACCACATCCTTCTCCGAGGCTCTGCCTCCCTCCACCTTTCCCCTGCTCCTTCCTGACCTCATGGCCGCTCCCCTGTCCAGGTGTGCCCATAGAAACACAGCAGGAAACAGAACATTTCCAAGCTTCCTGTCTGCGTACTTAAACGGAGCACATTAGTCTTCTCCATTGCCGCCCTCTACCAGTACTCAAGGATGTCATTTAAAAACATTTCCTTTTTTTTTTTTTTTTAAACTGGCTGCTTCACACAAGCAGCAACCTTTGGGGGTAAAAGAAAATAAAGCTTGAGTAGAAATGCTAAAAGGTTTTAATTCAAACGGCCATCTGGGATGTTTAAAAGATGAATGCAGCCGGCATGACATCACCCACTGCTTTGTAGGCTGTCATGTTGAAGCTTTTGGGTTGTTTTTTTTTTGTTTTTTGTTTTTTTTTTCTGATTTCGCCATCCATATTGTAGGTTTTCAGTGCCGCAAATGGACGTACGAGGGGTGACAGAAAAGCACACTGTTAGAGGACGCTCACCTGTCACTCGGTAGTTTTGCTTCAAACTTTTGAATGAAATTATTTGTCATCAAGTAGAAACTTTTTGTTTTATTTGAGGGGTTTATAGGTCATTGAAGAAACAGAAGTTACTACAGTAAATAAAGGTTGTTTAGAAAACCTTCATAAAACATTTGTCCATATAATTAAGACTGATTTGATAGAAATAATAAATTAATATTAAAATAACACTTTTTACATTAACAAATTTCAAATTGCTCCAGACTGCAAATGTAAAAACAACAAACGGAGCAAAACTTAAAAGCATAAATTAGTTCTAGAGAGGAAAATCCGTTGTGAGGAAAAAGGAATGTAAAACCACGCCTACAAGAAAATCATCTAAAAATCAAAGGTTTTGCTAAAAAGAAAATCCTCAAGTCACTGTGAGCCGTTTAGGTGCCAGATGGAAATCTGTCATGTCTTACAGCTCAGTGTAGGACCTGTTCTTTACAGCTATATACCTGTATCCAATAATACACAAAGCTGCAAGCTGTTTTTAAAGTATAATAACTATTATATGTTGCCTTTAACCAAAAGATTCATTTGATCCTGACACTGAGTTGCATGCAGTCCATCAGAATCAGTCAAAAGGTCTGAGGTGATCTCGTCAACCTAGAAAACCGATTTTTCTTTAGTGATGATAAAAGGTTAAATCATCTAAAACTCCGGCCTGTGTGGGAGTGATCAGATTGGACTATAAAGGCTGGCAGCGGATGCAGATAAACCCGCCACTGTCATCACGTTGCAGTTAAGATGTAGCTGAAGTCTGATGTGTGCTATGACATAATTTTATACAAGTGGATACAAGCAGACATTGAGCCAACTGTGAAAGAACATACACACACACACACACACTGAGTCAAAGTTGCGTGTCTTCGATTTTTTTGTCTCTGCATTTAATTTCTTATGTTTCAATTGCAAACATGTTCTACTAAGTTTCTGCTTCTTTTTTTTTTCTTTTACTTTCTTGCAACTCTTTATCTGTTTGCATCTTAAAATGTTTTTTGGCTTGAAATGAAACACTGGTTTCTGGGCAGCGTGCGCGATCCATTCCTCCAACAATAACAAGCTTCCGTCTAGTTGCTCTCCCTTTTGTCTGTGTTCATTAGTTTGATCAGATAAGCTATCAGCTCTCATTTTAACATGCGGAGGTTTGTTGTGGCTGTTTAGCAAAGCGGTCTTGAAGCTTCCTCTTAATGCCGCAGCAGGCTCTCCCCACAACGGACCACTGGATATTTAAACCAAGTCTCTTATAGAACAACCCGCTGTTGTAGTGTCCATGCCGTACAATGGAGCACTCTCTGCTGCTGGACCTTCAGACAGGAAGACCACAGTCTGTAAAACGCTTTTATTTAAAGGCCAAAACAATGTCTTCATTTCACCTCGTTTTTCTAGAGTTTTGATGAGCTGAAGAATGACACATATTGCAGCGTTTCGGTCTCACAAGACAGGAAAATATTTAGAAGCCCTGCCTTGGGAATCGGTCATGACGGGCTGACTCCCCCCCCCTGTCGTCATTCTGAGTGCTGTATCCCATTCAGCCACACACGCTGCGGAGAAGCAGACAGTTCCCTGTAGCCCTCTCCTGGTCTGAGAAGAGGGGGGAAGGACGTTGTTCTTCGGCTCCAGCCAGGAAAAGGGGTCTCGGGGGTTTGTTATTTTTGCTGTGCGATAGCATCTACATGGGTACCTCATGGCTGGGTGTTTATTATGCTATCCAGGCAGGTTGTAAGGAGCTGTGCTGAGGTAGTGGGGAGGTGGGGGGCGTTTGGTCCAAGCTCCATCACCATGGAGACTCGGTGTCGACAGCATCAGTCAGCCATCCCCCAGGAAGTGTCAGAATTGGCACCTTGGGATGTCCCATGGGGTTTATAGGGTACACATTCCCAGCTGCTCATTGGGTGCTCCTCCTTCTCAGCTGGCCAGATGTTTCCATTCAATAACTTTTACCTTCAGCTGTTTTTAGTAGAGATACTGGTAATTAATGTTCAAATTTGAGTTAATCATTATCCAGAACCCAGAAATGTTTAGTTTTGCCCTCCATTTGCAGCTCTTTGATTCACAAGTTGGTTTTCTAATAAATTATTATTAGTTCGAAAGGTTTGCACAGATCCCTCCTCCTCCCTCTTTGTATTGTCATATGTTTGGAGAACTCCTGGATTTTAATGTTATGTGAATTAGAACCAAAGCCAAATTCTCTGTGAGCACTCTTCCTTGTCCCACCTCACACGCCTCTTATCAACATAACCATGTAATGTTGTCGCTCTGTTGTTTGCTCTCGTTAAACTCAGGCAGAGCTCCTGAAACCAAAGCCCTCGGTCTCGACAAGCTTGGCATGCAACTCAACAAAGAGACAGGGAAGATAGTTGTCGGGGCAGATGAATCTACCTCAGTGCCAAACATCTACGCTTTCGGTGACATCGGCGAGGTAGGTATCATCAGCAGATGCCAGTCTGAGCGCAGAAACGGCTCTAATTACACTCTCAACTGCAAAAGCTCTCCGGATAATTATTGGTCTGAATTTAAACTCAACACTATGTGAACAAGTTACTGGAAGTCCACACCCACACCAGTGACTGTAAATGCTTTTCATATTTGACACAGCTGGCCTGAGTATGTGTTGACTCCATTATATAAAAACCCCAGTTGACTCCATTTATTTCACCTCCTCCTGTCAGATTATATGTTAACAGTTGTTGGTTTAGCATCTAATTTTGTTGAAGGCGATCCAAATCCAGTTTTGTCACAATAATTTGGCCAATTTTACCCAAAAAGGCTTAAAAAAAAAAAAAACTGAAAAAAAAATATTCTTTGATTATTATTCAATAGTTATTAACATTATTAATATATTTTGACAGTTGTGGAGCTTTGGTCTGTTGATGAAATGCAGAAAAGAGAAATCTTCCATACATGTGCACATAACTTTCTTTTTTAAAAATTCCAATCCTGCATTTTTATCCATTTAATATGATTAAATTTTCTGTTTTGTATAAAATAATTGATTACTGTGTTGTAATGCACACATACATAACACACGCTATGAGGTGGATAATATAGCAGGAAATATAAAAAATGAACCAGTTTAATTTTTCTAAATTTCTTAAAAGTCAGTCTGAAGAGAGATTTTGTTGTAAAGTAAACAAAGAACACATATAAACATAGTGTTTCTTTACCGCTAACATATCGTTGCAGTGTGTACTGACAAGTAGCTCAGTAACACCAAATGCAAAACATTTTCTTTGGTATTTTTAAAAAAAATAGAAGTTATATCTCAGTTCAAGAAAAAAATGAAATATGTTTCAATTTAAAGAGCTTTTCATAGAAAAGGTAGTTGCAAAAACTCATGATCAGTTCAAACATTATACCAGTTTTTCTCTTATCTCTTGGAGCAGACAAACATATTTTGTTCGGACCTGCAAAAACCCGATTGCAGACGTCAAAGTCCGCCTTCGTACATGCAGTGGAGCTGGATCCATGTGAATACAAGTTAAACCTGCTGCATGTGTTGTCGGTATTGTTTTTTCACCACGACCAGCTGCGAGCTTCCTTCCTGCCTCCCAGGTCTCATGACACACAAACACACTCACAGAGCAGCGTCTGTGATTGACAGCTCACTTTGATGAATCACAGTCCTCTCAAGTTTGTCTGTCAACTTTTCACAATATTTTTCCTGTGCTTCTGAAAGCTCTGGGGTTGATATCTCATTTGATTTGCCTCATACCTTTTTTTTTTTATATATATAAATCTTGGAAAGGAGTGCCTAGAAAAGTTTGATAATGCCTCCTGCTGTCTGGCATGTAAACAGTTACTGGAACACCAAACACGTCCACGTACATGCAGAGGTGCAGGAGATGTTTTCAGACAACAGGATGTGCGGCAGTAATTTAACAAGTTGAAGTCATGCCTTTAGAATTGCCCTGCAGCCCTACGGTTTCCTGCTCAGCTCACTTCTCCTCGTAGCTCCATGGTTATGAGGCTTTCTGTTAGTAAATATTTAAAATAATAGAAGTAAAGGTTTGGGCAGACATTTTATTTTCAAGTCATTTTCGTTCTTTAAATTGTAAGATTCTTGTTGTAGTTTACTGACTGACTCATGAATCACTTTCTGCGTTTAACTTTTGTACAGGTTCTGTTGGGAAATTGTGCAACCAGGTATTTTGGCAACAAAACTGAGCAGTGGTCAGATCATTTGTTCAACTTTTACTTTTGATTTTTTTTTCTTTTTACTTATTTGGGTTCTTTTTTTTTTTCTTTTTTTTTTAAAGACAAAGCAAATCTGTCCCTTCATATGAACAGCTTGATGGAAGTATTAACATCACTAGATTGGCTTCAGCTCCACTGTAGATGTAAATCCTGTCCGTTTAGATGTTTGACTTGTCTCTAGGACAAAAGACATTTTATTTTACTGAAAGCTCTTAAAAGACTTGGTTGGAACTATCATAACTTTAAATTTATTCTTGATCAAAGACAGATAAAAAGCAGGTTAAATATATTTTTTTTAAATAAACCATTGTTAGTCTGAGAGATGAGTGTAAATTGTGCATCTCACAGCAGACCCAGCAGTGTGTTTGGATCGAAGTTGACATTACATGGGAGATCACCATCCCAGCAGCAAAGCACACACATGGGGTTGTAATAATATGAGTGTGTTACTGATGCAGGATGCAGCGAACCTGACCACATGGCAGGCATCATGAAAGTTTTATTCACATCGTAAAATTTAATTTATTCTGAGTTTTTTCCCTTCAAAATAAAGGTTTTAACCGCGATATGTCTACTGGAATAACTTCAAGTTTCTTTTGTTTTAGGGTCGGCCCGAGTTGACCCCGACAGCCATTAAAGCTGGAAAGCTCCTCGCCCACAGACTGGCTGGTCAGAGCACGAAGCTTATGAACTATGACAACGTAAGGAGCACACCTTAATGCAACCGATGCTTTCCCTCCGTCTCTCCACAGCTTACACCTATGTGGTCTTTACTGC
>NC_136611.1:29035016-29400016 GCF_933228915.1 Telmatherina bonti | reverse complement strand
CCAGGGTGGGCCCAAGGCAGCATGAAGGAAGTCATTGACACCATCAGTGGAACTGTTATGTCTGTTTGCTTTTTACCATCCACTTCCCCTCTGCTGCGTCTCATGCGCTCTGGTATTTGACGGGCAGGACAGCCATTCACATGCAAACGTGAAATCTTTGGTTTATTTCTGCGGAAAATGCGCCTAACTCGAAGGATTCCTGTTTGTTGGTGATCATTCACTCCAGTCCAGAGATTTGACCTGTTCGCCTCAGCTGTGCTCCTCAGTGGGGGATGTCAGGGTTCAACTTTCAGGTCGGCCAGCTAATGATGACCTGCACTAAAACCCAAAACTGGGGAGTGCAGGCCTGATGTCACCTGGCCACAAACTTTAGTACATGTAAATAGAGAAGTGTAATTTTCCCTTAAAGCTTTGTGATACATAATTTATATGTAAAGTAATAACACTTTGCGATACAATGTCACCATTAAAGAAATATTACCCGCTGACTGAGTCTTGAGTTTTCTACTTACATGACTCAGTGGTTTCTGTAAACATTAAATGTGTTTTCTTTAACTCTTTTTATTGTAATATGCAACGCTCAGTTTTTTTCTTTCTTTACATTTAGCTGTATAAGAAAGGATGGACACACTTTGACCCAGAGTTGTCTCTGCTGACAGGCAGCTCTGCTATTCAGCCCTGTCACTCAACCAACAATGCAGAAATTCCACTGTGTTTGTTTGGTTAAGGACAGAGCTCTCCGAAACCCCTGAACCTCCTCGAGATCCACAGCAGCCTCTCTCACCCTGAGAATAAAGTCTGTGTCAGTCCTTCACCAAAGTTCACCCGTCGTCTCAAGACTAGTCAGCCCCATTTAGCAATTGTGTCCCTTCTTGTGCTCCACAATGGAGCAAACAGCCTAAATCCACCTTGAAATGCACTTAGTAGAACATGTCAACATGTCAAGGTGTGCTCGGTTCTATGCTCCGTCTTAATCCAGCCCATTGAAGGCTGACAGTTGTCTGTGAGTCAGACATTCACAGGGTCTTTGTCACCTCAGATCTGGAGCTCTACCAGCCATGCTGGAAAATCAGAAGCCTCCAACACATGTTAAAACAGACCTGCTGGATATACAGCATCACAGTCGCAGCAAAAGCCTTAAGAGAAGAAGAAACTGAAACATGCCTTGTGTAAACAGTAGCAAAAGAAAACGAGGAATAGAAAAAGCTCCGCCAAGGTAAGATTTATGCTTGAGAGATGGATAAAAGCCAGTTATGACTGCACTGTTGTACTGCCAGCGTCTGGCTCGAGATCTGTCTGCCTGAGTTGCCTGCAGGGCCCAGATGGAGTCCAGTTCTTCAGGAGAATTGATATTTAGAAAAGAAAAGCGATGGGAAGAAGGATGCTCAAACCTGAAGCCAGCATGAGCATCTGAACTTTTGGATTTAGTTGTTTTCTCCCTTATTAGGCCTCCAAAGATCAAGACAGTCACCCCTCCGCAGAGGTGGCAATTCCTGGTCCAGAAAGTAAAAGTCCTGCCATGTTTTTGGATCTACCTGTACATTTAGAACAGGTGTTTTCACTATAAGGCTTGTTTACCTGGCAAATAAACTCTGCTCATTAAATTCAGCTCGTTTGGTGACTTGTCAGAACACCTGCTGAACAGGACTTTTACTTTCTGGACCAGGAATTGCTGCCTCTGAACCCAACTTAGCCTGATAATTCTCTAACAAAAAATAAAGATAAAAGACCTGTGGTTGTCTAGGTGATGTTTTCTTATTGTACTGTCACTGGCTGTACATGCATCATCAAAGCAAAGATCTTTCTTCCAGATGCTGGACTGTAGGCACAGTCTGCTTAGTTTATACTCCCCATCAGGAATGCCAAGGTTCTCTTGTTTGTTTCACAGCTCTTGAGGCCACATTTTGATTTGGCAACAAATGTTGCATCTAGAAATATCCAGTCGACAGCATATTAAGCCTGTCAGCTTCTCATTCTGCTGCAGAGCAGAAAAAACAGGCAAGGTCAGCTCCTGTCAGGGTGTGGGGGTCTGTTTGGTAGCCCAGTAGAGGTGAAGCCCTGTGAAATGAGCTTATCTGGCCCCTGATAAGAGCAGGATACCCTCAGGAATTGTCTAAATTCAATGCACATGGCTGCTGCTGCAGCCTTTATCTCAGGAGATGCGGGTGTTTGAAAAGGGATCACATGAAGCACTGTGGGTAGGTTTGGTTTATCTAGACTGGTCCAACTGATACATTTTAACGCAGAACACCAGCGTCTGCGGCCAGGACTATAAAGGGTTTGCAATTCCACGTCATAGTTTGTGGTTCCAATCCGGAAACGTCATTAAGAGAATGATTCCGATCACCAACCTCAGCTCCTAAATCATGTAGTCAGGTCTTCTGCCACACAGGAAGCTTTCTTATTACCTCTGGAAGCAGCACAAAGATTTACTGAGCTCATAATCGATGACAGCACACAACAAAGGGACAATGTTTGTATGAGCGTGTGGGCCAAACCATGTCAGTTCGGACTGTTTGCATGCATAAACATATCAAATTCACGTAGTCTTATATCTGGATCCAAACAAGACAAGTCTTGCTCTCTATTTGGATTTGCAAGGACTGTGATTGTTGCTGCACCTCAAACAACCTCTTAATCATTGTCTGTTTGATCAGCTACACTTTTGTTCATTACAATGGCTGACATGTGGATTAATAGCTCAATTAATTTCTTTCTTGTCCAGAACTGCATCAGTGCTGAAATGAATAGGATTTCAGTGGGTCTTTATGTGAAAAGCATGGCTTAAAGATGCTGAAAAACTGAGCCAATTAGGCTGCTTCATTATGATTTCCTGAAGACACTTTGGTCAAAGAAATGCTTCCACACTGATTTAAGTATACCTGATGACACACAGTTTGGAAATAATTAGCTTTAAGAGCTACTACGTAATGTTTTTTCTGTTTTGTTTTTTTCAAACACCAGTTGAACAGAGAAATCCTCAACACTGAGCTGACAGTTTCCCACTAAATGTGTCTGCTCTGGGGCTCTGGTGTTATCAGCACGAGTCACATCACATAAATCAAAGAACCTTCCACTGCCGCGCCGGCTTCCCTCTCTGCAACCAACACATCTGGATGGTGATATGAAGAACTGGCTGAACCTTAGCTGAGCAAAGATTGGGATTCCTGCTAATGGCTGCCTCTGGAAACATGAATATTGTAAGAAGACAGGCACAGCAGCCGAGCTGCAGAGACAAGCTGCACGCTGAGCTTGCCCTCTGGCTGCTGTCGATGCATGTCTGATTCATACTGTCTTTCCTGTTTAAACAATAAAAAGTCGTAGATGACTTATGAATTGAATCAGGCACTCTCCACATATTCTGGGTGTACAGTGTCTAAGTGCTAGGTTTGCTTCAGAGTTATGCCTGACTGAGTTGTTTGTCACCCATTTGATTAGACAGCAGAGTGTATTTATGTGTGTTTAAGCTGAAGTTAATCTAGTAGTTCTAATCCTCAGTAGGTTACAAGTTCTTTTGTGTGTCGTCCTTTTTTTGCATGTCCACACATTCGGCATCCTTGAAGTCCACTCAGTACCCATCAACCTTCCACAAAACTATAACTGTGCCTCAACTTGGTCTCTAAAACAAATTTGGTGTTTGCAGACAGCTGTGAGACAGTAGTGACAAAGTTACAGCCCACGTGCATAGAAACCAGTGTATATATACATCCAACTCAAGCTCAGTAATTAACTCTCATCCTTAAAGACATTGTGGCAACAAGACAAACAAGAGGAACAGTCATCTCTTGTCTCGGCTTTATTCTCTATCCCAATACACTTTAGTCTCTGTTATTGTTTGTTGCCATGCATACTGCACACCAGAGAAGGCTGTTTCCTGCTAATTATAACGCTGCTGCATTATGGAGCAGTGCTATATAGCAGGGTGAGCCAGCTAGAATCAACTGAACCAAGTAATACAGAACAACATGATTCTCCAGTTCTTTTTTAGCCATTATTTAACTGGTTTGTTATCACTGGAGAGCCACAATCTTATAAAAGCTCCACTTCTAAATCAACTTCTGGGTCTACTTCTGTTAGATGGAATGTTATACACACTCTTCCGAGACTCTTTCATCTGATGCTGAATTCATACTTGAACCATTATACTGATTCAACACTACAATAATAAATAACAGCAGACTTTCCAGTGTTTGTACAGTGTACTAAACACAAACCATTATACGTCCACCACTTTGCTTCATAGTTGGTTTTTCCTTACATAGTTATAATAATATCAAAATCATTTTTACTCTTTTGAGATTTTTAACAACCTTTTTTTTCAAACAGTCTTGGAAAACTCTGTATCTCAATCATTTAAATCTCAAAGTATGGTGTAGATGACAGCTTCCTTGATTAAAACTGATTTTATTTGATTGTGCTCTTCCCATAGTACTGATGTACGTTTTTATCCAAAGAGAAAAGTATGACAACTTTGTCCTTAACTTTGGACGATAATAATAATAAGCATTGTTATGGAAGATCAGATGTTAAGTTTTCAACCATTTAAATGAGATTGGATTTCATTTTTCCACAGTGTGGAGTTAAGCAGGCGTGCCATAGATTAGGATTTTTCTTGCCTGCTGTTCCCCGTGGACGTGGCCATGAGAAACAGCTTCATCGTTAAGAGGGAGTTTCAAACAGAACTGATAAGAATAGTAACTTAGACACTGAGTACCTCCCTTGCCATACTGTTCCAAGGGAGGATGGTTTAGTTCTGCTGATAGTGGCATTAAACTTGCATTTTGCTCGACTCCTCAGAGTGATAGGCAGACCAGTCACTCCTCGCCCTCTCCATTCACACCTGCAGCGTTGCCCAAGAATAACACGACCCAGGTTGGCCTCACAAGCACATTTTATGATACCTGCACATCCAACACGTACTCCTGTACACTGTATCTTCTTCCTCTGTAGTGATAACTTAAGAGATACCCTTCAAAGTCCGGTCATGTCTGCATGTAGCTGGAAGAACATGACTCAATCAGTACTTTGCCTTATTGCAAGTTTCTGCTGTCTGGGCCTTGCACGACTTTCGTTGAGCAGCAAATTTTGCCTGATTATTTGTGTGCACTTCTCTTATAGTTTTCTCTTTTTTAAAAATATCGTCACACAATATAACTTTGCTTTTTTAAATTAAGGCAGAAGGTGACAACAGATGTTACAGCAGTATTTTAATAGAGTTACTATTTTTGGCTATATGTGTCTGAGCACTGTGTAAAATATGAGCGGGCACACGAATAGTGGGTTTAAAGGTTTAATACGTGACTTTGTTACGCTTCAGACAGACAGCAGATTCCAGCAGCTACATGAACAGCTGCACTTTGATTTGCACACTGTGTGTTTACTCTGCATTATAAGTAATGTTTAAAACCTTTTCTTCAACCAGATTATCAAGAGGCTTTGTAGTAAGTTAGTTCTTTTTGAAAGTTCCTCTTTTGTTTCATAATGTTCTTTAAGAATGCAGTGACGGTGTTTCAAGATTACAAAGATATTCAGGCTGCAATATACGTCTTACATGTCTGCAATATTAGAAAACAATGCAAGTTGAAACTATATGAAAATATAAAAAAACAAACCTGTAAGTAGAGTTTTGTTTTTGACAGTGGAAAGACATTAAAGCTGTTATGTAAAGTTTCCAGACATCCAGGAATCCCAGTTTTTCCCACACACATTTCTAATCAAAGTTAACAATAATCCTGGTGGAAATTTCCTGGCCTTCAGAGCAGTTCTACGCAACGAGGCAACAATATCTCAGGTATTTAAAACTTTCACTGCAGCATGAAATAAATAATATTTAAAAGAGGGAACCATTGAACCTCTGATTAAATAATTAAGCTAAGGATGCTAACCAGCAGGCTGAAGCAGAATAAAGAACCATAAGATGAAAAAACACTATTACAGGCAGCCAGTAGTGTAGTCCAGGGTATACGCTGGTATACAGAGTAGACCCACTTCTTTTTCAGTTAGCATTGAGTATACCCACTTCTAAACTCCCTGTGATGCTGCTTTTACAGTTACCAACATCCCTACATGTGTGCCTACATCACCCAGCAGCTCTGCGTAGATTACCTATGCTATACTGGTGCAGTTAACCATCAGCTGCGTTTACTTTAGTCTGAACACAGACATGATAACATATATGCATATATGTCCATGAGCCCGCCTCTCACCTGTCTTTGTGCCAGTATTGGTTTAGTCATTTCACAACTCTTCCTCCAAAAGACCGAAGAACAGAATTTATGGGATAATAAACAAATAAACTGATGGATTTTGGGGGAAAACTAAATAGTCTTACATGTCACTTTTCCTGAAACAGAGTTTTCTGTGCTACCTGTTCTTTGGTTTTTGTTTCTTTTTTTTTTTAAAGTGCAAAAAAATTAAGAGTATACCCACTTCTTAGGGGACCACTACAGTCAGCAGTTAAAGGCAACTTTATAAAACTATGAAACAGACTGATATAAAATAAAAACAACTGAACAGGGCAAGTATTGCCATTCCCTTCCTCCACTTTGTTTTGAGCTAAGCTAAAGCAAGAGGTTGAAGTTGAAAGGAGCTCAACTTCTTGTATAAATAAATGAAATAGTCAGTTTGTCTTTGAGTTCACTGCCATTTAAAAACAGTTTCTGTCTGTGTACGAGTAAAGGTTGCTACACATGTCTCCTTAGTACCGAATGTGTCTCAGTGAAAAAAAAAATCATTTAGCTTATATCTTTGTAATTCACCAACTGTGTGTCTAAACTGTGTTCCTATTTCTTTATTTTTTCTACAGATTCTAGTGTTTCTCTCTGGAGTTTTGTCCTCCGTAGTTTTTTTTTACCTCTCCATTATGAAAGAGAAGCCTGGTGAAAGATTGCCAGCAGACTGAATCATAGCACTCCCATCTATTTCTATCTTTCTGTGGTCTGCCTGCTGCCCAGTCTGACCCACAGTCATTCTAATTTGGTGATGAGCTGTAAAGTGACCTGCCTGCCCTGGCTGGAACAGGAGTGGGATTCCAGGGATGAACGACACTGTATACAGCACGCACCCCAACCCTGCCACCCTCTCCTACTCCCCTTCGGACACACGGGGAGACCAAAGCACCTGCTCCCAAGGGCACCCTGGCATTGTCCCCTGCACCTGCCCTACTCATGGGTAAGCTGAGACGCCAGGAATAATTGATGACGATGTAGGTGAAGGTATCTGTCTGAACATGGCAGGAGACACTTTCTCCAACCTCCTGCAGAGGGGTTACTGTCCTGCCACTTCCATTTGCACTAATTGCTTTAAACTCATCGAAGCTCCTCAACTGAGAATCACTATTTTCATGTTCATTAAATGCCACAGTTAAATTTGAGTTATTGCCTTTGTGAATTAATGCTAATCCTCATCCACGATCACTATGGATCAAACTATAGGCCCCATGTGTCAGGAGTGATAATATATGAAAAGAAGTGTAAGCATGCAAATAATTTGATCGTTGTCTTCTGTCATTAGGGCTTTAAAGGCTTTTCTGTTGCTCATACTGGTGGATTATTTAGGTTTCAAACTCTGCATCCAATTCAGCCTCTCCCACTCAGCCACCTGTACTTTCTATTTGTTCATTTTGGAGTTCAGGGGGGATTGGCTGACTCTAATCCACATCTACAGAAGAGGTTTAAAACACTCTGGTTTCATTTAATCTTCCAGTGCAGACCTAGCCGAGCTTGAAACTGGCTTTCCCCATGATAGGAATGGACAAATAGGGGTCTCTCCCAGTTCTTCCATGAAAGAGGTCTGTGTGCTCTGTGGATTAGGGACTAGTGTTATTTCTGTCTCTGTTTCTCAATAAGACTGAAAGGATGACAACAAAGAGGCATTCCTTTTTTTTTTTTTCAGAAAAATTATGTGAGCCTGGAGAGTTGATTTTCTCAGAGTTTTGTTGAAAAAAAGGTTTGGTCTGTTTCAGAAAATTTACTGTTTTAAGCAAATACAGTTATAGTATGCACAGCAAATGAACACATTTATAAACACGTGTCATCTGATGACAGTTACAGTTGTGCTCATATTTATTCATACCCTTTCATTAAAGAAGGAAAAAACAGCTGCCCGTAGAATAAGCTGAAATTGACTAAAATAATAATAAATAAAACATTTTATGAAAATCATTACATTATTTTCTAATGCTGGTTAAATAGAAATTTTTTTTTTTTTAAAAAGCAAACAGATAAGATAATTTATTACATATTACATCACTCATAAACTAATATTTTGTTGAACAATCCTTTAAAGTTTCTGCTACAATCAGGTGTTTTCTGTTCCTCTCAGTCAGACGTCTGCACCTGTTGACAGGGATTTTGTCCCACTGTTCAACAGAAAAGTGCTCTAATTTGTCCAGGACCAATTTGTTTTTTTTTTTTTTTTTTCTTTCTTCACCTCAATTAAATGAAAAAACAGTGTCTTATATTACTAAACTATATTTTATGCAAATTTTTAGTTATTGTTCCTTTTTTAAATCTCCAGTTATCTGAGTGACTGTTGTAAATTCGGTTTTTTCTTTAAAGAAAGGGGATGAATATGAGCACAACTGTAAGACTGACGAGAGAGAGAGAGAGAGAGAGAGAGAGAGAGAGAGAGAGAGTGTGCCGCTCTCTTTTTGTTCAGGCAATGTCATAGACGGCTCACCTGCTGTAAATAGAGGTCCTTCAAGTCCTGCCATGGCTATCCGCATCAGTCCCCTTTCCACGCTGAAAGCTTCGGTGTTTCACTGACATGGTATTTTGTAAACATTTATTAAAGCGTCTTCTTTTTTCCCATAGAGAAGCAGTGATACCCAATGAAAATGTTTCACGTAGCATTAAAATATATGCACCATTTATAGGAGAAGCAGTAGGAGCCTGCTAGCCTCCTGCTAACGCTAACTTGTTTGTAACTTCATGAGGATCTTCAGGCACATGTTAAATAAAAATGCTGTGCAGAAGAAATGCGTTTGCAGAGTTTTAAGTTAGCCTCTGCATTTGGCTGCAGAATAACAACCAACAGACGAGGTATTCTGCACCCTAGCATGGATAGATTTTCTTTTTAAAATGTCAAACTCTACTTTATTTACAACAATCTCTTATTGCTCCCACAAACTTTAGCTGTTTTTCCCGTCAATAACTTCATTTTTAGCCTCTGAAGCCCTGTCTCCAAACGTAGTGCAACATTTCTGCCTCAAATGAACTGTAGAAAGATGCCCTTAATGGGTGTTTTGACTGCTGATTAGAGGATTTAAGGTCTTTTAGGAAAACCAGATACTATATGACTCCCAGGATGACCACATGCTTCCGAGCCAAATCACTATTATAAACCAGTGAAGCTGAAAAAATTAAAAAAAAAAAAAAAAAGCTGCGTATATATGTATGTATGTATCTCTAAGAGTGCTGTAGATCTAGCAGTGGTGGGTTTTTAATTTAGGAAAGAACTGATGTGGGGTAAAAGTGATGGAGAAATGTATGGACAGTTGTTCAGTAGGCAAGATAGATGGACAACTTCCATCTTTATTGAAAGACTAATCAAATTTCTATCTGAATTTGTAAAGCAAATAAATACATTAAAAAAATACTTATTTGCATACATATTTAGAACTGAACTTTTTAATATATATTTTCTTGAAATTCTTGGAGTAGTCAAAGGTTTAGTAAGGAGATGCCTTTATTTTACCCTGATTACTTCATCAGTCAAAAAAGTTTCTAGAACAAAAATAAAATATTGAAACTTACATAGAAACAGATCTGTTTAAATGGTCTAGTACAGTGTTTTTCAACCTTTTTTGAGCCAAAGAACACTTGAAAAATCTGAAAAATCACAAGGTACACCACAAACAAATGTTTTTTTTTTGTTTTCTGTTGTTTGTTTTTTTTTAAAAGTCCATATTATAAATATATAGTCCATCTCATCAAAGCCTCTTGAATAGAAATCAGATAAACACAAGAAGAAAGAATTTTATTATCTTTCACTTGGGCCTGTTTGGATGAGCACAGAGCTTCTTTTTAGACCAATTAGGTGAAACTGGGTAATTACTCAGGGCACACCTGATAATCTCTCATGGCACACTAGTGTGCCACGGCACAGTAGTTGAGAAACTCTGGTCTAGTAATGTAAACATTTATGTTGTAAAAATGAGCTTTCTGTGTGTAATAGTTATTGAAAATAACTATAAAATATAAAATTCAACATGCATTATACTTTTATAGTTTAACAGCAGTTATGTAACAATTAATGCTAATTTGTAGACAAACCTGCATGGATACCCAATAGACAAAAAATAAGTAAGTTTGATAAAGGTTTGAAAGCAAAGTTAGCAAATCTGGCTGTACATCAGCTGGCTACAGGCTCTGTGATTGCTTACCCAGTCGATTGTCAAGGCTAGCCAATAATGTAGCCCCTGCTTAGTACTAGTTTGTGGTCATTTCTTTATACTATCTTTATTTGTGTGAAAGCAGCCAGTTAAAGAGATGAGTGTATTTAGTGGAGTGCAGTATGAAGGTTTTGTACTTGTGAAAATAATCTTTAGAGATCAGCACACAGTATGGTATCATGCAGATGCACGGCTGAGACAAGTTAACTTGTATAATATGCAGCTTAACTAGACAGGTTGCATATAATGAAACTTGTTACACTGGACAAGAAAGTGATGGCTGAACTCCGGACATTCTTGACAGATAGATGGCATTTTGTCAAACATTCAAATCTTTTGGTTTTTGTCATGAGCTTAGTCTGCACGCAGTCTCTTATAACACTCCAGAGATGACTAACAGCTGAAACACCAGGTTTTTACTGTTTGACACACTAGAACTCTTGTTTTTTCCTGTCCTCTTTATCCTCTTGTTGCATCATGTCTTTTTTGGGATTACAGCACAATAAACATTTACTTGTGTTCATGCCTTTGCTGTATTGACAGCAAAAATCCTCACACATCCAAAGGCCAT
This sequence comes from Telmatherina bonti, assembly GCF_933228915.1. Taxonomy (NCBI): domain Eukaryota; kingdom Metazoa; phylum Chordata; class Actinopteri; order Atheriniformes; family Telmatherinidae; genus Telmatherina; species Telmatherina bonti. The sequence continues at coordinate 29,389,052 of NC_136611.1, read as the reverse complement.
CACACCCAAAATGTGTGGTGATGTATGATGCCACTTGAGCTGTCAACCCTCTTGTGTCCTTTTGTCCTGTAGTGCCCAGGTAAACGACCTCACGGAGGAAATGGGTGATAATGCAAACAGATAAAGCTCTTGGTACCTGTTGACCACAGTCAGAACCTCCTAAATCAGGACCTTCTGACATGGTGCTCCATCAGTGCCTGCTTCAATGACACCCACAAGGCATTGAGCCCTTATCTGCAATGGCCCCTGCTTAGCATTCACGCCATTCACACGAACAATGCTACCTCTTCCCGCTCATTGGATCTGTGACTGACAGTGGGTGTTGGTGCACTTGTGTCTGACTTCAGCCTCTATCTGACACTTGGCTGTTTATCCAGTCTAGATACCCCCACCAAGACACAATAAAGGGTGGTGTGTCTTCCTTACTCCTTCCCATGCTGTTTTTCTAACTGGACTTTTATAATGGGCCTAGCTCTCTATTTGGTATGTTGGTTTCCTCCTCAGAGAGACCTGTATGAGATGGGGGAGGGTCAGGGCAGAGAGGCTGACTAATGGTTGCAGAACCAGCTCACCACCCACCAACTAACCATGAGGTGGAAATGCCATCACGGCCTGACTGAAAAGCGGGGAAGCAGCAGATAAGACCATTGCCTTTCATAAACAATGGAATGAGTAATAGCTGAGGTATGATGCAGGAGCCATAAATGGCTTTTTGGAGCTCATTTTTAACTCTGCCAGCTCAGACATAGAAGAAAATGCTGTTTGTTACAGTTGTCTGCGTTTCATCGGAAAACATATTTAGAATAGAGCTTTTGAGTTATGTGCAGTCTACTTTGGGTTTTCATCATGCAGCTCAGATCTCATATTTGATGAGACTGATATCAGAGTAAGGGAATCTGGGGATCCCATGCCTTCATAATGGCTCCTGTGAAGCTGGAGCATTATAAAGCTTCTATAATACACCCCTGTGATCACAATATCCCTCCCTCCCTGCTCTTATTTGTCAATGGCAGAATTTGACAAGGGGGCAGTTGGGTAGCTGCTGATCACATGATACCAGCCCTAAGCAAGGAATGCGGACAGGACCCCCCCCCCCCCCCCCCACACACACACACACACTTTTTTCTGCTACTCAAAAAAAAAACTTTGATGCCCCATATCATAACGAATCCACCCTCAGTTGCCTCCTTCCTGAAGTCCTCACATGTGCAGCGATGCCGATGAAGGGAACGGGTGCTGCCGTCGAGGGGGCATGGGGGGGGGGGCACAGATAGTGGCTGTGTTTGATCTGAAGGTCGCCAGCCCCTTGCCGGTGTTGAGAGATCCTTGGCGGACGAAGCTGGCTCTTATTTAATAACATGAAGGGGAAGCGGACCTTTCTCTCATAATTAGGCCTAATTACCCAGTAGGTGTGGACAGACGGCCCAAGAAGAGACAAACTGCCTTTATCCATGGACTTAGAGTCAGATTACCCAGAGCTGTCTTATCTGTTTCGGGGCCAGCAGGAGCCTTGGTCCTCCTCTCTTGCCTCTTCCCCCTGGCTCCCATGTCCAACTCAGGTTTATTAATCAGTCAGCCTGATTTATTATGCCTTGTCCATGACACTCAGGTTTAATTAGGCTGAGTTAGTTCCTCTGTGTGTCTGAGATTGTTTTATGTGGACATGTTTTAATAAGAAGAGTGACTAGCACAAAGAAGTTTACTGACCTATCTGAGCTTTTATCTACTGCTCAATCACTTCATAAATGCTTCTTGTGTGTATATTAAAACCAATGCATGTCCTGGACTGGAGGATCTTTGACTTTCATCTGCTGCTTCTGCTGGACTTGGAAAGGCTTATTGGTATTGACCAGCTTTCTAATTTAATGCAAAATATTCTAATTTGACAAATGGCAGCATGATTGTCCGCTCGGCCTCTTCATTCTGTTGGCTGGGATCCTCATGGACAGATCTGAGTGACATCCTGCCACCGTTTTGTTTGTTTACAGTATCCGTGTCTCCTTTTCTGGGCTGCCTGCATGTTTGTGTTTGGGTTTGTGGGTGACTAACTTGCAGCCACAACAACAGACCCATTGTTGGGGTCAGTTCAGAGAGTGGAAATGGTGACGCCTGGGAAGCAAGGGCAACACTTCAATAAGGAATTAGTGACAGGAGAAAGTGGGCATTAAACCGTCTTCATGCTATAATATCGGTTTTACAGTCCTCGAGCCCTGCTCAGCATTGTGTCCATCACTTGGCCAGGCTGTTGCTTTTGATTGACAGTGAGCTTTGACTGGTAGTGGAAAGTTTCTTATCTTTAAACAAGGAAGACATGCTGTATAAAGCTGCTGTGTCCGTGACTCACAACGCCATGCAAGTCGGCTGCAAGAACACAATAAGAAATGCTTAATCCACCTGTTAACCCTAACCCCCCCCCCCTCCTGTCGCACAGGCAGAGGACGCTGGCGCAGGAATGCAGCCTTACCCACCCAGTCACAGAAGGAGCAGCTTAACCGATGCTTTACCCTTACAAAAACACTGTTAATCCTTTTATGTTTTGTTTTTTTCTTTTCTGTCAAAAACAGTTTTTATTGGTTGGATTTCTTGCTAGTTCGGTTCAGAGATTGGTGTAATCCTTTACTGTCAACATCCAAAAGAACTCATATAGGCTATTTTGTACAATTCCAAAAATGTTGCATGTCCCTTTTTTTAAAAACTTGTTTTGCATCTTCATGTTTTCTGGAGATTACAAATAATAATTTAATATGCGCTGTGTTTATAAGTTGTGAACTTCCAGTGAAACGGGTGCACTGGTTGTGTCATTCTGGGACACTTCTGCTGCAGTTCTACTTGCTTAATTAGGCAGGCTGGTCAGGGGTCTCTGTCTCTCCGCTTCACAGGTTCACATGGACAATTTAACCACTAACCTTCTGAAATGAGCTGCTTCTGAATGCCTTGGGCTCCGGTTTCAGTGTCGGCTGATTGCAGGGAGCAAAGGGGTTACGATAAGCAGAAATAGATCAGGCAAAATAGCCTGGGGGGAAAATTCAGCTTTTTAGCCACCAAATATGCAGTTTATAAATGATGCTTTCTAAAGTAATGCTGCAACTAGATTTCAGACATCAATCAATTTAAGACCTGAGATTTTTCTAACAATCAAACCAAGATTCTTGTCTGGACTTGCTTCCTAACAAGGATGTTATCATGTTTTTTGTTTTGTTTAAGAAACTAATTCTTTAAAATGCACTGACTTGACTTAAGTCACTTCGAGTTAGTTGTGATTTTACATATCGGGAATAAGGCAGGAGCTGCTAGGAAGTGCTTGCATGTGATTAAATGGCGGTTTTTTATGCGAAACCATCATTTCCTAGCAGCATGCCTGCGGCCGGTTTGGGTTCCTCATCTGCCCGGCCTACAAATGATATAAAAGCCGGAGATGTTACTTCTGCCTCTGGGACAATGGCTGTTGATCACAAGAGGAGTGACAAGCTTGAATCTCTGTCTGTTTACTGTAATTAAGTTGTCATGCGTTGTGATTTATGACGTATTGAGTAAGAGAGTTGTTATCACCTAGACTGCAAAGAGAAGGAGTGAATGAGAGGGAGTCTCAGGGTTTGGAGCTGCTAACAGCAGAGGAAATACAGTCAGTGCATTAAACACATTAAACTGTTGTTTGGAACAGAAAAGATTCAAGGCAAAAAACTTTTCTTCGACACCTCCCCCTCTCTCTGTTCAGTCCCTGTGGAAAAACAAGTTGACATTATTTTCTTTGATTATTCGAAAGGCATGCCTTTTAATCTCGGTGTACTCCTCTGGAAGAGACCAACTGATTAAAATACAAAACATCCTTTTTGGAGGAGTATATACTGTGGGCATGGCCTGTCACAACCTCACCTGCGTTATGTAACGTACATGTGATGGGCTTATTTAATTAAATCTATTTCTTCCAGAGTTGGTGAAAGCGATCGTTTCCTGCCTGCTTACACCAGCATCGATCCCATGATTGAAAGGATGTCTCGTCCTGCTCCGTCTCCCATTTACACTCTGAGAGGGGCCGGTGGTGCCCTTAACACCCTCCACTTTTGCTGTTGGGGAGGATGCGCTCCCGTCCTGTTTTCTGGGTGAGTCATATTAAACATCACAGCCACATATGCAGATTTGTTGTTTCTGATAAATAGATTGCAATGCAGGTTTTGATTTTTGTTTGTTTGCTTATAGATGCAGCAGTAAACAAAATGAAATGTGACTTTTTAAATGGGGGAGGACTGCTTTCTAGTAACTTCAGTGGTTTTGCAGGTCTGCAAAGGGTGCTATCCATGTCTGGGACCTGAACAGCAGGAGGGCTGAGAAGGTCATAGAGGCTCACTCCGGTAGTTCAGTTATCTGGGTCAACACACTGCGGTCATCAGGTAACCTCATCAGGTAGGTCCCTGAACTCTCTGATAGGGTCACTCAGCATCCTCCTATCAACTAGCAAACATGATACATGATTTGCAATTTACTGTTAATTACAAAAGTGATGTTTTAATGATAAAGACCGTAAAATTAATGTTATTCCACAACTTAAATCCTCTATTCATTGCTTTGATTTTATAATGAAGGACGAGAACTTTATTCCTTTAATGTTTGTCTGTTGCCGGAGCAGTCAGGGACGGGATATGCAGGTGTGTGTGTGGGATCTCAGCGAGGGCCGCAGTCAGCTGGTGGAATCTCTGTGGACGGGCAGCGTTGGATTCTGTCAATGCTCGTTGCTGGAAACAAGCCCCGCTACCTACCTTCTGGGCTTTGCTGGTCAACAGACCGAGGAGGTGAGACTCCAGCAGATGAAAGTGTGCTTCTGAAAGCACACTTTTTTTAAAGGCATCCCAGGGTCTGCTGGGATGCCTTTAAAATAGATATCAGTGACACTAAACACTTCTTATTTGTTAGAATAGCTGCTTTTTGTGGTTAAACCTTGATGTGTGGTTTATTTTTATTTTCAATCAGTGTAAATGAACCGTTAACTCTTAAAGCCAATGTGTTCACTGTCAGATGATGTTTGGCAGGAAGATCAGTTTCCAATAATCTCCAGGTGGGAGGTCAGCATCAGTTTAACAAGTAAAAACAACCTTCATGATCCTGACTTCTGTCTATCAACTTTCACTGTTGTCTCTCACATTGGTGGTCAGTTAATGCTGTTTAGTAAGTTAGTGGAAAATGTGTCACCACCAGTGGTATTTTATCCGTCCTGTTTCCATCTTATGGAACCGCAGTGATCTCTGTTCCATAATTGTCCACCCAAATATCATGAGGGAAGCAGTTTGATAAATCAGCATCCAGTTTGCAACCAAGAGTGTCAAACACTAATCCAAATTGCTTCATTAAAACAGCAGCATTCATGTCACAAGTCAGTGTGCACGTTGGAAAGATGTGATCTCAGTAGCGATCACTAAACTAAATGTTAGTTCGTTTTTGCCAGTCAGTGAATGTTTCTGTCTAAAAAAAACCTAATTTTTCCGAGAGAACCTAAGAAAACAAGCTTAATTGTGTCTCTTAAAGGGTAACTAACGAGCTCGTTCCTGCTTCTGAAGCTGATTTGACTGATGACGTAAAGTTATATTCAGTGTTCGATTCAGTTTTTAATGCTTGGCCGTTGGCAGGCAAAGAAACCTCTCAGTCATGATTGTTAACTGGAAAGAAATTACACTTTTGTCTGTCTTGTAGTTAATTATCAACACCCACAGGCTTGTATTGTTTTGTGTGGAGCCAGTGTCTGCGAGGGGAGGTGGGATGGGGAGAGGGCAGCCAGCTATTCAGCCATCTTTTATTGCCTCCAGATTCATGTTACTTGCTGTGCTGCGGAGGAGCCACACTTGAAAGGGACGGAGCGGTCACCTGATCCAGTCAAACGTGCCTCTGCTAACCTCAGTCCAGCAAGCCAGGCACCAGGGCGCCTGTGACTCCCAGCACCTCAATAATGCCATTGTCCCAACAGACACAGGCAGAAGCACCTACGTGCTCTTAAAAAGCAGACCAAAACATGCCACAGCCAGTTTAGTCATTTGGGCTCTCCACCCCATTCCGCAGACATAACTGGCCAGGACAGATGCTTATCATGCATCTGCAATTAAAACACCCACATAAATGAATTCCCTTGAGAAACAATACATAGCTACATGCCACAGAGCACGCACAAAAGCAAGATCGAGCCCCGTAAGCAAAAATACAGGTCAGTATTTAAATATGTAACCAAAAAAAAATCCAGACAGCAGTTTCCTTCTGACTGCTTACGGTTCGCAGTGAAACTCCTGCCAGCAAATTTCTGCTGTGGCATAAACATTAATTAATACTGTGGTGTGTTTTATTTATGGGCAGTTTGATGCCACACAAGAACAGTGATCACCTGAGGCACAGAGAAGTCCTTAAAAGCCCTCTTTGTCAGGCACGCAGAGGTAAACATGGAGGACAGATGTAGCCTAGTGCTAAAATACAGATGCCTCCCTAAAAGGGCTGTTTAATCTGAGGCCTAATGAGGATGAATATGTGGATCATCAGGACGGAGGAAGTCGAGGGAATTAGTTTCAGCAGAAACGTGGGCGCTCGCACAGAAACGCGCACTTTGTCACTGGCTCCATTACTAGTTGTAGTTTTATGAGAATCGGTGCCAGTGTGTGCAGGAAAACACCACCCATGTCGCCAGGTCAGGCTTTAGTGGGATTGATTATAGACAGTGTGGCAGCTGCCCTGCACTGATGGATGGTACTGTACTCCTGATCCACAGAGGTCTGAAAGAATCACGACAGATTCAGCTTGCAGCTTGTTATTCGAATTCAGAGGACAGGCAGGTCATGACTTGGCAGACGGCTCACAGACATACAAGATATGTTTTGCATAGAGCCGCTGTTTGGTTAATATGTGACTGTGCTCCAACTATAAAAACAGATTAATTAAAGCAAAAATAGGTAAAAATAAAACGGATTGTGGCTTGAGGATTGGTTGTATTAATTCCCTGTTTTGGTGAAATATCTTAAAATTGATGAGTTGCCTTTAAATTTTATGCAAAAAATGCAAGTTAAGTTTTTATCTGCACATTAATCAGATGCTTTCTTTGCTATCTGAGGAGCTACATGATGGAGAGGCAGCAGATTTTGCAAAGATATTCATAGTTTCCAGAGGATTAATCCTAAAGCACTGCTTAATGTTTCTGTTTGTGTTCACTTTTACTATAAATCCATCTTTCAGAGGGATGAGTGTTGTTGTACACCTTTAATCTTCAGTGAGTTTTGAGATTGCCTTTTCATCTGTTCTCTACAGATCAATGTGATTGAACTGCCCAGTAAGACCCCAGTCTGCACTCTGGTACCGGAGGCAAAGCTGGGAATGGTCATGTGCATAAAGCTGTGGCAGGTAAGTGGCTATGCACTTTTTAACTGTTATAAATGTAGCACCTTTTCATTTCAACCTTAACCCTAAACAGCAGCCAGAAGTCGTTATGCGTGTTCTCATTTGTAAGTTTTCTGTGTTTACCCGCTTTATTCTGATTGGCCAGCTTCTCCTGGCAAAATTCAACAATAGAAAAGTCAACAAAAAAGCAGACGTGAGAGGAGGCATGTGATTTACAGCCCGACAACTCATCCTGGGCCGTTTTTTCCATGCGTTTCTTCTCAGCTGGCAGCAAGTCCCAACACTGTAATTAGAGCATTTGGAAGGGCCGGGGGTTCACAGCCATATATCAGCCTGCAGCTGTATATCCAATCTGATCTGGGCAAAAAGTTAGCTTTCTATTTTGTAAATGCTGTCAATCGTTTTATTTTCCACCCATTAACGGGACCCTGTAATTATTTTCATGGTTAATAATTAACTCTTTGGGTTTGGAGCTGTTGGCATGGACTGTGTGGGTTTTTTTTTTGCATTTTATGGGCTGTTATGTTTACTAGGCGACAGATATGAAAACACAGCTTATCGCGTTTAAACTCAGGGATAGAAAAGCTGCTGGCCTGCACACATTCAGACCTACTCAGGGCTGCTCTTATAAGACAAATGTGAAAGTAGTGAAGCAACGTTTGTGATGTTATTGTTGAAACACGCATGTTAGAGTCTCAGCCTGTTGACATCGTGTTTGTGTTTTCCTGTGTTGTGCTTTGATTTCACTGCTGCATCCACCTCTCATCGTCTGATTTATGAGCCAGCGCTTCCTCAGCGTTGAGTACCAGGAAACATAATGATCAATTATAACATTATAAATCATTTAATATGATTGTAATACAGCACAGGCATCTTTGTGACTTCAAAGCTGCTGTGTTCAGGTGATTGTAAATCATTTCAGTGCGGTTCCTTCCAAAGGCAGAGGCACACTCATCTGTTCCGCTGAGTGAGTGACTTAAGGTTAAAGTACTTGGAAAAGACTGAAAACCTGCATTTGGCAATATGTACGAACCCTCATTTCGCTCTAACTCAAGCTTTGTGTCCTTTAGAAGTGCAAGAAGGGGGTACACTATCCTCTTCTTCTTTAACCCCACATAACAGGAGGCATCAGCTCACACAGCCATCCACTGTGTCGCTTTATCACACACACCAGGAAGAAAGCAACTGGCAGTTATGTCTCCTCTCTATCATCCCACTCACCATCACTCTCTTTTCTTCCATCTATGGAGACGAGAGGCGATTATCTTCCGTTTTTCTCTGACGGACTCACCAACAGATTTATTACCAGCCTTTGAGACCCCTCTGCAGCAGAAACGATGAAATGGTGTTAAAAGCGCTGTAACTTCCCACCCAGCCCTCAGATCAGTGTTGGGATACATCTAGAAGGTGACAGCGCTTGTTATCTGATTCATCCTCATCTGATGGGCTGTAAAGCAGTGAACAATGGAGAGTGTGAGGAGGAAGAAAGTGCCTCCACATGTGGGTCTGACTTGTTGGAGGATGTGGGGCTTGGCCGGGGGGACAGTAGTGATGTATGATGTGCAAGGGTTTTAATGTGAACAGAGGCTGGCCGGGAAAAGGAAATGTTCCTATACAGATATCCATCACTCTCAGCTCATCACCTCGCTGCCTCGTGGACATGACATCATGGTGGGACCGGGACGACAAGCGAAGGAAGCGATTGGTTCCTTATGTTGAAGCGGTGCCTGCCTGAGGCTGAGGGGTTCTTCATGGTTCTGGCCGAACTCTCTCCACTTGCTTTTAGCTTTTGTTTATTATGCATTTGTTTATTTTTTTTACCTGGGGAGTCCAAAAAACAATTAGCGGTGTACTCCAACAATTTCATTGTTCTAAACATCACTTTTGGGACGTCTAAGTTTTTACCAGGTGTCTTATAAGCCTTTGTAGAGCCTGCATATTATCCTCCATCCTCTCTTAATTTAAAGATTGAACTGGAAATATTTAGTTAACTATTGCTTTATTTCCAACCTGTAATGACTTTATTTAAGTATCCGTGTTTTATCAACGTAATTAACCCAAACTAAGAGATGAACTAAACATTGGAACAGCATTATTTTCTTTTCCTGGTCACTGTGACGGAGCTCATCCTCCAGAACCAGAACAGATTTTTATTTTAGATCCAGGATATCTTCTTTCTTTTAGTTGGAATAGTGTTCCAGGGCTGAAATATTCAGTTTTAGTAAACACAGCAATGTAATTAACAAAGCTTGTCAGTTGTTTGATAAGTATCTTGTATGAAAATGTTTCCTTATTGTGAAGTTGAAAGAATCGCTGCTTTTTCCCGCACAAGTAAAACTTTTTCAGTCTGTTGTTTATAATCAAACCAGAATTCCAGCTTGGCATTTAAAGAAAAATACGGAGCACATATTCCCTCCTTTCACCTTTTTAAAAGCAACTTTTAATGGAAGAACTTCATAAAAGGAAAATATCAACATCAGTCTGACATAGTCGAAGTAAAGCCTGTTCAAGTGAAAGATCGCTGAAACTTCTAATACGTTAATTATTTTAGTGCCTCTTTATTTTTTTAAGCTTCTTCGTTCTAAGTTTCATCTTTTCAAAGAAACATGGTAAAAAAGCTGTATGCCGTAATCATCTACGCAGTGTCGGTATGCACGCATACATACAGGTATGGAAACATGGCGGGAGGTCACAGTTCGGCTAACATTTCGACCCAGCTAGTTGCATCTCTTGAGAGAACAGTTTCCTTCACTGGTCCTCCTTCTCCAACCAGCTTCCAGTCGTCTGTCTTTCCAGCTGTTCCTCCATGATGAATCTCCTCCCAGTGCCCCAGCTCCACTCCAGCAGAGAGCCCTCTTGTAGAAAGGCCTGTGGAGGATATAATGAATTAGGTGTCTACCCAGGGTTCCCCGACCTCTGACCCATGACATCATCAATCAAGGAGGTCCTTCACTTAAGTGAAACGCTGGGCCCCAAGCCTGGAACGCTTAGCCCGGTCCCTGCCGGCAAGCAGGGGCCACTGATTTTCACTTGTTTTTATTTGTTTTCATAATCCCTTGGTGTTCGTCCTGGCTGATGTGTTTGGAAGGAATACACGACTCTGTCTATAATTTGTTTAAAGCTGGAAGAAGAGAAATATAGAGCGTTAACAGAGGAGAGGACCTGAACATGGAAGAAAAATGGCAAACCCGGCCTCCTAGCACATATGGAAAAAATTTCTCTCCCTCCATGCTTCTGCATGGCACCGTGCTTCTCTGGAGGCCTGAACGTATTTTAAAACAGCAGCAACGGTCTGTACACAAATGTTTGTCTATGTATTCATAGATTTCTTTTAATGAATTCCTTTTCAATTTGTGTGTTTGTGTGAAGATGTGTTTAAAATAAAAACAGGGATTCCAGGAGAGCAAGATGATGGTGAAACTCGCGGGTCGTCCCTCCCTCCTTTATCTTAGCCTGCAGTTTTTGTGTCTTACTGTTGTCACCTCCAATTTTGCAGAGCTTTAGGAATCCTTCACCTTTATGAAATGAAATAAAAAATGTTTTATTATTAAAATAATTATCAGGCTCAGCCATGCATGCACACGTCTTCTGCTCTTGTTTGTCAAAGCGAGAGGTTAACTTACCCCTTACAGTAGAGTGACGCTACTTTATCCATCTTTTCAGAAGCGTTGTGTGATGTATGTTTGTGCTCCTGCTTGTAATTGGTTTCATGTGATTTGAAGGATTCACTCTGATGGACTTGCCAGTTGTGAAAGCTGTGGCTGCGTCCTCGAGTGGTGAAATGGGGATGAAATAAGGTTTTATTGTATTATAAATTGCTTTGCAACAGAATAAAGCTGAAATTAGTTGTTGCTTGAGTTGTGTTCAGGATGTGTCCATCATAGAAAACACGTTATAATTAGCTTATCATCTCACTGTCCTGACTGGAAGGACGTACTTTTAGAAAGCTGCTCAAACATCAAAAATCTTCAAATTTGTTAATGATAAGCTACAGAGAAGTGAAATCAGTCTGTGATGAATGTTTTTTTTTTTTTTTCCAAATAATTATTGCAAAAAGGTAGAGTCAAGATTTTCTGTGTTCGTTCTACCAAAGGTCTCTGGCTCAGGATTATAGATGAGGAGCAAAGTGAGGAGTGGTGTAATGGCATGCTGGAAGAGAGAGGCTGACGAATGGAGCACACAGCTTCTCGACGTGTCAGCAGGAGCTTCCAGGAAGATAACCTCTGCTCCTCTCAGCTTCCAGCACCACGCAGCGGTTTCTCTGGGTGTTTTATTGTTTTACTATGCAGCTCTCTCATCGCACATCTTTACTTGCACTCCTCTTTGTGTTCCTTCTCCATCTCGCTGCCTCGCCTCTGTTCTCTTATCATTTCGTCTCTTTTCCAGCCAGACTCCGGTCCCGGACCTCTGCTGTTGGCTGGATACGAGGATGGTTCCCTGTTGCTGTGGGATGTAACCCAGAGGTCTAAGCTGAGCCAAGTCAAAGCCCACCCTGAGCCAGTTATGTGCCTGACCTTTGACCCCAAATGTCTGAGAGGCATAACAGGCTCCTCTGAAAAGAAGCTTTCCTCCTGGATGCTGGACAGCCAGAACAACTTGCAGGTCAGCTGACTTAGGCCTAAACCAAACTGGTAATTCTGTCTGCCCACATCAGAAGGGGGAAAAAATACTTTAGAATCCTGCATGTCTAACTTTGAGCTCAACAGATTGATTTATTAAATTCATTTGATTTTTGTTTTTTTTAAATATTCGTTCATATGTTTTTATGGAAGTTGTGTGGACACAGATGTGTCCCTGCTGGCGGGAGCTTTTCCACAGAGATCCGGTCGTCAGTGGACACTTGTCAGTGGTTGAACTGTCAGTGTTGAAGCTGATTGAGTCACATTTGGTTTTCACTTCCAACCTCTGAGAAAGTTATAGTTGTTCTGCCATGTTCTAACAATCCTAAACATTTATTAATCACCATTTTTAAAATACTTTTAACTAGTTCCACAAATGCATCATTTTTAATTTATCTTTCAAAAGTATATATAATTGTATATAGTCTAATATAATAATACATTTATTTATCTTTTTTTTTTTTTTTTTTTAACAGTGAACATAGTTACATCATACATTATAACCATGCCCCATTTGACATCACCTAGGTAACAAAATGAAACATAAATATCAGGGGTATGAAAAAACTGATATTAAAGCAAGAAAAAGTACAATAATAACAGATATAATCAAAACAAACAAACACTGATAAAAAAAAAAAAGCCCTGAGAGGATTGTTTTGATATTCATATACAGTAAAAAAGAAAAAAAAAATAGACCCTGAATAACTTTACATGTAAATCTTATCAGCAGCGCATACCAACTTAATTTACATAGTAGATGTTCCGGTCTCATCAAGTAAAGCTAAAAAAGGCTTCCACACCTTCTGATTTGTTTATGTCGCCTGCTAAAACAAATCTGTTCCATCCTGGAGACAGATACCATTTCATTAAGCCACCTTTTAAAACAGGGGTGTGTTGGAGACTTCCAGTACAACAGAATCAGTTTTTTAGCTGTCACCATGTCTATTTGAAGAGCCTGCTTATCATAAGGAGGGAAAGACTTTTCAGAAGATCCAAATAAAGCCAATTTGCAATCCGGTTGGATAGTTTTTTTGTATGGTTAGAAAACCACATAAATATGTCACACCAAAAGCGATTGAGTACTGGGCAATGCCAAAACAGGTGCAAGAGCGAGTCTTCAACTACATCTATCACATGCAGAGGAATTCTGCTGAGCTTAGTTTTAGAATAATGTAGTCTATGCAGAACTTTAAACTGAATTAATTATGTCTGGAATTAACAGAGCACTTATATATACTGGACAGGCTTTCTTCCCAAAATTTATTTATCTTAACAACTAATACATATTTATTTTGTTGATGTTTTTTCAAAGCAGGGCCTTATTATTTATTGCTAGCTGTTACTGCTCCTTTTTTGATACTTTCCCAGTTTAGGTGGTCCAGCTGGCTCAACGTTTATTTCATTTCATTTTATTTTTTAACATTAAAAAAAGCATTTTATATTATGCGTACATGAGATACATACAGCGATGTTTTGGTTGCCATAGAAACATGTTTCTCACTCGTGTCCATGTTTGAAATCCTGACCAGCCTTACCTGTGAGCTGCTTGTTGCACACTAGTCTCCTTAATCCCATGAAATAGAATAGAAGGTAATGGAAGTGATGGGAGGAGAGGAGTGTTGCCTTTCGCCAGACTTGCTTGGAAAACATTAGGGGCCAAAGAGGAAGAAGCTCAGCAGGACTCCAGGGGCCATAAATCAGCTGCTGGTTACACAGTGTTGGCAGGGCTAGGGGCCAAGGGCCAGACTGGGGCTGTCACTCCAGAGTCAAACCACCCACATACACACTGACACACAGTCACACAATACCTTGTTACTATGTGCAAAATATTAGTGATAATAGTTCTCAATAAACATATTTATATTTCATTATTAGATTTAGAAAAAAAAACACATATAATTTAAAATTCATTTAAAAGTGCAGTAAAAACACCCCAAACTAAACTTTTCCTGTTAGGATGTATACCTAATGAATCTTATCACAGGCGTGTACTTTACAAGTGGTCAAAGCTTTACCACCCCCCCACCCAACACATTTAAACACATCACATCAGCTTTGTTCCATAATTCATTTTACATAACAACCAATGCTTCAGAGACTTAATGCCTCATTTGAAGCCTTATTTTCTCTTGATTTCATGAGCAAAAGGGAACGCTCCCATTTTTCAGTCAACCTCCATGAATCCGAGCCAACGGGAACCTTCGGCTGATATAGTACACTCCAGCAGAGTGAAAGGCTATTATTCTTTCCAGGACTTTTTACAAATGAATGCTTGAATTAGAAATATTTTGCAAAGCTCTGTTTTCTCCCCCTGAATTTGTGTCTCGACAAACGCTTCGAAGGATTTCATTCAGTATACCATAAACAGGAGGAGAGTGCCTATCTGGTTTATTTTGCTCGAGCAACCAAATATTGACTCAGCATGTAATCCAGGATGAGGATGACAGGAAAAAAGCACAAGAAGAGGGAAAGGATCCAGCAGGGTCTTTTAAATTATTCTGAAGTGCAGCTCGGTGTGACATCCAGACAGCTTTCCTCGCTTCTTCCCACAAAAGTATTTTTGTGTGGCCGGAGTAAGAAGGCGGTGGGGGTAGGACCTGCCGGGTGGCGGACCTGGGCCCTGGGTTCTGACGGACGACCCGTGAGAGGTAATAAAAATATCAAAACCTAGGAGGCCCCTTAACCAAACAAAAAACACATCTGCAGTAAGGGGAACAGTAGTTCACAGTGGGAGGCTGCAATAAAGGCTGAGGAGGCCGTAAGTGGCACAGCATCCCGCTTCCCACAAATTACCCCTCTGATACAGCCCAGCGCGGTGGAACCGGCGGGCAGGGCTGATAGAAACTTCATGTGGAATTGAGGGGAAACTGAATTTGACGCAAAGCAGCGCAGTTATGATTCAGTGAAGCTGGGGTTCCTGTGAAGTGAGCTTATCAAGACCAGATAAAGACACACAGCCGCAGGAATGGGAGTTAATATATTACACATGGCTCTAAGAGGCCCTTATCTGCTGTGTGACCCGACTGGCCTCAGATGGTTTCACAGTAATGAAGCAGCATCTCCATTCTTCTCTTTTTCCTCCCCTCCTTTTTTTTTTTTTCCTAGTGTGCATTTTTGGGACCGCATCGGGGGGAGAGGGTGAGGGTGCTGCTGTTGGAGTTTAGTGGCTGTTAAGCCAGATAGACAAATATTTAGATGCCCGCTCAAATGCATTGACAGGTGATGTGATGGATGTCTGCATGAGGCGGAGGTTTTGGCCTGCAGAAAGAGAAAGCAGGTATAAAAGGAGGAAGATTAGCAGTGGAAATCAAGCACGACTGACAGAAAGCTATTTCTATGACTGATGACAGTTCTTTACAGGTGGAAGTTCTGCTCCGCATCTTTACTGGGATGTAAAAATACCCCCCCCCCCCCCCCAGTTGTTACCTGCATCATGTATGAAATAAATATCTTTGCACTTGTCAACGGGTTGGGATCTGATCTGATTTATGGTGAAGATCAGGAGTAAACAGAAGCTTGAGCTTTTTTTTTTCCATTAATATTCGAAATTTGTTTTTTTAATTGATGACTTCTACGTCTCCTTTCACTCACCTGTTTGACACATCCATATCCTGTCAGCCACAGCCAAGCTCAAACAGGCAAGGTGACAAAAGGCTGTAATCTCCCTGCTGCCGAGTGTGATTCAGGGACAGGGTGTGTCAGAAATACCTGTGAAAAGCCTCCCAGCCGCAAGGCTCGAGCGAGTGAGTGTTGACGGGATGTTTCAGTAGATCAGCGTGAACGGCAAGCCTTGTGCCAAGTCTGAGGGTGGAAGACGGGGAGAAAAGTGGAGCAAAGCTTGACTGGAACCCTCGATGTGTGAGTGTGTGTCAGATCTCCTGTCGAACCACAGAAAGTCACTTTGGACCAGGCTGCTGCGTTGAGCGGCTTCCATCCTGACAGCTGAGAAAGTGGCCGTTCCCACAGAAAAGCTTGGCCTGGGTGTGAGTGTGCACACACGCTGTCACACACTCTGTGAAGAAGTGTTAAAGAAAAAAAGGAAGATGAATCCCAAAGATGGAATTTGTCTTTCAGGAGACAGTAAGGAAGCAACAGGAGGGAAAATGGGGTGTAAAACAAAATGAGCCTCAACTGATTCCAGATTATGAATTTCTTTGCCGATTTAGGTTTGATTAATGTCACTGCTTGATGTCGGCTGTAGTTTTTACAATATTCTTCAGGTGTGGTGAGGCCGAGCAGCAAGAACTAGACACTCTGAGAGAAAAAATAGGAGCGACTAATTGTCCTTTTGTTACGTTCCAGCTTTTCTGTGACATTCAACAAGATAAAAGCGGTAAAAAATGGACGGAAACATCCTTTAACCTATTGACAGCCTGCTCTATCTTTTTGTAAACATTAAGTATTATGATTCTTCTTTTAAACTGTGGAAATGAACCTCCCTGAGGCATCTCTTCCTCTTGGTTTGGGTATAATATGCTGAGAGTAAGTGTATGTTACCTGATCACTGATTCCAGTTTTCACCATTTTTCATGCCATTTCAAAGATTTGTTAAAAAAGCAACTTATTACTGTTCAACAGAAAAAAAAATGCAAATAGGAAAAAAAACAAAAAACAAAGAAACATCTTTCTCTTGCTGTTTTGTAATATGAACTGTTACAGACTAACCTTTTGGTAACAATTTAGCATCTAAAACTTATAGATTTTATTATGCAAAAGCCAAACAAACAAAAAAACATGTAGATATTCACAGCTGTCATCAAATAAAAATAAGGGTTTTTACTATGTTAACATGCTTATAAGATTGGTGTGTTATAGGACATATAAGCAAAAATCATCAAAGTTATCCTCAGACGGGTGAGGTCAGACGGCCTCTGTGTTTGCAGAACTCTGGAGGAACCTCTCCTGAGCTGATTTGCACATGATGTGAGGTGAGAAGCCAGTGCAGAAGCCAGCTAGGTAGGAAGATGGAACAAGAGCGAGGAGGAGAATGTAGTAGAAACAAAGAGTGAGGAGCCAGGAAGGTTGTCTGCTTCTGTCCTAAATGCAAACCAGTGTTGAATCATGCAGGAAACAACCTCAGCTCAGCTGCATCTTCTTACAAATAATCCGTCCATGTCGTGTCAGCACTGTGGACTTTGTTCTTTTGTGGGGACATTGCGTGTTTAGTTTGTTTGAAGCTGGCAACAACAGGCCATACGAGCAGAACACAGCAGCTAGATTTACACCCGACAGAATAAAACACCATCACACTACCTCTTCTTCACATGGCAAACGGATGCTCGCTGCTGCATTTAGGGCCAAAATATAGATTTTGCAACATTTTAAAAATGCTCTGAATGATTTAAGCAAATTGACTGTTATTAGTTTTAGCTTTGTAGTATGTTTTAATCGCATACATATTTGTGCCTCCAATTTATTTACCTTTTTTAATATCATGTATAAAAGTTGTGGCAAAATAAAGGAAATGGCAGGTCAGAATTTTTTTAAGTCATTTTACTTTAACCGAACTACTAACCCAACATTTGTTGTGCTTTACAGCAGATACTTACTAGGTTGTGTTGTTATTTCCTTCAGGCATCAGAGCCCCAGGAAGTCGCAGAGTAAACACTGATCACGGGCCGCTTAGGAAGCCGCATGGCTACACGTGTGCATATTTCATTTTAAACGATGGCACAGGACGACCCCCGTTTCTCACAACATTTGCTCTCCACTTTCTTTCTCAGACGGAAAGTAAAAACAATTAGGCAGCCAGCCTTGCTGAATGACCATTACTGCATCATTAGCCATTTACTGCTTGCAATTGACCCCTAAATGAAACAAATGCCTTCTCCTGACACAAACTATGGGAAGCAAAACAAACAAAAACAGACACTTAAACCCATCATTATCAGGCCTCTAATGCAAACCAGATGGAGAGAGGTGGGGGCATACCAGATACTTGAGGTAATAACAAAGCTCCAAATAATCTTTCACCTCCTGGTTTTCTTTGGATTTCTTCATCTGACTGTTTTGGTCCGAGCGGGCACGTACTGTTAACACGCTGGCGACGCCAAACAGTGTTGGTTTGATTAACAACAGCAACAACAACAATAAGAAAAACACATCAGTGACTTTTCTGAGCTTAGCTTTCTTTTTTGTTATGATCAATGACATTCCTCTCTGCTCTCTCTCCCCCTTGCATTCCACTTTATCCACTTGGGCTACGAGTACCTGGCTTATATCTTCCACATGCAGCTTGTCGATGGCTCTTGCCTAGAACAGGAGCATGCAGATATCTTCTCCCATCCAAGGCCATTAGTCTCCCTAGACACGACTTATGAAGTCAATTTTACGCTGTCCAGTTTTATTTCTGCTCCCATATCCAGATGTTTGCAGCCCATCGAGCAATCCTGAAGAGATCCCCACCCTGCAGGGAGAGCACGTTCGCTCCCCTGGAATGCCCACCGCAGCAGGCTCTTTTAGATAATGATCTTAGCCGCCATTCGTTATAATATGTCAGAATGTTGCCCCTTTAGAGAGATTGATACAGTCCTTGGGACATGGTAGATCACAGGGAGAGGGGGCTGTGGCTAATCTTTAGCAGGCAGACGTTACAACAGTATATTTATCGGAACGCTTCTCCCGCTGACCAGACCTTTCAGTGTGAATGTAATTCATCAGAGGCGCCTAAAGCAACACGGTCTCTGCAAACAGGCGTTTCAGCTAGATGCTCTCTTCTTCTTGCAGACTGTCACCCAGCTAACTCAGTACCCTGTCGTTCTAACTCCAAACCAAACAATGGGACTCAGAGAGATTTACTAGCGGCTCTCGTGCCGTAATGTTTTATGGCCGATGATTGAGTCCCAGGAGTCCAGGGCCAGGTTCAACAGACCCCCAGCCTTTACACTTGGACCTCCATCATCAGAACAACTGATAGCATCTCGTTGTGTGTGTTTGCGTAGGCCACGGTTTCCTAGATGGCAATAACTTTGTGACTTGCAGACATTTTTATGATTTTAATAATATTTTTCTTCTTTATTTGTTGGAGCAAAAAAATATTGATTTGGTTTACATTTCTGGGATAATTACAGCGATGACGCCTCTACTGGACATGAAAGTTTTTAAATACTTTTGATACACTTAAAAGTTCATTTGCTTACTTGCTTTCAGAAAAAAAAGCAACAACTATTATTAAGGTCTTGGTCTTTGTGTATTTCCAGGTGCAGGACTGTGTGACGCTGGTCAACCCTGGAGTTTCTCAGCTGTGTATCAGGGAAGACGGTAAGCTTCTGGCATCAGGAGGCTGGGACCACCGAGTGCGGATATTTGGCTGGAAGAAGCTGCGGCCGCTGGCGGTGCTTCAGTATCACACAGACATGGTGCTGAGCGTGGCTTTCTCAGACCACGAGGACCCCAGACAAAGACTGCTGGCGGCCGGATCCAAAGACCAGCGGATCAGCCTGTGGTCAATATACAGCAACGGAGCTGAGACGGGCTGAGTCCCTACAGACTCTGAAGAAGGCTCTGGCTGCCATCTGCGCTGGTGAAATGTGCCAATAGCCCCAGTTTGTGCACTGAAGTCACAGAAATAAATCATTCA
Source organism: Telmatherina bonti (assembly GCF_933228915.1). NCBI lineage: Eukaryota > Metazoa > Chordata > Actinopteri > Atheriniformes > Telmatherinidae > Telmatherina > Telmatherina bonti. The sequence goes on along the minus strand of NC_136611.1, from coordinate 29,369,489 downwards.
AGCTGGAATACTTGGACAGAGTTGCAGAATGCTAAATGTATGCTTAAAATTAGCCAGAAATGATTTTTTTTTTTTTTTTAATTTACCAAAATTATATATTTTCTGTTATAAAGTTACATTTTGATGTTTAACCTCGATGTTTTATTGTAAATTATTACAGACTGTTCTAATGATAAATGAGGAGGCAGAGATAATGAAGGGAAACTTTGACCACAAAGCTGACTTTATCCCAGATTCTCACACTATAACGGATTGATTTTTATGGCTGCATTTAAATGCAGCCTGTTAGAAAATTTCTATTAGATGAGCTGAAATGCTTTCAGATAGAAGCTGACCCCTTCAGCCTGCTGTTTGCTAAGCCTAACGCGATGCTCTGCAGCTATGCGATTATGTTGACTTGTCTGATGGGAGATTTGCTTCAGTGGACTTGAATCTGAGGTATACGTCGCACCTGAGCAGCTATTTAATCCCGTGTTGTTATTCTAGCAGCTTTTAGCTTAACACGCCGACCCTCCTGCCTGACCTGAGCTGTATTTGTCAAACAAGGTTAATCACGGCAGGGACGCGGAGAACAGAGAGGTGTTGATTTAGTGGATGTGCTGATCAGTAGTTTCTCTCTCTCCGGTCAGAACGATCTGCTTATGAGCTGATTTACTTTTCTTGATAAATGTACTTTCTTTGCAAGGCAGAAACAGGAGAAAAAACTATAAAATGACATCACACCACCACGCAGACGAGTGTTCGAATGAAATAAGATGTGGTATAAATTTCCCTTTCAACTCTGTAATGGCAAATGCAGATGCTTTCTCAGGAAAACAGCATTTGTCAGGAAGGCCCACGGATGATAATGAGGTGTTTTTCTCTTCATTGTCTCTAATAATATCTCTGAGTCATGGAGCAGCATGGGAGTCCGTGTTATCATACCATGTCCAGAGGCCAGGGGCCAAAGCTTCAAACGCTCAACGTTTTGCTTTATAACGGCTCTGTCTCCTGGGATGATCCATAGTTGAGAAGCTCATCATGCTGTACAGGAAAGGCCTGAGAAATCAAAGAGCCAGATGAGCATAATGGCCAGGAATCATTAGGGAGCAGAGGAAAGACGAGGTCATTTGCCAGACAAGCGGCTTTGCTATGATGCTACCGTCATGGGAAAAAAAAGCAACAAAAAAGGTTAACTGCACTTTTATTTTCTTCCTTCTTTTTTCCTAAATTTGTATTTTCATTCAATTCTGCTTGTCTGCACTATTTTTTTTTAAAAAAATGAGAATATCTTTACACAGAAAGTTTAAGATGATTGTTTACCATGTTCCCTGCAGAAGTCCGTCCATACCTTTTGTCCCTGACCCCTCCGGTGACATCTTGCATCCATAATAGCTTCCTAACGCTCCCGTTGTCTTTGAACAAACACTTGAGGTGGTGTGGACCAGCTTCCGTCCGTTCTCTGATAAATCAAATACAGGGTCCATTGGTGCAGATGTCCTCTGAATGGCGGCGACAGCAGCTCGTCATTCTCAGAAAAGCCTGCTGGGGTGGCGTAGGCGTCGTAAATCACCTCATAATGGATCATTTAGGAAGTCAATAAATGGTCGGGGACGATCTGCACAATAGGCCTTGGGCTTCACTTATCACCTAACGTATGTCTTCCCTGGCCTCTGAGGTTAGAGGTCAGCTTGGCTTTGGGACGGGACATAATCCGGTAGGTTACAAGTGTGTGTTGATTCTGTTGCTCCCTAAGCCTTCAGTTATTTTCATGGATTATATTACAGACTGAGACGTCAAACCAGGTTTTGATTATTTAGAAACCCTAAATAATGGAGGGGGGGGGGGGGGGGGGGGGGGGGGGGGGGGGGGGGGGGGGTTAGTACTGCATCGTGGAAGTAATCCCCTCTGAACAATCCAAGACTAATGTTTCCCCTGCATGGTTAAACTTCTTTTAATTGTTTCACATTGATGTTAACACAAACATACTGAGGCTTTTGTGTTGTGATGTATAGCAATGTTCTACATAAAATATCCATCAGCAACCTGGTGGACACCATAAGCTGAACCATGTTTTGTAAAAAAAAAAAAAAGTAAAGGGGCGGTGGTATGTGAAACACATGTTCAGGAATCAAGGCTCTTCTGTTGTTTCAGAGTAGGAATCCAGTTGGTTCACCTGGTTTGTTTTCAATAACTCTCCGCCGATGCAGCAGGCTCAGCAGCTGATATTAGCACCAAGCTGCAGCGACTGCATCACGGCCTTGACAGACCTGTCACAACAGATGATCCAAATGAGTGTCAAGTGATCTTCCAGGCTGCATTATCATCCATCCTTTACCTCTTCATCCTTCAGGGGCCATGTTCTTATTACCATGTTTTTTTTGCGGCAGCTACAAACATCTGGGCACCCGAACATTTGTGCAGTAAAACAGTGTGCAGATTATTAGAAAAGAAAATGGTAAAGCTAATCAGGTGAATTTCAGTAAAAAAAAAACAAAAAAAACTATCATGCTGTTTGTATATATAATTAATTTCCAAAGGAGGGACAGGTAATTGTTGTACAGATGTGCAGTTCATTTTCATTTCTTCAGTAGGCGCAATTTCCCATATTTTCCTCTGAGGGCAGCATGTGAGGGTGTTTATTAAATGTTTGTCTGAATATGCAGTATATGAAGAACATCTTCATTACACCATACTGTCTTGTAAATATAAACTAGTATAAATAGTGGTGTCAGAAGAAAACAGCATGTTTAGTACACATGCTTAGTATTTAATTACAACTAAAGAATATGCACTTAAATTATACTCTTACAGTTTTAAATATAAGCATACTCTATTTACTTGATATGCTGAATTTTTTTTTATTTTTTATATATATATTTACATACTTTGTAAGAGAAACTGTCTTGGGAAACTGCATTATTTAATGGATAAATGCATTAGCTACATGACAATGATGATATGTAAAACGCTGCTTACTAAGGCAGTAGCACATTTTAAATGCATCTAGGAGGCTTGTTCATTTGACTTAAATAACTGTTTAAAACTTGACTTTTTGTACGTGCGGCTCTAATGCCTTAGTTCTGAATGCAATGACAGATTTTAACTTTTTATTTTATATTATTCTAACAATTGTGTTTTTTTTCTTTTTCAAAGTCGAAATACACAGGAAGTATTTAAGATTTAAGCGCCTTACTGTGTTGAAACCCGATGATTTAATTTCAAATTTTCCTGGAAGTTTCCAGTGTTTACTGACACGAGGTCACGCAGACGCTTATTTAGAGCGGTTTCACTAAATACCACGTGCGCCAACAGTCTTACTGATGTCTTCTGTATGGTGAAACCTGTTATTAGTCTGCATGTGGCCTCTTGACCCTGCTATCCCACCCGAGCCTCCCTTGTTTCCCACTTCCAATCCCCATAACGACCAGCGGCGAAGAGACCGCGAGCCTTGCCACATCTCGCGGGGTCTCGCGGCTTCCAGGACGGCTGATGATCCTCGGCACCTGCCGGCGCCGCTTCACACACCTCCATAGCGCTTCTTCCTGGCTGCATGCAGAGCCAGCAGCAGCGATTTAAGCTGGAAAGTTTGTGGTGGTGTTTGCAATATTTGTGTTGTTCATAGTGAGCTTGGTTTAGGTTATAAAAATTATTCATTTGAAAGCAAATCATTGCTTTTCAGAAAGCCTGAATTTTAAACATAGTCGTGTATTTTTATATATATATATATATATATATATATATATATATATATATATATATATATATATATATATATATATATATATTTTTTTTTTTTTTTTTTTTTTTAAAGAGAATTAAATAGCTCAGGTATCACCAAATTTTTTTTTTTTTAAATGGAAAAAATATGTCAAGTAGTTCTGGATTTAAAAAAAAGCTTGATATGATTTATTGGCTATATTTTTGTGCTAAAAAAATAGGTTATTTTAACAAGGCTAACTAGCCTAGCTTGATGTGTTAGCTCATTTGTGAAAAGGTAAGCTGTCATATTGGCCACACAAAAAATGTTACGGTAAATGGTATGAAATTTTTTTGTAATTACCCATATAAACAAACAAAATTTATACAACCAATTTGCTGGACTTTGAATGAGTGGAAACATTATTTAACCCCTGACACCTTTACAAGCCATTTAGCTGTGAGAGGTCAGGCACCCTCGGGCATCATTTTCCCAACTCTCCGCTCAGTTCCAGTCGTTTCAAGGAAAAGAAAAATACATTATTGAAATGAATCATTAGGTCTCGTTTCCCTTTGTATTTCGACAGCCACAAATCCCAAAGCAGGATTTTTCTCTCGATGAGATTAACCTTGACAACAAAGCATTCCTCACAGGACTTCATAGGAGATGGCTGGTGGAAATGGATGGAGAGGGAGGGGGGGTACATTCTCAAAAATAACCCTCTTGTCCCATTAAAGATGAGCAATGATATCCTTTTGGAGGAAATGGATGTTCTTTTTTCTAGTTTGCATCTCCTAAAATTATTTTGTATTTCCATCATTGTTTTATATTTCCTATTGAAAATGTTTTGCCAACTAATTTGCAGTTGATGAAAAATGTTAACAAATAAATTATATTTAGTTCTTGTAAAGCTATTATGATCATTTAATACTTTTAAAAAAATTCATAATTTTAGACCTTTCGTTGCCGTAAATCAAATTTAAAAAAAAAAACAAAACTCTCAAGTTTTATTTACAAATTAATCTTAAAAGTCAGTCCGCAGTGGGCCCAAAGCTCCTATTTGCTTTGTAGTTTCACAACATTCTGTCACAGCTATGAGGGAAGTATTTGTGCTTTTGTTCTTAACACCAGGTGCAGATTTTGACATTTGAATCATCCCATCATCTAATGTTTAGACAGCTTCCACGTCCTGCCTGCCAATGAGTGCTGGAGCTGCAGAGTCCTCAACCTATTTCAGTTGGACAAATTCGAACAATAGTAAAAGGGAGGTAAGTTTTTCCCAACCCGCCCCCTGGCTTTGAATGCAACATTTGCACAGACACCTTTTTTTTTTTTTTATGAATTACAAGAATTTAATGTTTATTTTACTGATACAGAAGAGTCATTCTGCTTCATTTATTTACTTAAAATTGCTGCAAGTCAGTGCCATGGTACAAGTTTCTCAGAGCGGCTCAAGATGTTCAGAATCTTTCAAAATATTTTTTTTTTCCTCAAGCAAAAAACATTTTGCTGTATTTCGACATCCTCTCTGATGAGCTCAACATGCAAACATCTCGTCTACCTAGAAAGTTGATGGGACTATATAACATATGGCTTTTTTGAAAGCAATAAAAACAAAGCAAATCAAAAAGTGCATCAAAAAAAAAAAAATCAATCCCAGTCTGTGATCGAAAGTCATGTCCGTGTTAAGGAGAGGTTCCTCCTGTTTGCTGGCTCAATGTCTGCGCTGCTCAGATAGGATGCAGCCTCATTGCCATTTGAGTTCAAAGGTCAAAGCAGACCTCCTTGAGGGCTTAGAACAGGGTGCCCATGCTTAACGCGAAGGCACGTTTCCTTTAAATAAATACGGCAGGGTTTATCCAGTAGAGAGGAGTTTCAGCCTGTGACTGTTCCACACAGGTTGCGTAAGCCATCAGTAGAAAGAACTGTGTTGCCGTTCTTCCTGGTATGGTTCCCACAGTGCTGCGCACCATTTGCCTCAGTGGACAGCAGCCATTATCTGGGCCCATAGTCATAGTTAGAGGGGCCACTGGTGGCTGAATACATGTTAGTTGTGGCGGGATTCATGTGGTGATGGTATGTGTGTCCTCTGATACTGGGTAAAGGGTACGGCGACGGCCTGGTCTTGGCTCCTAAGTAGTGTTCATAAGTGTTGGGGTACTTGTAGGGGTGGTGATGCAGGGTGTCCGGAGGTAGAGGGTGGGGATCTGGTCGGAGGTCATGGGGAGGGCTGGGTCGACCACTCGTGAGCGGGACGGCGTGAAGGCCACCTGGGACTGGCAGGGCGGGGCTGAGGACACGGGACATGAGCTGGTGAGCTGGGTCTGCATGTATTGGTGTGCCACTGGGGTCTCGCTCATATTCCCGTCTGCTGTCTTCTGTGGAGGAAAGTTAAACAATGAATTCCTTAAATTCTGCATATTTTTTTCTGCATTTAGACAAGTTAAGCAAAGTGCTTTTTCACCGCTGTTTCACGCTTGAAGCCGCTGACAGTAATACTTATAAACATTGCAGTATTTATATGATAAAATAAAAACTGTTTATCTTTAGATATATCATCATTATAGTTTTACATTATAATATAGAGTTATACATTTTATTGAAAACTTTAAAGAAAAAAATTGAAAAACAATTTTTTTTATGTTATAGCAAAGCAGCCTTGTGAATTGGACAAATATTTAATAAGTGAAATTATCAGCATTAAACGAATGAATACATAAGTCAGCAGAAAACCTCATTTTAATCCCAGTTTGTACAGTGTGTTGAGGCTGTGGTCAGCCAACACCATAGAACCTCTTTATGTTTGCAGTGCATGACATCGCCTGGCTGATATTTGAAGATTAATTAAACACCAGCATTGGCCTGACGCTGCAAATATGCTGCTGCTTTTCAGTGAAGGATAAAACCCCTGAAGACAATTAAAGAAATACAGTATGCCAACAGCTGAAAGAAAACCAACTTAACAAGGCTTTGCTAATATTAGGTAGCAGACACGGTATGAAACAAAGAGCGAGCTGCAGACCTTTCTCCGTGCCGTTTTGCTGAGGGGGGGATGACATTGGGTTTCTTGTTCTGGCAAAGGCACTCATTATTGGCAGAGAGCCTGGCCTGTGATTCCTGGGCCTGGAGCAGGGAGAACGGATACAGTTACATACTCGCTCAATGAATGTCAAGGACACAGTTTCTTTATATATCAGAATGATGACGGTGCGTTTTAAGATTTACAGCAGTGTGTAATGTGTGTTTACACATTGAAAGATTCACATGTTACATTCTGTAAAATACAAAGCTCAAGTTCCATTATAGCCATTCTCTGAAGTAATCATCAATACTAAATCATTCTGGTTTGACTGCTTTTGATGCTTTTGCTAAGAAGTTATAAGCTGGACTGAATGAACTGCGTGAAGAAGAAATGTGTGTGTTTGCTTAATCTGTCTGAGTTTACTAAAAGAAAAAAAAGGGTGTGGTTGTAATTTGTCAGTGACAGACAAACACAGCTGAGTGACTTTCATACAATATAAAATGATTTCTGAATTTCACCGTGTTATTTTATGCAGCAAACTCCACCCATCTAACACGTGGAAGATGATAATGTGAGATAATGCAAACGACTAAAAACTATGCTCCAGAAAGCAGATTGGCTCTGCTTTCCATTTTCACAGCATGTGAAAACTTGCCAGTAAGTCTGTAATATTTGGGTATAAATACTCACCAGTCCTCTGGGTCACAATCCCTGAAACCCTTTGCGAATGGATTACTGGCTATCTTCAGCTGCGTGATCTAAACAGAAAAACAAACACAATTCAAAACATTGCTAATCCTCAGATCTAAAACAATGATTTATTTTGTCATTACATTTGACTATGCAAAAGATTGGAAACAGAAGATACATGAAGAATGTATTTTTTCTTTTAAAACAAAAATGAATGAAATTAAACTAAATTAAAAAACTAAAAACCTTTATTGGTGTTTTTAAAACATGTTTTGCTCTATTTTTTATTATTGTTGTTGCTAATATTAATAAAAAAATTATTATTATTATTATTATTATTATTAATAATAATAATAATAATAATAATAATAATATCCTGTCAAATTGTAGGCAAATAAATATTACACTCCACGCTACTGTTTAATTTTAAGAATAAGAGTAAAACTGGTGACATATTTCTCTCCCCGGCCTGGTGTCCGTGCCCCCCCCCCCCCTCCCTACCCCTCCACACCGAACAACGCTGAAAGAAAAGAGCTTCTATTAACGTTTCATTCTTTAGGAGTCGCTGTAAATAACCAATGAAGGCAGTGATGTGTGAATCTAAACAGGCGCAGAGGCTGATGGAAAACAGGACTGGGGCGACGCAGGAAAAGGGGGAAGCAGTTGTGCTGACAGACCTGAAGAATCATTGAAGCCTACGTGCATTTTTTTTTTTTTTTAACTGATGAAATTCAAGCATTATTGCATTGGACTGATCCTGATTTATAACTAAAAAATAAAAACAAAAACAGCAGAGAAACAATCATAAAATGAAACTATTTAAACTTTACGGGATAAATAGATAGAAAAAAAAAGTTGCTGCCTCCTGCATCGGAGCGCTTCTCTCTCTGCACACCCAACACGTCCACACAGCTGCTGGAGCTGCTTACCCGGTGGTTCTGGTACGCTGTGACTGCCGTAAAGCGGGTTTCCTCAAACACGAAGGTTTTGTAGTTTTCCTCCGCGTACTTCTCGCTGTCTTTGCGGGGGTCCACATAAACCACATGAAACCTGGGCTGATAGCGGTGCATGGAGTTCAGAATGATCTGGAATAACACAGTTACAAGTCTTACTGTTTTTCCATCAGCAACAAGTTGTTTCATGATAGATTCTGTTGAACTGACTGCTCATTTTAAAAAAAGGAGGTATTTGGAGACTTTGCCTAAATATCTAAATAATATAACATTTTTTTAAGATTGCGCGCAAATGAATAAAAAGCAGAGGTTACCTCATTTGCAACACAGCTCAAACTGCGAAACTTTTCTGCAAATGTCCCAAAAACATACTGATGGTATTTGTACTTTATGTTTAAGATCAATCCTCGCTGCACACATGTTTTCTCAGGTATTGCACGAAAAATCTCCAATTGCTTCTCTGATCTGACTAAATGCAAAGACAATAAAAGTCTCAGTCAGTGTGGAAAACCAAGCGGGAGGGTCTGTGATCATTTCCAGGGTGAAATATTCCTCTTTCCGTGCTTTATTTCTGGAGCGCAGCCGCGTGCATTTTTTCCCCGCAGAGAATTGCTGTTGGCAATTTCTCCATGAGCAAAAATATCAAAGAGCTTCATTACTGTTAAACATTTTATATCAGTCAGTTTCAGAGACAATTCAAGCCCCTAACAATGTGGTGGTTGCTATTTTTGCAGGATGAGGTTTAGTTTGTGGTGGTTTGAGCACCTAAAGTTCAAATCTGGCTCCGACTCTGCTTCAAGTCTAATTACAATCCTAATGAACAGATTTGCTGTTTGCAATCCGAGTTATAATTACTGTCGATCCTTCCGTTTAATGGATGCAGGACAAACGGCTCACAAATGTTCCTCCAGTTAGGCTGGGGTCTGTTTCACGTGCATTTATTTCCAGCCGCGTACTCACATGTCCGTTGTCATCCAGCAGGTTGTTAGTTAATTTAAGTTTATCGAAGGAGACGATCTGCTTCATCCACTGTGCGCCCTTGGCTGGAGAGTCTGGGTGGTAATGGACCCTGCCCGGTGTGGCAGGATCCGCTTTACCCGCCACCAGCCATGACGAGCTGTGAAAAGCATACCTAAAGGAGCAATAAAACATAATAAATAAAACACATGGAAAAACAAAAGCTGCCAGCATGAATAAAAACATCTGTATGAATATATAAATATTAAATATATAAAGTGATTATAGATATATTTTTATTATTTATCTGAAATATTTGTCAGATTTTCTCATTTTGACGCAGTGTTTATGCGCACAAACTAAAAAGTTTTTTTTTCTTTCTTTTAGCTGGGACAGGTTACCTGTAACGTTTGTCATCTACTGGTAGGAAGTCCATCAGGAGCATGTAGTCTGCCATGGGATCCATCCCAAATATTTTCACTTGGAAAGTTGGAAACATTCTCCTGACAAAGAAAAGGGAAAGACGGAATAGCTGTTAAATTAGAGCTTAAAATGGCCTCAAATACATACTGACTTTAATTCACATAGTTTATACAAATTTCTTTCTAAAACATGATCAACCGCGCGCATTGGGGGGATAGACTGTGTGTTTTTGCCAACGTATCAAAAAGCAGTAAGCTGGACATGTTTGCAGCCTCAGGCCTCAAAAAGCGTCATTTTCCGCGTAAAAACAGTAATTCAGTGGTTGCAGAGACGGGTCTAAATGGAGCTTAGGGTTTGTTGTCTTTTAGCTTCTTCTTTTAACATTTACAAACACACTTTCTGGTCTTTCTTCTTTAATTATCAATTTTAAACAGACTTAAATTGAGAGTAGTAGTGCACGTCCGCAGGTGCATTTTTTTCCAGAGTTCTCATCTTAACTGGATTTTTTCCTCCTTTTTTTGTCATAAGAACAGTAAATACTCAACTTAATCTGCATGGGGAAAAAACAGTATTGGTGTATTTAGAAGCATTGATCTCTGCATGCAGACCCAGTGGCCACTGTTCTTTAACGAATTGTGTGTTTTTTTTGTTGTTTTTTTTAGACTAAATCGGCTTTGGTTCCCTCTCTGAACTACACAGGTTAGCAGCTCCACATCCCTGAAGAACACGAGTTGAAAGTTGAGTAATCCGGAGAGTCAGTGAAAGGGATCCCAAAATCAACGCTCAATTAGCATCATGTTGTGGCTAGGTGAGGCTGAAGGAGCTCCTGAAGTGCTCTGCTGCAGATCTCCTTTCTCCTGTCACACCGGGGGAACTCAGCCCTCACTTTCAGGCTTCAGGCATGCAGTTATCTCTCCTCTCTTTACTTTGTTCAAATGCAAATATTCTTTTTTTTTTTCTTTTATGGCTTTAAAAATATTAAAATCAGAATTCAGAAAGTGGACATTTACAGGCTTCATAAAGGTCATAGGTCAACCCAGTCAGACGTTTGTCGCAGAATAGTTTTCTTTCTTTCTTCAACTCCATTTGTTTTGGGGTTTTTTAATGGTCTCGTGTAGCTTATTTACGCAAAAAAAAAAAAAAAAAAAAAAAAAAAAAAAATCCTTTGGCAGGATCGAAAATGAAACCGACTGGCAAAGACAGGCTTTCGTGATTTTTTTTTAAGAAACTCGAATTAAAACAATGAGGCAACACAGTTCTCGGCTTGTGTTGATGTTTACAAACGCGGCGACACAAAAAGCAACGACGTTTTGCGTAACAGAGATGCGTAAAACTGAAGCAGACGGTGAAGAAAATTAGCTGATCTTAAGTTTATAAAACACAGCAGGATCCGATTAGTATGGAGTTTAGTGCTGGCACATAAAGTACAGCACACACAAACACACATCCGCACACAGCCTTTGCAAAGTTCAGCATTTCATTAATAAAAACTAAATAAATAAAACAATAACAGGATGTCTTATATAACAAAATGTGGTACAATTGATTACCAGACTAAATCTAAAAAAAACCAAAAAAAACTAACTAAAACAAAACAAACAAACAAAAAAAAAAATCCCATGCTTTGATTAAGCAACTGGAAAATTTATGTTAAATAAGTTTTCAGTTAAATTCCGCGATTATTTGAAAAAGAATTTAAAAAAAAACAAAAACAAAAAAAACCAAAAAAAAAAAAAAAAAAAAAAAAAAAAACAACCAAAAAAAAAACATGCAGTTTAAAACGATTTGTAGGAAATAATAATAAAGTGGCATTTATATTTACTCTGTTGGATATTTTACAGTGATGCGGCAGACTTTTTTTCTGCAGTTTCTCTTCTGTAATAAATGAAAGAATCACATTAAACTAGACCTACATTCTCTATATTTTACATCTGATTTTCTCATTGGCGCAAGTTATCTTGAATATAATATTTTTTGCGTCTCCGATTTCTTCTTTTTACAGCACAAAAATCCCCAAACAGTTATTAAAATAAAGGTTTAGAAGTAAACCAGGCTTGTGGTCTGCTGGCGACGTGCACTCACCTGCCAGCCTTGGTAACGATCATCTCCGTGCCCAGCTGGTTAAATTCATCCCATAAAGCTTTCATCTCCAACTGGACGTTAATGTTGGCCACTTTGGGGTTTTTTTTGACTATACTCTTGCTGTTCGGCGTGGAGTTAGAGGACGACGAGGAGCAGTTCGGAGTTCCGTTGTCGTTCGGCTGGGCCTGACCCGGATTGGATCCCGGGTAGTTGTAGTTGTGCTGAGCGGCCGGGCAGGGCTCAAAGTGGGATTCATGTTGGCTGTAGGGGTCCCCGGGGGACGGAGAGAGATGGTAGCCCCCCGGCGTGTTGAGGCTGCTCAGGCTGCTCGTCGTGAAGGCTGCAACATCGCAAAAATGGGACAGCTGCGTCAGCCACGGGCTGGAAATGGCTGAAATCATCCCAGAAAACTGGATTTTAGATATGCCTTGCTTTATAAGTCGATTAAAACACAAACAGTCAAAGACAGAAGCAGGAACTTAAGCTCTCCAGATGAAGAAATCGGACTCAAACGCACTCCTTCGAGTTCAAAAGTTTCTGTCTCGGGTTTTTCATGAAGTCCTATAGAAGTTGCATCCACTACGTTTCAGGCTGCCTGGTCTAAAACAGCAGACGTCCGAATAGTGGCGAATTATCTCCAAAAAAAAACCCAAAACAAAACAAAACAAAACAAAAAAAAAAAACCCAAGTCGATTGTGTGAAAACACCGACAGAGGGAAGCTCCGAGTGCGTGCGAAGTGCGTTCCGGCTGCGCTCCGAGCCGCCTCTGCGCTGCGCCGCTGCAGTGTGTGTTAACACTGCAAGCCAGTATCGTCTCTTATCTGACGCAGAGGGCCTCCCCTTTGCGATAAAAACCGGTTCTTATTTCTATTTAGATAAGGAACTGCAGGTAATGTGCCTTTTCCTCGCCTTGGGACGAGATTGATTGACAGAGAAGTGCGCTCCTTTTTAATAGGCTTTCCGGCACCCATTTAACTTTTGGATCAGGGCATCGCCCACTTTACCCCCGCTAACAAACACGAGTGGATCTGCCCCGCAGAGGAGATGTAACGCTTTACAAGGTAAACACACACTGATTTGCATGAACACACAAACAGGCAGCAGGTGACTGTTGCTCTCTAGTTTTGAACAAATACTTTGGTGGCATGGATGTCCACCCCTACCTCCGATCTAGATGGGATTATTATGGCCTGTTTTATCGGACGGGTTGCCAGTTTAAACCCTCCTCCTATTGGCTTCATTTTCAAACTATGTGATCCTGTCCACGAATTAACGCTGACTCTTGGTGAGGCTTTGGAATCAGTGGAACTGGGAAGTCCCCCCCCCCCACTCTCCATCTTCTGCAGAACTCTCCTCTCTGGTGTGATCCCTGATATTGAATTTGTATCATTTTAACTCAATTTTTCTGTCAAATCCATGCATTTCTAACAACATACCTACAAGTGTTTTTGTTTGTTTTTTTCTAATTTTTTTTCTTAAAGAAAGGGTCCTTGGCACGCGCTCAGTGGTGAGTTACACATGCTACAAAAGCTCTGTGGGGATCAATAAACAGAATTACCTTCCATTTCCCGGGTGACAGTGCTGTAGTGCATTTTAAAGGAACTGTGGTTGTGCAGGTCTGGCTTGTCCAGGCCGGTATGTTTGTCAAACGCTGCGTTTCCTGCTCGCTCCGCAGCCGCAATCAGAGAGGCAATACTGAAAGCATTTGCCTTTGGAGAAAGGGGACTGCCGTCGTCCATAGGCAAGGGATCAAGTCGTTAAAAGCCGTCCCTCCTCCTCCTCCTGCTCCTCCACCTCCTCCTCTGCTCTCCAGTCGCGCAGAAAGCAGGAGAAGGCTGCGTACAGTGAAGAGGAACATGCGCCAAAATGGGGGTTTTTCTCACATTCCGTCACCGTGGCTCCGCGGGCGCGAGAGGCTTCCAACTTCCCTCTAAAGTATTCCCGCTGCAGCTGGAAGGAGAAGACGCTTAAAGAAAAAGCTCCCTGGTGCTCTGATTCTTTTAATGAACCTCGCTAAACGCGTCCTCACACCAAAACACTTCATCCGCAGAGAAGAGTGTGTGTGTTTGTGTGTGTGTGTGTGAGAGAGAGAGAGAGAGAGAGCTTCCCTTGTTTCTCCTCCGGTCGCTGGCGGGGTGGTGTTATCCGAGTCAGCCTTGAGGAGAATCTACTACTGCCACGAGAATGTCAAAGTGAGCGAGATCCACGCCCCCCCCCCCCCCCCCCCCCCACCCTTCACCACAAGGAAATGTCCGCGCTCTGCTTTCCATCTTTTATTTCTATAAGACCTTGTCAGTCATTTATGGATTCAGCTCCAACGTCACAGTAATGTCCGGCTTGTTGTGCATCCTTCCACCACGATTCTCCTGCCTGCAACATTAGGGAATTATGCTTTTTTTTTTTAAAGAAAAATAAATAGACGAGAGTTCTGTCTGGGAATTTAGTTCATTAAAAGCCCAAGTTGTAACCAGAGACAGACTAGAAGTTATTGTGTTATTTACTTCTATTTCATTTTTTTCCCCCACACAATATATTTTTATTCACACATTAACTGCTGGTCTAAGACAGAAACAAGACTGTCATTTCTGCTCCTCCAAAAACGACCTAATCTCTTGGAGCCTCAGTCATATCTCACCTTTTAACGAGATCCTTTAGCACACTCTCCCACACAGACACGCACAGCGTAAAATCCCACTGTGTCAGTCAGTAAACACAGCAAGACACACGTGGCGTTTGAGGCCCGCAGCTGGACTTGACCTCTCCCGCCTCCAGCCTCCAGCATGGCCCTGCTGACTCCCAGCTTATCCACACTCAGCTTTAATGGGAAGCAGCTCACGGTGAGGTTTGCTGAAGCCGGGGTGATGGCGCGCGGATAGAGTTTAATTTACACCACAGTCACAGAATTAAGCGTGAAAGCGGCTGCAGGGTTCTAATGAGATAAAGCTGTTAAAGGATTAGGCCTATTTGTTTTTGATGTGTCTCTGTGTGTGTGTGTGTGTGTGTGTGTGTGGGGGGGGGGGGGGGGGGGGGGGGGGGGGGCAATGGGCATAAATAAGCTACTGCAGCATGTTTGTACATAGATAGAGTGTTCTACCAAGTGTGTGACAGCGGGTTTTATCAGATATGATGCCATCGATACCAACTCACTTCATCATTGCCAAGTCTCGAACCTCCTCTGGAAATACTCAGGTGCTAACAGACACAATACAGGAGCAGAGCGAATGGGAAGAGACGGTGTTGGAGCTGGCTCGCGGGCCTGTGCTTCGGCCAGAGCACAGCGGAGGCATTCAACGCTGCACATGTGAACATAAAGGCAACTTTTATCAGAAATATCCAAACGGAATTTTATTCTTTTTCTTCTTATTTACTCTTAAACTATGTTTTTACACCTCCAATACAGAGAATTATTTAGTGATAGGAGACTTTTCTTTGTAGAATTTAGGTAAAATGATAACACAAAGAAAGAAATATAATTTCTTTAAGTCCTGATATGAACCTCAGGAGTTTAAAGAAAGGAGAATGTAATTTGCTGAGAGGTGAAATGTTTTGACATCGTGCATTTCTTGCACAAAGAAGCACGTTTTCATGCTGCGTCAGCTTCCTGCACCTTTAAGTATTTTGGATAAGAAAATAATTTTTAATATGATTATTGAAAATTTAAATAATAATATCCTATGTTTTTTGTTTTTCTTTTTAAATTTTTTTTTTCATGTTTGCTTCTGAAGGATTTTCAGAGAACAACTAGACAAAACGAAGATTTAAACACTTTGTGTGCTGATGGATGTGGACGGACACGATGTGTTCCACGCTTCTCTGCTGCTGCACGTCTGTCAGTTTAATAAAATCACTGGGTATTCTGGTTCATTTTCACTGGAAAAGTAATGATGTTAACATGAAGCTGGGGATTTGAAACATTTAAATTACTGCGTCAAAGGGCTGAATAGGGAATAATTAGTCTTTTTTCCCCCTTCTTCCTAAAACGCAGCCCGTATTTTCAGCCTTTGCTGTGACTGCTTAGGAGATAAAAATCACATTTTGTTTCCTGCACCGTGAAATAATTTCTCTGCTTGTGGACAGCGCTGCAATGAATCTATCATTAATATGTAAGGCAACACTTCAAGTTGCAGACATTATTACCTTATCACGTAGTAATGTTTTCAAAATGCCAATGCTTGTAGGGTAATGGTTTAAAGTTTATTTTTTACTTTACTTTTGCGTATTAATGAACCAGATGGCACCATGCTCTCGCTTTCATGCGCTTTTACGCGCCTTTATATGTGGTTTTCAAATAGAACACACATATTAATGGGACTTAAACTGTGCGGGAAATCATTTTGGATCATAACTAAGTCACACCCTGCGGATATTTCACTTTACTGTTGGTTATTTTCCTGTTTTTTTTTCTTTATTTGAGTTCTGTTTGCTGGTTTCTATCTTGTCCTTCTCATGAAAACAGGCCTGTGTGGTCCCGAACGTCCTGTTGTGGTAACATGACAAATCACCAAACTAAAAACTCTGGTCCATGCCTCATTTCGTGGCACATATTTAACGTCAAGGCTCGCTGCCTGCTATTTTTTTTATGTTATCAGTAAACAGGGATGGAATTTACTCATTGGTATATCTAGAAAGACATTATGGGCGCGCGCTTTTCTCTCCTCCTCTGCGTGTTCTCATCTCCCCGAACCACAAATAAGACAACAGCTCCTTTGATGTGTTCATACGGGTTATGTGAGAATATTCCTTTATCATGTAGTGAATTTAATGAGCCGATCAGCTGATGCTCGCGCATTGTCAGATAATATTTATTCAACAATAAAACTGATTTCTCATTCGTGTTCAATGACTTTTACACAAAAAACTCATAATTTAAACTTAATCTAAATATATTTGTGTAAGTCCATGAATAGGAAGGAGAGGAAATCACCAGCTGACCGCTCCCAGCAAAGGGCCCTGCGCGCTCCCTGCGGGGCCTTTGGAGATGCCCGCATATATAACGATCTTCATTTGTGTATTTTCTTTAAGCATATAAAAATAATTTCTGTTAAAACAAACAAAATCATTACAAAATTGATTCTTCTTTCTTTAAAAAAAATGCGGGTTTTTTTTTTGGAACTTAATAAACGTAATTTCTGCGTTTTTATCAGGCAATTTCGTGGAGAAAATGAACGAGTAATTAGTGTTTAAATTGACCAAATTATATATAAAAAAGTTCCAGCTTTCAAAGTTGAGCATTTTTAAAGCAGGTGGAAGCAATCATCTGTCTTCCAGCACCGACAGTGTCTGATTTAGTCGGTTTGCTCAATCTGTGAAAGCCCTCATTCACCAAAAGATGTCCACCCTCCTCTCCTGAAATGAAACGTCCACAGCAGAGCTAATATGAATTGGAGAGTTTAACTAAAACCATCCAAACGTGTCACCACAGTGATGAGTACCTCGGTAATGAGAGTCTTTTTTATTTATTTAAAAAAAACAAACAAACAAAAAAAAAAAACTGTCTTTCCCTTTTGGCAATTTCTAATTTAATTTTCATGCTCTTTCAGTGAGAGGTTTGTTTGGATATTTTTAAAATCCCTTGCAGGATATTGGATGACTGCCATCATGAAACGTTATTATTTTGTAAAATGCACAGAAATTTAGAGGAAAGGTGGTAATGTTTTTATGGCATCTTTTTCATACTGATGGGAAGAAATGCACACATTACATTTTAAATGTTTACTTATCTACATCACCCACCAAGACAATCCACAAGCCTTTTCATAAGTATTACATAAACAAAACAACAAAAAAACAACAAAAAAACATGACAATGAAATATAGTCCGTATCTACACATGTATTCGCATTATTAAATGATAAAATTGTGTTTTAAGAAAATATTGTTTTATCAGATGGTGATTTATTTGTTTTATTTGTTACTTCTCAGATTAAATACATTTTTTTAGATGAATTATGTAAGGATTATTTTCTTTCTGAAAAAAAAAAGAAGACGTGCACATTTCCTTGTTGGCATTAAAATATGTTTTTCCTGTCCAGCTTTAAAAGTACATGTGCATAAAACACAATGGAAATGAACACAATAGCTGGACGGAGGTGAAAAACATGATTCTCTTGTGTCCTCGGAAAAAATTCTCATGTATTTCCACCCATATTAAAACATGGGAACTAGGATGTAGAGCTGCTTTTTAATAGACTCTGATTTCCATAGGAAAAAGTAAGAGGATGTTGGTATTTATAGTGATGGGCAAATATTGGTATTTTGAAATTTTGCAACATAATATAATAATAATGTCTGTAAAATAACACAGAAATAGATTAAGAATAAAAACGTAATATAAAAACTATGCTTACTTTGACTCAAAAACAAGTATTTATAGATGATAATGTTGGATAAAGTCTTTTTGTTGTTGTTGTTTTTTGTTTTTGTTGAATATGCTGCCCATGATTAAATATAGACAGAAAAAGACAACTTTCACTTTCTCCCTCCTTTGCATCTGTCCTGGATGATGTTTACCTTTCCTATTTATTTATTTATTCAGGGAAAAAGGTTCTATTTGCACATGTCTCACAGAGTCAGTGAACGTAGGCCTGGCCGCTGCTAACTGTGCCCCCCCCCACCCCCCGCAGCTTCTCTGCAGCTTGGTCACGTTGGGCCACCTTTGCACTTCTGCAGCCCCCGAAGCCACCCTGTAACGGATCCAACAGGAGCAAGCGGTTCTTGCCCAGCTAGCAGGAGATTACAGTAAGATACAGTCTAATGGAGGCTTTTCCGTCAGCCGTTTTCTTTACTTCATCAGAGGAACATGGGAATCCCTGCATGTGTAGGTACAGTAATACCCTTTAAAGCTCTCAATACTTCTTTCAGATTTGTTATCAGTCGGATTCGTCACGTAGAGACGGAGAAAGCAATAACATTTAGGAATGTCTGTGTAGGACATAGGAAGGGTGGGGGTGTCTATAGGAGTCAGATCCCTTTTCAAAATCACTTTGTCTCTTTCCCTCCCGTCTTTGTTTTAAAACTGGGAAGCTTTTAGCTTTTGAAAAGTATCCTTTTCCTATCTGTTGCACGGCGGCCCCGGTCGTCATCACCTTGCCTCTCCCCCAGTCCTATTGGAGCGCCCGTAAATAGCTGGCATTCCTGCCACAAAGAACTGATGATGGGGGCCCGGGGCCTCCGTGATCTCCTCAAATTAATTAAGGCCTTTCTTCTCTCCGAGCAGAAGCTGCGGCCTTTGTCTCTGTAATACGTCTTAAGCCTGGTATTAAATGCAAGGGCAGAGTCTACGCTCATTATAAATCTGTCACTGCCTGCTTGGCCAGGCCTGTGGTCCTAAATAGGCCTCAGTGTAGGAGCGCGGCCATCCTCCAGTCTGGCTTATCTGCCACCCCTCCTCGCTCCCCACTGGTGTGGTATTTATTTGAATATGAGAAGGTCTGCTTGTTGTTTCTGGCAGAGGTGGCTTGAGGCTGTAACCCCTCCCCTCTCCTCCACCATGACCACCATTCCTCCCCCCACCGTCCATAAGCATCTTCCATCTCCTGGATCGCTCCCTCCATCTGTCCCGTCTCAGCCACCGGGGTTTGTTCACTCTGTGCCGGCCTCTGCTGATTTCATGAACTTGAACCACAGACCTCTTGCCAAACACCATCACAGACAGGTCCACTGTGCATAATGCACAAGTGTGAGTGTGTTTGAGTGCATGTGTGCGTATTCCATTAACTGCTTTCCCTCTCTGTCTGAAATTAATAGCAGTGGTGGTGGAGTTAATGTGCTGTCCAGCAGGGTGGCCAGGGTCTGCTGCTTGTCTTTCCAAAAAACTCAGCTGAGTGAATATTTCCTTCAAAGTCTCTCTGGTCAGTAAATGCACCTTCCAGAGGTAGATCCTTTTCCCTCCTCCATTCCTCCGGACTATACGCCATTTCCCAGTAGCCTGTGTGAATAAATGTGTCCAACCTGGAACTTTTAAGGTGACGAGTCTTTCTGTACAAAGAAAATTTAACCCAATGAAGATGTTTTGTGGAGATTTAAGGTGGAAATTCATTCTGTGACGGCAGGATCAAGACTGACTCCCGGCAGCAGCAGGAAGTGGATAACATGTCCATTAGAGAGCCCCCACCCCCCCTTCCCCCCTACACCAACCCCAGACAGTGAAATTAGGGGATCAGAAGCGTGCAGAGATTTGACCTTGAGGAATTCCAGTACCACACCCCCAGCTGGAAATGCACAGCAGAGGAGACAGGAAAACAAGCTACAATGTGACTTTTTGTATGGCCGAACAAGAGATTCTGGCTAAAGAGGGAATATTGAGCCTTCCTGTGCTCCTCTTCTGAGATGAAGAGGCAGGAAGTCGCACATGAGGTAAACAATGTTCAGAATGGAGCCAAAAGGAATTTGCGCCCCCATCCTCCATGTTGGCATGGTTCTGAGCTGATGATAATACAGATTGTTCCCTCCCTGCTTCCATACTATACAGATTCCCCAACTTTAGAGGATTTTCATTCAGCGCAGCTCAGTTTGGAGCGACCTGCGGACTAGGGACTTTGTTTGGATCGGTTATATCTCTGGCTGTCGGGTCACACATATTGTCTTTGTGCATCTTGTCGTCTAGTCAGTCAAAGAATCTGTCAAAAGCAGCCTCCACCAATCATAGCAAGCTCTGTGCTAATTACCGCGATTCATCATGCCAGGCACTCCCTGCCACCACATGTTTGTTTTGATCTCTTCCTCTCCAGCACAGTGACAGTGAAAGATGAGGGACCATGTGGCTGAGCCGGCACAGCGCCATGGAAACCAGCCCCACAAGCAGCCGCTCCAGGTCCCGGCTCGGCATTCTCCTGTCTGGCCACAGCCCCTGTATGAGCTCCATGCCAGGGCTTTGGAAGAGCAAACTCTGTAGGGTGTTGGGAAGATTTGGCCTGTTTGCTAATTGAAGACCCAAAAGTGTAACATTAGGTGATGGGGGGGGATTAAGGCATGTTGACTTGTGTTCACTGGGGGGCTAAACTGACACTCAGTTCCCCCAGAGCGGACAGTTCCTGGAGCCCCATGGAGTTGACTGGGGGGTCTGGGTCACATTAAGGGGTAGTGTGAGGCCTGTTAGGGCAGACCACATGACCAGCTCCTCTAAAACAAGCACTGCTGTGTCCGTAATGTCAAACACTTCCTCCATCTGCATCCATTAGCCGGCTCTGGTGGTGGCGAGGAACATTTGAGAGCTGAAGGAAAACAAAAGCTCCAGAGATGACATGGTCCTGGGATGATGAAAAAAATCCCCACATATGATCTGTTAAAGACGAAATGACATGTCAGGAAATTAGGAAATACAGACGGACTTTTCTTAATTAAACTTTATTCAATTTTAATTCAGAATTTGACTTAATTATATTCTTGTTATTTTGTTAATTTATAAACAGCAACCAGAGATTTTTATTTACTTTACTCAAACATCAAAATATATATTTCTTTGTCAATTGTGTGCAGTGTTCTTTGGGAATTACTAATAATTATGACTCCTTTTTTCATGAAAGATATTTTATTAAAAGATTCCAGAAAAAAACAAACTTAATTTATAATTTAATATACTGAAAAGTTGACAAAGCTAGTTAAAAGTTAAAAATGTGTTCTGATATTTTTCAATAATCTTTTTAAAATCAAAACAATAAAAAAATTATAATTTGAAATATAAATAATCAAAATTAAATAATATTTATTAACAGAAGCTGTAGCTTAACATCACTGCATTTATTTAATTGAAAATATTCAGACAATTGATGTTTCTTTAGACTTTTATTTAATTAGATTTATGAAGTTTGACTAATTTACAATAAATTTAATAAAATATATTTAGTTACTGTAGAAAATTGAAATATCAAATAATGTATATTAGTTAGAAATCTTTCTTCCAAACATAAAAACAAAGCAAAATAAACAAAATCAACAACAAAAGTAATAATTAAAATAAAAGAAAGTACATAATGACACAACAATGTTATCAACCCACATCAAATCTATATGCTGCTGTTATAATTAAAAAAAATGGTTTAGTGTTTGAAAGGTAGTAGGAGATATAGCTAATGCATATTAAGTCCCACCTTCACTTACAAACTGACATCTACTTATTTATTATACACACAGCAAACATGGACCATATGTATATAAGCCTGTTCTGTATACTATATACAGTTCATTTACTGTATGCTGATAATTTTAATTGTTTAAGCATAAAAAGGCCAAAAATGCATAAAATCTTTAACATTGACAAAAAGGAAAACATTTGCAATTACAGCAATATTTTTATTTATTTACAATGTTTACTTACAGCGATTTAACTTTCCTCAGTGACAGTGTTTTTTCACATAGAAAATTTCCATCATCCTCTCCTGCATTGTAAAATGTGGGTCGAGCCTCTGACAGATGAAGCAGGCAGCATGGACAAGCAGAAATCTTTCTCATCATACGTGTTGAAGCAGCCTCCCATGTGGCTCTCAGTGAGAGGGCTCTTGTGTTTGGGTCTGATTTCTCAGCTCATTAATCTTGTCCGTGGTCATACGGTGTGCCTCGCAGGCTGGCATGTTTTCAGCCAGCCTGAATGTAATGATATTTATTAAAACATGTCCTCGCCTGCTGAATGTCTCGTACTGTATCTGACATCACTGTCCTACATACCAACTTGTGTTTACATGCAGTAAAAACAAAAGAAAAACGAAAAACAGAAAGATGCTTGGACACCCATATTACTTACTCTGCATGTTTTAAAATGAACTCAAATACCTAAAAAAATATAGACAATAAATCCTGTTGTAAAATCAATATAGTTTAATTTAAAATGTAAAATAAAACACCATCTTGGTACATTTTCAACATTTGCAAAAGCATTTTAAATCTTTTAAAACTCTTTTGAAAGGGGCAGAATGTGAAAGCAACAACTCAAACTTTAGGAATGAAAAACATGTGAAAGAAAATAGTATAAAAAACTGAAAAAAAAAGACTATTTCTGACAGTAAAACCTAAATGTATTGTAATATAATAAACAAATTTTTTGCAAATTTACTCACATTTACTCTTTGAATACTGCGCATTAAAAAAAAAGGGAGGATTATTTAAACAAAAATGTCACCTAACTTTTTCAGATGCACCTTTTTTGACAGCATCATTCATTTTGTTGCAAGTTAACTTATCAAAATCAGCATGAAGACTTGTGGAGGCTGCAAACGCTTATTGAAATGCTATTCATGTACTGGCTGCAAAACCAAATCCCATTCGCTTCAGCTTCCTGCTCAGCTGTTGATCTGTGCTGAAGCCTTGCTGCAAATTGACTATGGGGAATGCCTGGCTGCAGAAAGGATGTGTGTGTGTGTGTGTGTGTCTGTCAGTGGACGTGCTTGTGTGTGTGTGTCTGTTACAGGATTAACAAAAAGCAGTAGCTCCCCTGTGTGGCTTCCTGGTGTAAAAACACCTGGTATAGCAGTAGGGGGATGGGGGGGCATAAGGGTATCAGGACCTAAGCAGCACAGTATGAGTTGGGACTCTAAAACCTGCTTTATGCACCAATATTATTCCAGCTGAATATACCTGATGTAGAGCAGATTTATTACATGTTACTGATGAGCGTCAAAAAGTGTAGCTGCAATTATTTGGGATTCATATATTCCATGTAACGCCTCTGTCCAAACCCTTAGCTTGTTCTCGTTTTATTGAAACCACACCCATAAAACTCCGTCATCACGTTTTCTTCCCATGTGACACAGTTATGACAACTATTCCCCCAATCCTCCCACTCATACTTCATGCATATCCACACAGGATTCACTGAGCTGAAAGCGCTGAGTTAACTTCTCATTGTGTGTGTGCCTTTTAAGTGTCCTTGATTTAAAAAAAAAAAAAAAAAAAGAATTAATATGGCATACACTCACACATACAAATATGTTCAGAGTAGCTGAGTTCATTTTTCAGATACACTCACAGAGTTGTTTGGCTAGAGGCACTTTAGTTTACGATGATGTTTGGGAGAGTCGTGGCGTTGCTTAGCTTCAGAAGGCGGCCTAAAGCAGGATCGGGTGTCGTCGTCCGTGGAGTGGATGAATATTTTCACATGGCATGTGCCCTCTATGGACACTGGACACTTCACTGCCCCCCACCCTCCAAATATTTACCTGACACGTCTCCGTGGGTGGTGGTCCATCTAAAGAAACATGTGTAAACACATTCACAGTGATGGATTTTTTAGCATACAAATATACACACAAGGGTTTTACTGATTTGTGTTTTGAAAAGTGATATGAAGGGTGTTTAGGCTCAAGTCAGTGCCAAGACAGTGTTCAGAGTTTGTTGTTTGACCATTTTTACACAAAATGTTTTTTTTTTAATGAATTATACTTATCTACCCCCCCCCCCCCCAATCTCCTAAAATAGCCCAAAATTGGCATTTTCTTCTAAAATTCATCATGTTTTTTTTTTTGTCTAACTTTTTGAAGCTATTCCGATGAATTTCAGAATTAAAAACCAACACACACACACACAAACATAAATAAATGCACACACACAGTAAGACACACACACACACAAAACATGCACACATGCAAGTCCATTCCCGTGTAAAGGCTCATTGGTGTCAACACTTTGAAGTTGTCGGCTGCTTATTTACTGATACAAATTAGCAGGTTGGCAGTCTTCAGAGGAGCAGAGAGCGTAGAGGACTTTGTGGGTGGTGGGTCCTGCTGCTAACACAGCACCTTAACTCTTCTTCTAGCCATTTGCCTCTCCACCTTTGCACCCCTCCTCCATGGTGGAGGAATGCTTTCAGGTGGACTCACCTAGTCGAGGGGTGTGTGTCAGGCCACCGGAGGCTAGATGAAATGAAGCTCAGGGGGCCTCAATCTGCTGTCCTGGAGCAGCTTCGTTGATGATCAGATGTGAGGTTAATGGATATTCATGCAGTCTCTGTCCTTTCTGATGCAACTTGGTAAAAAAAATATGATCTAAAAAAAATTCCCTCTTGGAGGTGAAAACACTGAACTATAGATACTTAAGTTTAAAGTGGTTTAAATAGTATTTCTACTGAAATTATTCTTATTAATATCTTAAAATGAATGAATAGTTGTGTCTGGAATGTGAGCAGCATGCTCTTAGAGTTGCTCCCTCACCCTGGAGGTGCTTCATATGAAAGGATACATGTGCTACATGTGAAGGATCAGATACTGAAAGACAATATTTTCTCATTCCAGGTATTTAAGTTGTGCTGCAATAACAACAACTGCAATTGGACAGATCATCTGAATGTTTTGCATTGTGTGTCTGTGTGTTTAGCCCCTCCCCATCCTCATACCTAGTGAGGTTCATCCCTGTATTACATCTATCAGCCAGTGGGATTCACGTTTAAGACTGACTTGAACAAATATTGCAGCACCCCCTTTAGGCCAGTTGGTGTAAAACTGGAAAATGTGAAGTAGATAGAGTAAGTGATGCATAAGAAAGATTTATGTTTTAGACACTCAGGTGTGTGTGTGCATGTGTGTGTTTGTTTTGGGGAGTGGAGTTGCAGGTCATTACTGTGGACAGGGATTATCCGCCCCTCACCCAACTCACCACCCCGTCGCTCCCCCAGTGGTTTGTGACAGCCGTCAGTGTCAGTCACTGAATGTGTGTGTGTGTGTGTGTGCATTAGGATAGGCTGAGTAAACAGGATTCAGGTTACTTCTGCAGGCTTTCAATATTATTCTTTCCAATTTAAATGTGGAAAAATATCACATGGGTAAGAGCAGTGCATTACTTGATAGTCAGATCAAGTGATAAAGCTTTTACTCAGGAGGATTCTTGTGTTTTTTGGATTTTAAGATGCACTTTAGTCACCCGGCATCTTTGGGAATAGGAGACTTTTTCTTCTATGCACCTTGAATCAAGTTATGTTTTTTGTGTAGGAATGTGGAAGAGTTCCCATGAAGGAGAAAAAAAAGAAAAAACTCACAAAAGCACCAAACAAGTGAATTTCAGTTCAAAAAGTTTGTTTTTGCACAATACTAACCTGCCATGCATGATCAAATTAACTGTTACATAACTATCAAGGGTCCAGAATGCTTCTAATGAGGTATGAGGGGAGAACGATGGTGTCCAAGACTTAGTTTGCCTCACAACTTTTCACTTTACTAACTTGCAGTTGTGATTGGTTATATAAGGCATGCAAATATGTGGTTATTAAGTACATAAGTTTATTTATATATTGGACCTAAAGTCATGTATAAAAAAAGGATGCATGCTTTGGAATTTGCATGGTGTCTGCTGCACAAAATCATTCACCATCTTTTGAATCTTTTTTTCACTTAAAAACTGCTGATTCAAATTTGCCTTTTTATACTTCCTTGAGCAAGGATTAGCATGAAAATGATTCGCTTTATTGAGATTTCAGGATACTATGCTTATTTCTGCATGTTTATGCTTATTTCTCCTCTGATGCCTCCATTTCTGCTTTGTTGATGTTTTTATATTGCCAAAACTCAATAAGAGTGTATTGAGAAACAGCAATCAGAGTTACTGCTAAGTGTCACAAGGCTGACTTTCTGATAATGACATGTCTTGATCTGAAGGGACTGAAAGACATTCTCTGTGCAGAAGTAGACCGACCAAAGAGAAGCAGAGTGATGGCAAGCTGTACTTCTGTATAGTGCAAACCTTATTGATATTTACTTTTTGGATTTTATTCATCTGTATTTGAACAGATTGGACTTTTATACAATTTATGCTTCTTTTGTTTTGATGTACAACCGCCTTTTAATTCTCATCTGCTTACATCACTTCCCTTTCTCTTGGCTTTCCATTTCACTTTTACTCCACTTCCTTAACTCTATCTGTCTCCCACCTTCCCATACACCACCTCTCCCCTCCCCCCATTCCCGCTCGTTGATTTATCCCCTGCTCTGTTTTCCCTGGACCACATGGCCCGGCAGTTTGCCCTAGCTCCACTCATCCAGAACCGATGTCATTCAGATCCAGTTAAATAAATGGCCCTATAAATTTCTTCCAATAATAAGCCTGGGTGCTGCTGGAATGTGTGGCGGCTCGTTGAGGACGGGATGCGAGGGTGGACGCGAAATCCCCAAACCCAGAGACGTGGACAGCTGGGGACAGTGTGAGAAAGCATGGATGCCTAGTGGATCTGGGAAGACGGTTTAATGTGTGTGCAGGGTTTGCACTCTTGGAGTCACATTAAGAGTGGATGAGAGGGAAGCAGGCGAGTCGGTGGGGGATTTCAGGCCCCTGTCTGTCTCCCTACCTGGAACGAGACCTCAGGGACACTTTAAATCAGCCCACCCAGAGACACAGACACCAATCAAGCCTCTGTCAGACCCGGCTAAATCAAGTCAAGTCAAGTGCGTTTGTGTGTGTTGCTTGTGCAGATGGGCATGCGTGCTTTTCTGCACATGTCACAGCCACTGCCTGCATTTATAATCAAACTATGATAAACAATGTTCACTTACTATTCTTTGGTATAGATCTACTGTAGAGCCAGTGAAAAATATGAAAAAAGCCCTCCAGCATGGGTGTGTAAGACTGTTCTGATTGTTTATAGTTGGACAGGAACCTGTGAAGATAGGTTTTGCCTCATTAGGAGATTGTCTTAATTACAGATAAACAATTTATTTTTTAAAGACATAAACCTCACTTGGTCTTAAATATTAAATATTTATTATATTGAATATAATAGTCTTTCTGATTTAACTTGCTAGTTTCTGGTGCTCCTGACAGTCAATGGTTTTGTTCTCCGCAGGGAGCATGAATCTAGAGTTGGCTTGTGTGGGTGTATACATATAAATATATATATGTATATATATATATATATATATATATATATATATATATATATATATATATATATATATATATATATATATATATATATAAAAAGAAAAAAAAAATATATATATATATATATAAAAATATATATATATATATATATATATATATATATATATTTTTTTTTTTTTTTTTTTTAATCTCTTTTGCTTGTTGTCTCTGTTTTCTTTTCTATTCTCTTTCTGTCTCTCTTCTGTCCTCTTTGGTCTGGTCCAGCAGCATGAACACTGTGATACGAACAATTATCCAAAACAAATAGAAAAATAAAATAAGAATCCAGAAATACAAGGGGATCATTATATCTATAAAAGCTCCCCTTGGCAAAATAACTTTGCTCAGCAGAACACGGGATCCAGAACATCAGTCTGCTTGCTTAAATGCTGGACAAGACAATAATAATAAGAAAAAACAATAGATAAATAAATATTAAAGTGAAAAGTGACAATGATTTTAAAATAGTTTTCATGTTAGCATTAAACATACTTTGTTTCATTCCACAATACTAATCTAAATCCTGTACATTCTAAAGCCTGTTTTACTAAATGACTGAGATGAAACAATTGGGATACAAATGTAAAGGTGAGATGTGGGATGTCCTGCAATGTGTATCATTAAATCTCTGAAGAAGACAGAAGCTCTGCATTCTATTCTATTCTATTCTATTCTATTCTATTCTATTCTATTCTACAGTCATTCAGCAGACACTTTTATCTAAAGTGACTTCCAGAAGAGAGTAAGAACAACACAAGCACAAAATCAAATTGTAGAGGACATCATAGGAAGGTGCTAATGGACTGCTGGAGTCCAGTTGGACGGCGGTCCAGGCTTTTTTTTATTTTTCCCCCCCACCTCACAGTATTACCTATATTAAAATACAAAGAATAAACATCATAATACTCGTTGCAAAGAACTGGGCAAGGTTCTCCAACTTTCCAACAAATATAGCTAAACCAAGAGTGGAAATGCCTCTTGAAGAGCTGAGTCTTTTACTTGCTCTTAAAAGTAAACAAGGACTCTGTGGAGTGGACAGCGTAGTTTTTCTAATGGTGTATTAGTTGGAAAGCAAGGAAGACAACCTGTCTCGACATATGAGAGAAAAATAGAGATCTTTCTTAATTATCCAAGTATTATTACATCAATAAATCTTGTTCTCTACAAGCAGCATAGACGGCACATCATTCATGTTGTTAGTTATGTCAAGAATTAGATGAAATTATTATTAGCATGTGAATAAAAGTTTTGAAATAAAGTCACACACATCAATATTCTCTGCTGCAGAGATGTTTACCGATTAGCTTTCCCTATCCTGTGCCATTATCCAGCTCTGTAATGTAGGCATCTGAGTCACTGCTGCATTCACTTTGCCTCCTGCGGAATAAGAAAGGAAATTAAAGAAAGAGTTAACAATGATGTTTTTCATGGCTGGAAAACAGCTGTGCTGAATGACAAAAACAAAGTTTAGCATATAGAACCAGTTTTGTTAATACCTGTTATTGTGCATGTAAAGAAAAGTACCAAGAAGGAACTAAATGTTTCTGTGATGAGTCATTGTTGACTTCTAAGGCTCAAGGTGTTATTATGTTTTAAACTAGAATACATATGTCTTGTCACTTTTAAACATCTTTTTTCCCATAGTTTACTTTTATGACAAAAGGCTAGTCAGCAGCAACTGCTGCCTTCTGACGTCTGAGAAATCATTGATTTAATATGATTTATAAGGTTTGTTTTTATCACAGCTAATAGTTTACTACATGTTAGAATCCATAACCACAGTTAGTTTTTTCTGTTGAATCTAAATGATGCATGAATGCTTAAATCTTGACGATCGGGCCCACAAACACTTTCCAGAGGTGGCATTCTGCTGTCTTTTGTTGTTTTTTTCCTTTCCGTTGCAGTCTGTGTGTTTACCTTCATCTCATTTATCAGCTCTAACTGCAGTAGCTGTTTGGTGGCATTGTGAGAAAAATGTCTGACCTCCTGCTCCGTCCCGCCGCTATGAGTCTCTGTGGGAAACATGGAAACTCAATATTATTTCTCCCACCAATGGAGGGATGTGCGTCACACAAGAGGGTGGGAATGCTGGCAGTGGGGTGGTTGTCAGATGGTACAAGGGTTTATTTGTCATCATGCTGAACATCACTTACTCAAAAGAGAGATTTGGCACATGAAAGCATGAATGAAAATGTATTTACCAATACTGGATGGTGCAGAGCCTGTCCTCTGCCTGAGACAACATCATCTTGCACAATAAAACAAACACACCCGGCCGTTTAACTTTATTTGAAGGTTGAGCTGGCGTTTCCACTGACCTGCAGGTTCTCTGCGGCTGCTTTGGGTATAAGGAGAGGTGGAGTGTTACCACTCCTCCCCCCTGCACAATCCACACTGCCTGGCTCCCTCTACTTTGTTCAGTTCTGGAGCTGAGTGACTGGTCCACTGTGTGATGCCAGTGACCCAAAACCCATTTACTGCCTTAAATCGCTGCCCCTGTCCGCCACCCCCAGCTCCACCTCTCTCCACTGCCACACCACTACCCTCCCGCCTGTCTCCTTCAGAGAATGACAAATCACCTTCAGATCCATAAATGGGGCCGGGACCCTGCGTGGCCCCCGCTCCCCTCCATACGGCCTGTCCTGTCTGCTTACTGAGGGGATTCCTCATCCTGGAATGAAGCAGTGGACCTGACCAGCCCTGCCCACAACCCTCTTCACCTCTACTTCATATCTATGTTTCTGATCAGACTTACATGGAGAAAGTAAACATTGTGTGAGCATGATGTTGACAGATCAGCTGGAAATATGAACGTCAGCCATGGTGGGAAGAAGCAGCAGGCATTTATCATCAGGAGAATGGATACTGTTTTCTGTGCACGTTACATTTATGTTGCATGAAATGATCCGTCTGAGAGTCTGTTTGCGTATCTGTTTTTTAGTAGCTTATGTTTGCATACCTGTTGCGTGAATTGGTCTCTGTGCATGTGTGTGTGTGTGTGTGTGTTCCTGTGGCCTAACTGTCTGGCTCCCAGGTGAGGCAGTAAATCTATCATTCCTGCTGCGTTTACCTACCACTTCACAGAGCTGTATGTGCAATGTATACAACGTTTATCACTGCATGCAAATGAGCCTGGAAGCCACGGCCTCCACAAAGACTCCATTCACTCCCAGCATGGTGTTTTACCAGGACATTGAATCTGATACTCCAGATTACAGGCTTAGTCTCAGCCTTTGTGCTACTCCTTCATTGTCACTCAGGTTCTACGATATCTTCAAACTTCATTTTGCAAATCCTATGTGCACTCCAAAGACATTATTAGAGTTATGACCAATACCAGGCCACATAAATGTCATGTTTCACCGTTGACAAGTTAGGTGTGAGAACAGAAGATAAGATTTATCTCTTCTCCACCTTCTTCTCCTCCCCAACTCTTCTATTTCCTTTTTCTTGTCACTCCTCTACCGCTACCCCTTCTTTATATTTTCCTCTCTTCCTTTCTGTCAGGGAGGCTTTTTTTTATGACTTTTAGGAACTTTGCAACAATTTTAACTTTCCTCACTGTCCCCCGCTGGATGCGTTATGGCTCGCAATCTTTTTATTTACTATCAGCAGCCACTAGAAGACTTAGCAGCAGCAGCAGCAGCAGTTTGTGTTGCTGTAAATTACGACACAGGGCCCCACTGGGAGGTAGAGCTGATTTATAGGGCACTAATAACCACCATCTCCACAGCAGATCACACTGGAAGGCACTTGTTCGTGCTTGTGCGAGGGAAAAAATAGAGACGAGGAAAGGAACAAAGATGAAAAGCAAAGCCCTTTTTTAGATTCATGCAACATCTTGAAAATGAAGCATGTTGGAAAATTTTGTGAGTAAACTTGAACGTGCAGCTGTAAAATAACAGCAGACACAAAGCTAAATTAGACATGAATATTGAAGTAACACTGATTAAAAACATATAAATCAAAGTAAGAACTTTAACACCATGAAGGAAAAAGGAGGTCTAGAAAGTTAACTCAAGGTTAAACTATGGTGTTGAGGATGTTTGCTGGCTAAATACACAAGTCTGGTCTTGTTTTTCTGCTTTCTCTTTGGAAATCAGCGATTGTTGACTTTAATGACATTTCTCCTTTGGCATCCTTTAAAGTGTTGCATTATTCAATTGGCTTACAGATAATAACCAAATATGTGTTTTACTCGGTGTGCAGATAACATAGTTAGTTGTGTTTTACTCAAAGCAAAGATGTTTAATCACTGGAAATGTCTGCTCTGATCATCTCTGCCTAATATTACTCTGGAACACAGACTGTCATTTATTTTTGTTTTACAGTTTATAGAGATGGCGGTATGAATGAACGCGTTTAAACCCATTTAGACTTAAACCCAGAGCTGTATTCAAATGGTTTCCTACAACCTGAATGTTTTCCATGTGCTGGTCAAAATGTAAAGATGTCATGTTAACAAGCTGCATGTGATGTGAAGTCTTCAGGCTTGTCACATGAGACAAAAACACCCAAATGGTGTTCCAGGTCTGAAAACACACTGCGGTTGCTTTTTCTTAAACCTAACTAAAAGAACCTTTGTTTCAAAATCCAACCAAACGGCATTTATCATTGAAACATGACAGATGAGGTTCTCAAAAGGGACCATGACCATTGTTTTGCAGCCTCACATCACAAGGGCAAATGTCTCTGTTGTCAATGTAATTATTGATGCCCTTACGCTACGCTTGTTATCCAGAGCTTGAATTACACAGGGCCTTTCAGGGGAGCTTTATTGTGCACCCCGACTTTGCAAACCATATGTACAGACAGCGCGGTCAAAAACAGTCACTGCCAAGAAAACTTCTGCCATGACTGTATGCCGCTGATTCCCTTAGAAACATCTCATAGACTGAATTTTCTTTTAATGACCACAAAAAGCTGTTAAGTGTTAAGTAAATGGTCGCCGTTTGGGCGCCTCACTGCAGAACATAAACAAATAAACAATACAGTTTTCCACTATGCTGAAAGAAATTAAACGGATTACCCGCCTGGTGGGAAAAATTCCAGGTATGAAATTAATAAACACACAACAATGACTAATTCACGCTATTCTTTTAAAGGAAGAAACATCAGGAAAATGAAATGAAACATAACCTGCATCTCAGGTGAGTGTTTCCATGCCGAGCTCCCCCCTCCCCTTAGCCCTCCCTGCTGTTGTTGAATGCTAATCAGCAAACGCAGACTGAAAAGAACTCCCAGATTTGCTGGAAGTAAACAAAACCATGGTTAATATTTGGTTTGTGTTAAAATCATCATGAAAAAGTGACAATTGCTGCATTGTAAAGGGGATTTGAGGTTGGATAGCTTCACATTTACCCCTACACTGCCTCTGCTGGTCACCTCCACATTTCCTCCTGTGAAAACAAATGTGGCACACACAACGTAATTATGACAATGATTCTCACACAGGATCAAAACTGAGTCCAACAGCTTATGCCATCTACACATCCCACCTTCTTACGACAACTGTTCTCTGTTTGCTCTTGGCATCAGATATTGAAATGGTCAGCGTAATGGTAGTAATAACTACTGACAGCATCATGAGAGGCATCAGTGGCTTTAACAAGTCATTGCTATGATAATCACTGCAATGTGGGACCATGAAACCTATTTCAACATTTCATAATACACATTTTTTAGTGATCAGCAATGCGTGATTCATACTGAATTTTGTGGGAGAATCCACACATTTACAGTTACACATCACTCCTTTCTCCCGTAAGGAAGGTGGGAGTGGTTTGTGAGCCACATACTATTTCTCAGAGGAGCTGCTTTTCAAAAAGAAGTTGCAGCTTAAATTCTTTCATATTCAATCAGCGTCTATATGTGTGTTAAAACATGTTTGCTGTCAGTGCTGTTGGTTTAAAATTGTTGCCTCTGTCTAAGGGCCATCTTTGACAGAACAACAATACCATCAAATCTGTCAGAAGGAACTCACACACAAAAGGAAAGAGAGCTGATATGCCAATGTTGTGATTGTGTGTACGTGTCTGCAAATGTGCCTCTTTGCCCTTATTTGTTGTGTGTGTCTCTGCCTATCTGTGTGTGTGTTCACCTGTGACAGGGGCTATTCATTAGGCAGAGATGAGCTCATGAGGGTGGGTCCCACAGAGTGGATCTCAAATCCAAGGTTAATCCTGGCCTTTCACTGTGGAGAGTTGAGTTAACAGAGAGCGTGGTGGGTGGGTGGGTGGGTGAGGAGTACAGCAGTGGAAAGGTAAAGACCTTTAGATTTTGCATTGGTGGAAACAGAAGAAAAGTATGAAAGCACAAACTAAAAAGCATCACAACCTTCTGCTCAAGATTGCTTTGGACAAGTAACATAAGTCTATCTATCTATCTATCTATCTATCTATCTATCTATCTATCTATCTATCTATCTATCTATCTATCTATCTATCTATCTATCTATCTATCTATCTATCTATCTATCTATCTATCTATCTATCTATCTATCTATCTATCTATCTGTCTATCTATCTATCTATCTATCTATCTATGGAATTTGAAAATTGGCATATTGCAATGCAGCTATGTAAGATATGTACAGTAAAATATTGTTTACCAGCACAGAAACACAGAAAACAAAAACCCTTCACCCAGTTGTTGCTTTCAATTGAATGTGTCTGAAAGGTAAACTGTTTTAATCAAAACCTGCTTGTCCAGTGATCCAGATGTACGTTCAAGAATTCTTTAATTCCTTCCAGTTTCCTTCACCACAACATAAATGTACCTCTGTTTCTATCAGCAGTGTCTGCTGCACTTTATCCTCATGTAAACGTTGAATAATTTAGATATGTTAGGATTTTATACCTGTGCAAATTTAGCTTTTACAACCTCGTTTACAGCTTACAACAACCTTACACATCTGGGGTTTCCACTTCAGAAAAGACCCCAACAGATGAGATTTAGGTTTTCTAAGTGTCTAGTTTTTTTTTTCTTTAAAGTAATATCACTTAAAATTGAAGCAATAATACATTTATTAATTAGAAGTTAAATACATTCTTTTTACTTTGCTGCCATCATCCATTTTCATAGTTCACATGAAGCTGCTCTCCTAAGCACTAGATATTGCATATTGCTTATCTTGATGAACTAAGGATCATAGACAAACATAAACAAACAATAAAAATTGTGGTGATTTTTGGGAGAAGGAATAATTTTTGTGCACCTGCTTCCTTTTGGGACACATTTTGTCTCTGCAAGGATCAGAAGAAGTGGAGAAAAGAGAAGAAAAGGTTGATGGACTTATCCCTGAAGCTCAAAAGGTTCTTGGTGCAGACACATTTTCAGGGAGAAGATTGGCGACTCATTATGTGTGAGTGTGTGTGCGCACATCAAAACATTGGATAGTACACCGGATTTTATGCATAGAAGCAGAGAAAGTTGCTATGTTTTGTCTGTATTTCCTTACACACGCCTTCCTCGATGTGGGTGTCATTCCCTTTAAAGTTCTCAGAACACACACACACACACAGTTGGACACTTTATAAAAAAAAGGTCAAAATCCATAGCAAATGATGAAATCCGTCTTTCGAGGTTTGCTTTCCTGCTTCCCAGAGCCTCTTTTTCTCCCTATTGCCTGATTGATTGTTTCACCTTGTTTTTGCCAACAGAGAATTCCACAGGAAACGAAGGTAATTAAGAATTATTGATGCTGGATTCATCTATTTGCTTTTCCA
Organism: Telmatherina bonti; assembly: GCF_933228915.1. Lineage (NCBI taxonomy): Eukaryota > Metazoa > Chordata > Actinopteri > Atheriniformes > Telmatherinidae > Telmatherina > Telmatherina bonti. Next base: position 29,334,122 of record NC_136611.1, on the reverse strand, counting down.
AAATGATCATTAGCAAAATTTGGCTGCAGTCGTTCATCACTGTTCAGAGGCGCTTGGCATCAGACACACATGTTCGCCACGAGCCTATCCTAGCGTTTCTCTTGGCGATGACATCATTAGAGCTCACTTTGCTGTCCTGTAAACATGTGTCTCTCTGGGAGATATGATATAACGGCTGGACTAGCTGTTCATTCGTCTTCCATACTCATGCTAAAGCAAAATGTCCCAAAGCAATTCAGGGAGGTGGACAAAACTCTGGAATCACCATGACAAGTGCTTTCATTGCACACGGTGATAAGTTTGTGTTAGCTATAAAATAGGCCTGATGACATGTTCTCGGAGAAATATGAAGCAATTAGTGAAGCTCCTAAGAGGCTCAGCATTCAGCAGAGCATCAGTCACACAAAATGAGTCAAGAAATTGTGACATCATTTTAATACACGGTATCAGCAAAGACAAATAAATCGGTTTTCTTTTCAATAAATGTAGAATTCCTGTGGTATGATCATTTAACACCACAAAAGGGAATGTGTGTAAGAGTAATAACACTGAGAGCAGGGTTTTTGTGTGCTTTTCTTCTTTACCATGGATAAAACTGTTTATAAAAAGTACATCGGCATTTTAATATATAACATTCAGCACTGTGGTGTCTGATCTTTGATCAGTTCTAAAGTTTAGAAAGGGGACAGTAGTTAGTTACTAAAATCCTGGTTTTAAGATTAATATTTTGTCCACAATTATACAGAAAAAATTGAAAATTGGAAAACAGTAAGGATGTGTTTTCCAGTTTCCCAGCTTTTGCAGATTGCATCCCAGTTCAGAGGCCTGATCAGTGGAGAATCAACCCATCAGCTTTTGAAAGAATAAGATGCATCCTTCACTTTTTGCCTCCATCTACAGGTTGTATCAGAACAAATATGGGATGCAGGAAACTGAGAGACTGTAGCCTTTTACTCCAATCAGATACTGCAGTAGGTGATTTAATCATCTTGTCATAGTATCGTAATAACCAAGAGCACCTGATTAAATCTGAAAACTAAAAACATGGAGATTTGAACGATTGCTTCCAGCTTTCAGTATCTTCCATGGTTATTTTTGGCCACGGTTTAAACACAATGGGGCACACATGGGAGGCGTTGGCAGGTCCAGATAAAACCAATGAGAAGAACACATTCTCCACCAGTGCTGAGCGTTGAGACTTTAAAGAAATAGATTTAGATTTCTTTCTGTGGCAGATCCCTTTTCCAAACTAGGTTTTATAGAAATGAACTGAGTGGTTCTTTGTTGTTTTATACATTTACAAGGAAACAAATTTACAAGGAAACACAACCTTCATCTCAGCTCTCATCTTGGCTGAAGAATAACCATACACACACCGGGAACCAGACTGAAGACTAATTCAGTCTGAATTAAAGACAAGATGAAAAATGTACCAGGCTAGGCTTTTTATGGAGGTGATGCAACTTTAACTTGTACATATTTTATGTACTGATATAATTCATTCACTGCTTCCTGGTGTGATTGGATGGAAGGAAGCAAGATCCCAGCCCAATCCCACTGTGTGCTGCGCTGAGATCTACAGCAGCCAAATAGATTCTTTGCAACTGTCTCTGTTTTCATCACCTCTGCTGCTGTTTAGCCGTGACATCTGACCTGCCAGCAGAGTAAAAAGTAATTACTAATCATTTAAAATAGACTCGGCTTGTCTTGTGAGTGTGTGTGCACTGCTCTGGCCCAAAACATTTTGTACACACAAAATGATGAAAGAGTGATTTATGCGGTTCTGCAGAATGATTTAAGTGGTTAAAGGCAGTTTTGCAATACTCAGCAAATCCTCAAGATGCTTTTACAGTCAAGCCAAGCCCATAAATCAACTTCAACAATAACAAGTGTCAGTGAGACATTTTGTAAAAGCCTGAAAATATGACAAGAAGTCAAGAGAATCTTTAATGTATGAATGAAGTTTGCAATACCAGTAGTGCATTCATGAACAAGCAGCAGCATTAGCTGTCCCTGACCTACACACAATGAATAGATTTCATCTATTAACCTCACTGTTAAAGGATATGATAACTTTTGACATTAATCTGCCTCACTGATCCATAGAAATGACTGTGGAACAGGGAGTTAAAAAAAAAAAATTAAAATAAGCAAACTAAAATTTCTAAGTTAGTTTGATTTCCTTGAAAAGGGTTTCTTTTAACTCTGAAGTGTTTTTAATCACCAAATATAGAAACATAAATCTCAATGATATGTTCATGTTTGATGACCTGAATCCTAAAGAACAAGTGTGTGTCATGAGGTAGCATTACAACATGCAGCATTATCAGATCTGGTCTGCAGACAGAAGCGCTACATCAGTGTTATTTTTTTCCCACAGGCTGTCATAAGCAGTTTTAAACTTGTGTGTGAAACAAACTTTTATGTTCACAAGGATAGAAGGACGTGACTGCCGACCCAGATCGACCGACACATCTGTGCTTCCACTATTAGAGTTCATTTTCTTCATTTCAACTTTGGCAGCACAGTGACAGTAATGCTGCCTGACAACACAACACATAAATCAGCCACTCAAGCTGATCCCATGCAAAGTCTGTGTTAACGTGACAATAATTTTATGTCGCAGCAGGAAGACTACAACAAGCACCCAGAACTGAAATAAGAACACTAACAAAGAAATATGTACATGGTGTTGCTAAATGGTCTAATTGTGAATGAACAGGGAAGAAGAGGAGAAAAGGGAAATTGTTGAGTTACTTGTTGTAACTTGCAGCATCCAATAGAAACAAAAAGGGAAATTACAGGGATAGCTTTCCCTTTTTTTTTTTTTTTTTTTTTTTTTTTTTTTTTTTGCGAGGGACCCTTGATTGATTTAATACCTGCACTATAAAACAGTGGATCTGAATGTAAGTAACAAATTGAACAAAACCAGCTCGTTTGCTTCTCTTTTGAAACCTCAGAGACACATTAGTTATAGTTAAAAAAATTTTAAAAAAGGTAAATACTGATTGTATGGATGCAACTTGTTTCAGGCAGATTTCCTTATTATTATAATTCCAAAAGATTTGTCTCTCGAGGATCTAAATATGAGAATTGCTTGTCTGTGTTACCTCGTATAAGTTTCCTGAGGTTAACCTGATGTCCCGTGTGACCCCAAAAGGTTCAGGGAAAGACTGTTGGATGCAGTTCCTCTGTGTACGTTTTAGACCTCATTTCCCCTATAACATCTCAGGAGGTCCAGTCAGGACGGGCTTTTCCCTCAAAGCCGCCCTTCTTCTGCCCTGCGCCTCTGGGGAGGGCAGCCCCCAACATTTATGCAAAGTCAACAAGCTCTAATTGTAGGATCAGCTTACAAACTAAATTCCTCTTGAGCCCATTAACAACTGCAGTTAATTATAAGTCAGGCCGAGGTGTGTGTGAGTGTGACTGACAGGGAGAGGAGGCGACACAGAAACGAAAAAAAAAGAAAGCTTAGAAACATTTTGAGTTACATCACTGATAGAATACACAAGCATGTATTAACACAGGGGCATTAACCTTTTCTACGCGGACCTCCCAAGCTACACCAAATCTCTTCTTCATTGGTCTTTGTGCCAGGGATTTACTCTAATGAAGGAGGATCACAGCAATGACTCACACATTGTCAAAGTCACAATCAGACAATTTTCCTCCAGCTTCAGTATGTCAGTTTGACAGTGGGATCCACCTCCCCTTTAATTATGCTTTTGGACAGCTGAGGGCACATTCATCTAGAAATAACACAGACACACTAAGAGCACTGCTGCAAAAACAGGTTCTGTTGGCAAAAGCTGGTTGGTACTGTCAGTACAATGGTGGTTGTCATGTTTGCCCAGAATACATAAGTAAAGAAACTGCTTAATTTGTACGTAGACATGCACATTCTAAATATAGACAAACAGGTGCATGAATTGATTTACAATTTATTTTATATTTGCTCTTTGATATCACATTTTAAAGTGGTACTATGCTTTCTGAGACGGGCATTTCTGATTTGTTTTGATGGCACACTGACATAATTCTCATGAAGTACTTTACTGGAGCTGTCATTACCCAGCAGCGTCCCGACGTTAAGGAACCACATCTCACTTTTGTTCCAGCTTGGAACGTCATGATACAGCTTCAATGATACAGATTCAATTCATGTACAATGTCGGGAACTTGATAACAACACACAACATGCACTATGGCAAAGTCATCACAGAAATGCAAGAGAGAAAAAAAAGAGAGGAAAGGACAGAGCAAGTCATAAACAGTGAACTGACTTTTACTTGCTGGAGAGAGCTCAGAGGACAGCTAGGATGGAAGATGCCAAATTAACCCCTGTGAGGAGGCCCCTCTTTTAGAAATTCTTCCAAATTCAGTTGAGTTCATTTGGAGAATCAGCCAAGGTGAGACTTAAAAATGGCCTATGTGCCTAAATCCAGCTGCTGCCATGTGGTCTGGTGCGTAAAGCAGAAGTCAGCTGTAACATGCTGGAGCACAAAGGAGTGAAGTCCAGTTTCTCAGCCTTGGGACGCTGCTGGACAACAACTGCCAAACATACATGATATCTGTTGCTGTTCCACCAAAACAAGTCAGAAGCACATATTTTAAGGTCAGAAAGTTACACTGTGACTTTAAAGACAGATTATGGTTAATCTGAGCAGAAGAATATGAGCTCCATGGTTGTTCCCTGCAGCAGCACTTAGCCTCTCTCTCTGTCATGTGGAGGCTTTCCACTTCTATCTCTGCTGTCTTTAAAAGCTGGGCTTGGGCCTCGTGGCTCTAAGCCTTCGTTATTAAATTCTCTGTTGTTTTTATGAAGGCCAGGCTAAGGCAGGACCAACAGGTGCTGGTCTGAACAAGGATGAGCTGTGGGATGTTCCCTTTGACCCCTGGGGGAGACTGGACAGCTGCATTGTCTGGGTATGGATGGGGTCAGGACACAGTGGGAGGATGGCGTTCACAGGCGGCTTCCAGGTCATGGCAAAAGACAAGTCAAACATATAAAAAGATACATACAGTAGTTAGACAGACACAGTTACATTAGTAATCATAAGTTCTTATCATACAGGCACATCAAGTCTGATGCTGGTGGGGCAAGTTTATAAATGTTGTAAGTTAAAGGTTTATTTACAATTTATTCCTCATTAATCCTGAGAAATGATTAGATATTAATAAAAAGGTGAAGATAATAAGAAATACTGTGGTTATATTCAATTTAAATAATGTATTTCTGAGCTGTTTCTCTGAAGGCTATGTTAGCTCGATCGACCTTGCTAAAAGAGTCTTTCCAGTGCTGTTGACTCAGATTTTCTAAGAAATCTGACTGTGCTGGACTGTATAAAAACAAATGGTGCACCAACAGAGCATGGTTGTCCTAACCCTCCGCTGTGTCTGGCACACTCTGCAAGAACAGGGAAGAAAGCGGTAGACATAGCAAGTTTGCGGATGTGTTTATTAAGGCTCTCAAAGCAACAGCAGAGCAAATTGTTGGAACGGTGCACTCTCTCTACTTCTCTCTTGCTCAGCCTCCGTGATCTTCACTCATCCCTCCACACTCTCCTCAGTGTCTCCCTTCCGTCCAGCTGCAGATGAGGAAAACCCCTAACCAGTTGGCTTGCAAAGCGAGCCGTCAGCCGGCCAGAGGGCCCTGCCAATCATCGTCTGCTTTTTCTCATGCAGCTCTGCATGAGCTTTTCCATTGCACAAGTGCTGTGATGTACCTGCTGTGGTTAAACCAACATACGCATGTTTAAAGGTTCACATAATTTCCAAGAATTACACTTACTTTAAGAAACTTTAATGGCACTAGATTGGAGATTTTATGAAAAGTTTGCCAACAAAGGCTTAGTCATGGTATAAAACATTTATTTTTGCAATTACTTGCCACATCTAAGATAACAAGAAGTTATTACAGTTTATTTTCTCAGTACTGAAGGGCAGCAGTAATGTGTTTGCTACGTTCAGTCAACCATCATAGTGTTATAGGATAGGAAAATATTACAGTTATATAACATAATATTAACACCAAATATTAGTGGATGATAATTCATTAGAGTATTAGTTATCCCAACAATGTAAAAAGCTATTTTAATGGGATGCAATTTTCCACTGTTGACTACTTTTGTGTCAAATGTTCAAAACTGAGCATTAAAATAGCAAACCAAAGAAAAAACAAATTAGAAACCACAAATATAAACCAGGCAGTGTGAAGTTCACAAAAATAATCTGATAGTAGGATAGAGGTTAACCAGGAGCTTACGAACTCAACCTACAGGTGACAGGTGCTTATCATTCAGCTGTACTGAAGTTAGAGAGAGGAAGCAGTACAATACAACAAGAAGTATCATTATAAAGAACTACAATAAAAACCAGATAAAACACTTCCCTCCATAAGGATGGCACCTTGCAGGTGACATCATTCCTGAGCCTGTGACGAGGCATCGGCTACAATCTGACTCTTCTTGTGAATAATCTCTAGATTGTGGTTTTGGATGACGTTGGCCCATTGCATCAACCTCTGGTTGCTGTTGTACATGCGGTGTGGAAACACCAGAGGGTTTATGGTCTGGATGAATGACCACGGGCTGTAAGTGGGAGCCAACACACACTTTGAAAAACTGTCGCACCCACAGTAGCATACAACGTATGTTATCTTGAGTTCTGTGGCTCAAAAAGTTTGAAAATCACAACGTTAAACCTTTGATGGCATCCATTCAGGTCTGTTTGGTCTGACAGTAACACCTGACCTGGCATCAGACAGATTTAGCAAAGCAAAAATAATCAATGCTTAGATGTCACATAGAGTAAAACTGTGAAGTTGTTTGCTCGGATGGGAAAATAATCTTGTAAGGATTGCCCTCTTCTAACTACTTTTGCATTAGTTGCTTGATTTTTCTTTTCTTGAAGGAAAAATGGTCAAATCTGATGGAAGTGGAAAAAGAAAAGAAGATAGAAACTGACCTTACCAGGACAGTTTAAATCAAGATGCTCTATCCAGGCTTTGTCAATTAATTAGTCAGCATTGGTCCAAAATCTTTTTTCTTTGCCAACAGCAGGTAGGAAAGCAATATGGCCGACACATGATGACACATGGGAAAGCCATGAAATCCTATAGTTTAGAATGTCCAAAATTTGATGAGTTGTCACGAAGGGGTGGTGAAGGTGGACCCAAATGCAGGATCTGGAGGCAGGAAGGCTGAAAGTTGATGTTTATTTCCACAGAAAAAGACTTGACACAGCAACGCAGGAAGCTAACAAAATGAATCAGCAATGAGGAACAGAAACTGAGGGGTATAAATCCACAGGAACAAAACGGTGAAGTGAATGAACTAAACGAGACCAGGTGAACTGATGAACAGGAAACCAGACATGAGGGAACTAAACAAGGAAAACTACAAACTAAAACAGGAAACCAGGATTAAGATGCAAAACAAGAGACTAAAACTAAGATTACAAAATCCACATCATGACAATGAGTAATGTATATTTATACATGTGTGTACTGTGTGCATCTGTGTAATGGGCATACTAGAAAATTGTGCTTTGACAAAGGTTCTGCCATTAAATGATTTTTTTTTTTTTGAACTTGTAATGTTTCTGTAATTAATAAAAAACAACAACAACAACAACAACAACAACAACAACAAACTTAATGTTTATCTGGCTTTAAATTAATGTCTTGCTTAGAGTTCTTTAGTCTCAATTTATGGCCCACTTGTGAACTTAATGTTCATGTTATTGACTGCGATGCACATTAGAACCCTGCCACCTAAGTTTTGATTGTAGTTTGTTCACTTTAATACAGGCTGATTTGGTTTTAACGCCTGCTTTAACAGAATAACAAACAATTATGAGGCCATTAATACCTGCGTGCCACGGTTTGGCTTGTTTCAAGCAGTGAATATGGTGACTGATACTTTTTTTTTTTTCTTCCAGGTTCTTTGTAGTTATATGCTCCTTGTGCTGTGATTTCTGTCCTATATATATATATATATATATATATATATATATATATATATATATACTTTTCCCAGCTTGGCTGCTGTTGACTTTTTTTTTTTTTATTTTCATTTGTTTTATAACAAACAAAGGACTAACAAAACATAACACATAAAACAGCCAGGTCAGTGCTTATCATACCCAAATATAACATAACATAACATAACATAACATAATATAACATAACATAACATAACATAACATAACATAACATAACATAACATAACATAACATAAAAGTTTCAAGAGGAATTGCTTTTCCAAATATCCTCAGGGGAACAGAGAACAGTCACAATAAACAAAAGAAACATAGTAAGTCAGTCGTGTTTCTCAGAATAGCAGTTCATTTATGGCATCCGGTTGTCCCAGTGCTGCAGGACAGTCAGCAGTCCCAGGATTTCTTGAAGATTTCTCAGTTATTTGGCTTGGCCAACATGTGTTAACATGACACTATTCCCAGCATGAATTCAAGCAAGTTTTTAATATTCAGAGCAAACGTCTGGATATTACTCAGCACTCTGAGTATTACTCTGGCAGCTATGATAACTTCATGGATCATTATGTACAAAAAATGACCTCTTTGATCTTTAATTACCTTTTTTTTTTTTTATATTATAAGTAAGGATGAGTTTTAGAAAAGAGATAAACACCCCATCTAGGTCATCTATATTGTGTATCCCCTTCACAAACCATTGTTTCCAGTAAACAGTTTTTTTTCCAACAAAGAATGGTTGAACCATGACGAGGAGTTCGGCTGTTAAAATGTCACAGTCCACGTGTGCACCTCCATCCATTTTGCTATGAAGAGTGCTAATGCTGAGTTTGTAGTGATACATTGTCTGTTAACAGCTCAGCCATACAGAAAATAATGTCTGCTGGTCTGAAAGGAGTATTACTCAATATTCATCCACTTCAGCTTTGTTTTGCATTCTTCAAGGTACTTCCCAATATAGACAGTTTAAATCCAAGATTATATAGCCTCACATTTTTTGCTTGTGTACCACATTTCCTTCATGCCAATTCTAGGTTTCATCTTGTTCCAAAGGAAGAGTTAAACAAAAATATCATGTAGTTTGTGGATCTGGACTGGGCTATCAACAGGCACCATCATGGACACATGATTGGACAGTGGGGCTTCGACAACTTGATTACATTAAAGGAAGCTTCAGTTTTCATTGTTTGGCAAAATTTGCTTTTATCTTTTGAGGAAGTTGTTCCATGTTCAGGTGGAGTTTAGGTGGACTTCTTGATTAGGATGGAGTCATACATCCTATTTCATAAGTGAGGACATCCTCTTAAACACTGCAATGTCTTTAGGTAGCATGCTTGACATTGGATACACTCAGATTTGTTCCAGTTTATCTTGATCCTGAAAATTTTGAATATGAGACTATGCACTGTAACGGTGCTGGCATAGAAGCAGTGGGATTAACTACCAAAGCTAAGATATTATGTGCATACATGAGCAGCATCTAATGTTTACCTCCATCATTTATGCCTTTAATTCTTGAGTTAGAGTTTACTGCCATGTGTAGCCTGAAAAGCAGTGGGGACAAGCAGAAGCCTTGTCTTGTTGGTCACAATAAGGATTGTATTCGAGTGATTCATGTGTATTAGACGAGTAAACCTCCCTATGGTGTCTAGTGCAGACCTGCTGTTAATTAAGCTTACTTGGTCATCTGTAATACCTGGGAGTACCTTTGCTAGTTGTGAGGGTCTTTGTTAGGATTTTACACCAATTAGATTAATGAGCCTAAATTTAGATGGATGTAAAACATCTCTGCTCTTTTTGGGGAATCAGTGAAAGCCTCGTTAAGCCTAAGCCTAAGCCTCGTTAGAGTGCTGCCATGTTCCTCGGTGGTCCCATGTGACTCACTGACATGATTTTTAATACTTACCAACTACACCCTCTCTGATAAGCATGAAGCTGCAGAGGAAGATACATGGCAGCTTTGTTCATCTGCCAAAGTACAATCCACAGCTCAGAGAGCCAATGAGCTTGTGAACTCCTGTTACAACTTAAATATTGACTGACTTGTTCAATATCAATACTGTCTGTTTGTACATTGATGTACATGTAATCATTTCTCAGAATAATGGAAAATTAATTATCTTTCCTTGAATTGATGCCATTTGTTTTTACCAAACATACAAAAAAAAGATTAGATTGCGCCTCTATAGTAATAATTAAAATTATTTAAACAAAACATACCAAGATCTTAAGACCTTATTTCATATGTTGGTGTTTTTCATATGTCTCATGAGCCTGAGGTGTGCTGTGGCATGTATGGTTTGAGAAATCAGGTCCTGGCCACCTGCCAAATCTGTCGTGAAACAAAGAATTGATGCACTGCCCTCTGGGCTTTTCCTGCCCGTCTTTAAACTGACTAGAATAAAAGCCATGCTGCCAGGAAAGATTACATGTCTTCTTTAAAACCTCCCTCTGTCTCTGCCAACTGCTACAAAAACACAAAGCTGAGAGTTGGGAGAGACGGGGGTGGACAGGGGAGGGGTTCACTGTCATAAAATGCCTCGTAAGAAACATGGGTTCTGAGTTAAGCGTTGTTCCCTGTAGGAACACAAACTCCTCTGCCTTCTAAATGACAGTGAAGATGGAGAATGTTACTTTATAGGGGTGACAAATTGCAGGTATCTCTTGTGGCTTTGGGTGAATGTTGCAGGGCAGCTTGCCAACTTGCCGTGGTTTTGACTGACTGCTGCACCTGACCATGCACAATCCTTGAAATCAGCTGCCATCGCTAGCAGACAAAGCACTCAACCAATGAAGTGGAGTATATGCTTAGTGTCCCGCCCAGTTGGTAATGACATCCAATAATGGCTGCAGAAAGTATGTCCAACCATCCGCTGTCTTCCCTCCTGTAAGCTTTTTTAATGAGATGATGAATGATGTGGTATCTCCCAGCAGGGTGACCACACACGCATGCCTGCTATGTTGGATTTCTACATTCATTCAACTGACATAATGCAACCAGAAGATCATTTATGTGCTGATGTTTGCTTTTCTTTTCTGTCTGTTTCAAAAGATAAAAAGGAAAACTCTCTTTGTGGATTTTATTTTGTTGTAGTTGTGAGATGAAGATTGCTGCTCGTAATACAATACAAAATGTTCTTCCAAAAGGTCTTCAAAACTACTTTAAGCTGCAGCAGACTATATATAACTTTAGAGACTGTTGTAAATTTATTGATCCAAAATCTAGGAAAGGAGTGAAACAAAGATGTTTGTCTTTTCGGGCTGTTCAGCTGTGGAATAAAAAAAAAAAAAAAATTGTAATTCTTTATTTCTATTTAAAAAAGATGATTTATAAGTTTATTTTGGAGAGATATGCAACTTTATAAATGATTTTCTTTATAAAAGTCACATATTGTGTATGTAGCATATTTGTTTTTGTTGGTATTTGTATAATTTAAGGTAACTGTACTTGTGAGTGTACATTATTAGGCTGTAAGTCAAAAAGCATGAAACAAACTTTGCTTCTGCCTATTTTGTTTTGGTTGCTTGATTGTTTTTTCTTTTGGAAATGAACAAACAGATTGTGACTGATACAAAACAAAACAAAATAAACTAACTAACTAAAAAAAAACAAAAAACAAAAAAAAGCCCATGATTTTAATCCTGAAAAAAAATCTGATTTTGTGATAATTTTTGTGAGAGAAATATCTAATTTGGAACCTGACTTTATTATTATCACTCAAATGTAGATGAAAGACCCGGGAGAGTACGTGACAGAAAACATGAAAAGGATTTATTTGTCAGCATAAATGAGGAGAAAAACTGATAAAAATCAAGGTTTGGGTCATTCAGACAAAGTTTTTCATGCAAAGAGGAAATCTTAATTTGAAGTCCTGTACTTGTATTGATTTAATTCTATGTTTTTGTCCATAGATGCAGTAACAATTGGTCTTGCAGTACAATAGACTGCTGTTTGATTAGACTGTTGCAGTGGTGATATCACCAAGAACTCAATAAGAAACACACTGAAGTGGGACACAGTGCGAAAATCACACAGCTAAGTATTTAAACTTGAATTGATGCAAAGTTAATGACAACACATTATTGTTAACTGACGTTACGAAATCATTAAACAGAGGGTAAAGCCATGTAAAGGTTACACATCAGTAGGTTTAATATTTAATTCAAACATAATTCTGCCAAATATAAACCTCCCCAGCCAAGGGCGTAGCCATCATTTTAGAAGTGAGGGGGACAAATTGCTTAGATCTATGGAATGATTTATCATTTTCTCGCATTTAATCAATCAATCAATCAAAGCCTTATTCGTGGAGCACTTTCACAACAAACCAAATTGCTGTACAGGTAAAATAAAATAAATCTACATTAATAGCATAAAAATAAACAGTTGAAAGACAATTAAATAGTTCAAAAGACAGAAAAGACCTTGTGGTCCTGCTCTCTGGAGTTAAAAGTCGACATAGAAAGATGAGTTTTTAAAAGAGACTTCAATTGCATCTATCCTTAGCGGCTACAGAACCACATAAATACAAACAGCACAGGACCAGGGAACCAACTTTAGTTCTTTAGGATGATATACTATCAAACTCTAAAGTCAAAATCTAAAATTTAAAGCTGCTAAACTGATTGAGTTGACATAGAATGACCCTGGAGCGTCTGCAGGGAGAGTAGTTAGATTAATATGTGCCAAATGACGACACTGAAAACAAAAAGTTTGGTAAAACACCATTCCTGTTTAAATATGTCAGCATAAAATTAATCATTCATTCATTCATTTTCTGAACCGCTTAATCCAATTCAGGGTCGCGGGGAAGCTGGAGCCTATCCCAGCTGTCTTTGGGACAAAGGCAGGGTACACTCTGGACAGCTTGCCAGTCCATCGCAGGTAAAATTAATCAGTTAAACAGATCATTATGACCAATGCCTGCTGCCTGATACAGCCGTCAAATTTTATTTGCAAATAAATGAATAATAAACAAGTATTAACTTTGAAATGACAGATAAACTACATCTGTGTATTTCCTTATTGAACTAAGGGAAGCAAAGACAACAGGCTCTCCTAAAAAACTATATTCCAAAATAATATCATGAGCTTTAAATTTCATTTTACACTCAATGACAAACAGTAATATAATCAAAGTAAAAACACTTTATGTTAATGTTTGAATGGGGGATATCCATAAATAAATTAAAAATTAACTAAACATACAGTAGTCAAAGTGAAATTATTGTAAAATTTAATCTCAAAATCTCTTTGATGCTATCAATATTTCCTCTTAGTCTGTTATAACAGAGTCATTCTAAGGCAGGACTTTAGATATAATTTCTCCTGCTGTGAAGACCATCCATGTCCATCCCTTCTGCTGGTCTCTGGACCACTGTCTCCACCCTCACCCTGCTCCTTCTGTTGTATAAAGATAAAAAAAAAAAAAAAAAAAGATATTCTGTGCAGAAGTGCAGAAGGAATGGATTCATTCCTGGGGGGTAAATTAGCAAAAATTCAACAAGGGTATTGCTTTTTTAGAAAAATGTTACTTCCATAGAAGTAAAAAGTATCCATCCAAATTATTAGTTGAGTAAGAGTAAAAAAACAAACAAACAAACAAACTACTAAAATACAGTGTAGCCTGACATCTGTTTATATTCATCAAATAACATTATTGAAATCATTTAATCAAAATAACAACCAGCAGTCATAAAACCCATTTACTTTAAACTTTAAATACCAAAAAACTTAATTAAATCTTTACAAATATAACAGTCAAAGGAAGACAAATAAATTTATATTATTTTCTACCCACAAATGAGTAATCTCAGAGCAGCCTAAACAGTGGCCTAACTTTACTTGAGTAAGAGCAGCTTATTACTTTAGAATAATAATACTCAAGTAAAAACATTTTTGCAACAAAATAACTCAAAAGAGTACTATTTACCAAAAAGTTATTCAAGTAAATGTAGATACTACCTCTGCCTTAACTAGCTAGCTTAGCTAAGTTAATTGACATGTATCTGTGATCTTTTAAAATCCACATGGTGACATAAACATTACAGAACGTCTCTGTTTCAGCTCGTATCTACATTCAGCAGCATGAATCATCTGACGCGGTTTGTTTGGATGAAACGGTCTTTTTTTTTTTTTTTGTCTTTTAGCTGGTTTGCTGAACATGTTAGAAGCATATACTGTATATGGTTTGAAGATGGGAATAACACCAAAGACAGGGTTCTGCGTTACCACACAGTGTTTGTTATTAGCCACTGTAGCTTCGTCTGCTCTTGATGCGTTTAGGTGCAGCTTGGAAAAACACGTTTCAGCATGTAAAAAAAGTAATTAAGTGGTTATAATGGCTGTAAAAAAAAAAGTGCGGGGGACAGAGGACAGAGATGCGGTAAGTGCTTGTACTCCGTGTCCGCTACGCCCATGTCCCCAGCGATTCCTTGAAGACTTTTCTTTGTGTTAGTCTTTCTGGAAAGTTTTCTAACTTCATAGAAAAGCATAATGTACCATATCCTGTATTTTGACTGGAATTTGCAGCAGTTCTGGCTGCTTTTAAAGATGTCCAGGCCCAATTTATTAAAAACGATGGCCCCACTTGGTAATGCTATGAATAAAGTTAATGTTGCACATACAGTTTCTCCTTTCCTGGCTTTGTTTAAAAACATTAGTATCACTAAATATTTCACACACCTGACAATGCTTAAGGCGTTAAAAGACTGGAGCACCCCCTACATGTTAAAGCCATTAAAGAAATGATATCCACAGATTTAGTTGAAAATGAAAAGTTTCCAGTCACCAAGAGCAAGCTTTCTACCCGTGTTCAGTGTTATCTTTCAGCTGATTTGAACCCACGGGGCTTCCATATTTTCTTGATTGCAACGACTAATGTAACCATAGTATTATTTCTGATATCTGACCCCCACCACTCTTACATGCTAACAAACACAGTTTCTTGACAATAAGCACGCCGCAGTATCATGAACTTGAGTGATATTTTGAGCCCAGCTGTGCATAATGAATAAACCAGAGATATTCTGTCTGGCTTGCATGCTAATTGCCTGTGGGACTTTCTTGCATACACCCACACTGACTAGACCACCCACGGTGAGGAAAGGATGCATTTGTCTCCATTCCAATAAAGCGTGTCATTATCTCCTTGCCTGTGATGTGCCACCACACCACTAAAAGATAAATGCTGTAATAACAAATCTGAGATGATTGATGTTAACATGTTGGATACTTGTTAATTCCACAATACTCCGTGGTGTATTATGGAGAGTTTGTTTTTTTGTTGCTCAGCGCTAACCTGAAGATATATGTGGGGCAGACCTTTTGCCTACTATCTCCAACCCTCAAGGCGTAGGAAGGATTTGAAGGGTAATGCATGATTGGAAGTAGGTGGTGCTTGAAGCTGGAAAAGCTTCTGCTGAAGCTGAGCAACTGCCCCTCCTCCTCGGACCTAATCCTCATTGACCATGGGCTCTTCTCCGTTCCAAGACCTGCTGAGAAGACCCTGAGTTAAACCAACAACTGGGCTGTTTGATGAAAGGGATGAACAGCAGGGGGGCACACAATGAACTCAGAGCCTTTCCACAATCTTGATGACTCTATCCCCAGTTCCCCTTTCACTGGCACATAGTGCACCACCAGAGCAGGAACTTGACTGCAGGGGACTGATGTTCTTATTTCACTTAGCTAAACTGAGCACACCTTTTGTGACCTGCATTTTTCTACTCTGGTTAGGCACACACACATTGCTGTACTTAATGTGTGTACTTTAAATGGTGTTGGGAAAAAATGTGGAACGTGACACGGAATAGATACAGTGAAAGTAGCTGAAAATGAAATCATTTAAAAAATCTCTGGTGTTTCATAAAGATCTGCATGTCTGCATGTCTTTGCGTATTTATGATAATCCTGGAACTGAAAGCTATTTCAGAAATTCAAGATGCACCGTTCAGCCTCTTACATGGAAATCTTGTTTGTCAGGTTTTGCATTTGCTACCTTTTTCAAAAGACAAGATGGAAGTCATCTTCTGTCAGCTTTAGTGATCCAGAACTTGACAGTCAGCTATGAAAATATGGGTGGGGTTAGGTAATGGCAGGCTTTGTTTCTAGCAGACCCAGTACTTCTTGAATGCATTTTTCTTCTGTACCTACTGTGTGTATCCCTTAGTGTGTGAGAAAGTGGTACTGATGAGACATTGTAGGAGGGAAAACAAACAAACAAAAAGAAAAAAACAACGATGCCCATTCCATTGAAAGATATAAATGTTATAATTCCCTTTTCAGTGTTCAGGAACAGTTGGAGAGGAAAATGATGTAACATGACCACCTAAGGTTGAGAATATAGATACAGGTTGTGCAAAAGAGCATTTTTGGCTCCTGATATGTTAATGTAGCAGGCTGGAGGGCTTCCTGCAGATAAGACAAAGCATTCCTGAACCAAATGAAGAAGAAATAAATAAACTGAAACCAGTTTTTAGCTGCACGCTCATTTTCACAGCTCCCATTTACACATTGGCTCATACTTGTGATTCCAATGAAAGCAGCAGAAACAAACACATCCATGCACCAGGACATATTATTTGTTTTCCTTCAAGCACGTCACATTTGGTACAGCTCTGCAGGATTTGAGGCGTGACCAAACATACATTTTATGTCTCTGATCAGGAGCTCTTTTTTTTTTTTTTTTGCTTTTTTTGCATATTGAGCTCATCAAAGAAAGAGGACTTGTTAACGCTGAGACTGCTCGGCTTAGAAAGTTATTTGCAAATGTGAGGACACTGAAGAAACAGAATGTAATAAAACACCATCCAGAGCCACTTCTTTTAGCTTCAGAGCTTTTCGCCTCCACAAAGAAGTCAATCCTTAAAAAGCTTTTGCATGTCGAGCGGAGCATAGTAAAGCTCCTAAGAGCAGGTCTGCATCACTTTTGCTCAGATAAGGATCAGGATCACGATTGTACTGTGAGATTTTTCAGCTTGGCATGTAGACGACCTGCTGGCCTTCCAGTTCACCTAATCATGTACACTGAAGCGTCTTGCGGTTTGCCCCCAGGCATGTTTTACCACTGGAAACTCTCAGCCTACATCATGGTGGTCCACATTTAGCCTCTGGAGGCCACTGTGCTTATATGTTCCAGCTAACTGAGACACATTGTCCTTGGACAAAAGTGGTCATGTACAGTCACCCCCCCCCTGCAGCTGCCTCATTGAAGTATTCATGAAACATTAAGAGAGTGTTTGGAATGAGAATATGGTAGTGATGCTGGTGCTTGGAGAGTAAAACATGAAGCACAGCTGCACCTGGTGTGAACCACCACCGCGCCGTCACACAGCAGGCTGCTGTGTGTTTCAGTGTCAGCTCCACTTTGAGAGTATTTGGAGGGTTTCGTGGATAACTGACAAGAAGAACAAGCTGAGCGTGACCTGCTCTAAAAACAGATCTCATACCATGGCACAGGGCTTTGTATACTTCATGCATCAAATACGAAGAACTGAGCACACACACACACACACACACACACACACACCTACATTAGGACTTTGTAATTACCCTTTGAGTATCTTTTTGACTTACAGGAAAGGTGTGTTATGGATTCACACTGAGCTCTTCAGTGTTGGTGTGGGCAGCTGATTCACTGATCATGTTGCAGTCAGGAGTCAGACAGTGGCTCAGTGGGAGCTCAGACCAAATCGTCAGACAGACACTGCGCTTTGTCACGTACAGTTCTGCTCTGCTTCATGCTTTTCAATGGACTGAAGATGTGAGAACAGTGGTGCCTGGAATTTAATTTTACTTTTTGAATGAGCTAGAGTTTTAAAATGATCTAAACCTGGCAAACACTGTATCAGTGTATCCCACTTGCTCCCTGATAGTAACACAACTGTTGGAGAAAATGCCAGAATGCTCTGTACTTGTTTGATCGTTGATGATGGACTCCTAAGGGATGTGGCAGACTAGGCGTTACAGAGGTGGACTTGGAGCCAGAGAATCCAGATTCAAGCCCGTAGACTGACAAGACATGGATACTGCTGTGGATCCCTAAGCAAGGCCCTTAACATCTCAATTGCCCCCTTTGCTGAAACACATTTCTTTCTAGTAAATCTAAAAATGGGCAAAGTGTTCAGCCTATTTTTCCAACTGGGATTCATAAAGTCCATATTATTACCAATAATTTAAAAAAGAAAAAAATCCATCTGTAGTAGCTCAGGATGGAAATAAGGAAACAGATCAAAAACATTTGTGTGATTCTGATCAATCACCTGCTGCTTGATGCAGCACAGGTTAGCAACTGCTCTCCTATTTCCTGGTGTTCCTGATTTTAGAAAGGCTTTTCTTTTATTAACATACCTCAATTCTTTCATTTGCTTCCAGTGTGTTTCAATCTGTATTTGGGTCCCACCTCCTTATCTCCAGCAGCCATGATTTGTAACACTAAGCAATTATTACCATTAAAATAACTTATTGTCAGCACAAGTTTGTCTTGGTAATCCATAATGATGCAAATCTTGTCAAAATCTTTTCATAACCAGGTGTTGGTCCTACTTAAACCACCACATTCTCCCTTCTCCTTTACAAAAAGACACAAATACAAAAGTAGTGACCTGAAAAAATACACTAACCTTCATTTTCATGCATCTGGGGTAACGCATGCTGTGAAGTTGTACATACTGTCTGCTTTATCTGCATACATTCATTCATTATCCTAACCGCTTAATTCAGTGAAGGGTCACGGGGAAGCTGGAGCCTATCCCAGCAGTCTTTGGGCAAAAGGCGGGGTACACCCTGGACAGTTCACCAGTCCATCGCAGGGCCAAACAGATACAAACAACCACTCATGCTCACACTCATTGCTAGGAGCAATTTAGAGTAACCTAACATGCATGTCTTTGGATGGTGGGATGCAGAGGACGCCAGAGTACCCGGAGAGAACCCATGCATACACAGGGAGAACATGCAAACTCCACACAAAAAGGCCACTGTCCAAACCCTGCCAAGGATCAAACCAGCAACCTTCTTGCGGTGAGGCCACAGTGCTAACCACGCCACCATGCAGCCCTATCGGCACACAGACAGAGAAAATATTATTGTGCTAATGTAAAATCTGTAACACAGACTGGGAGTAAAAATGCACTATATGCAGAGTAGTGTTTAGTTTATGAGCTTTGAAATGTTTCCCAAGGAAAATCATGGTTGGCCGTGTGTTTTGCCAGTTTAAACACATTACTGTAAGTCAGCTGCATGCTGAAGTTCCCTTGAGGTCCCCTGCAGGTTTATTTAAACATATTATGTGTACAAAAAGTCACTGACATCATTATGATACAATCTCTCTTAGGGTAAATTGCATTCACTCGTCACTCTAAGGCAGCGGCTCTGATCATCTGACACTGGTAGCACTTCTTCTACTTTCCTGGACAGTGAAGAGTGAACAGTTTTGCCTTGGGGCAGCCAAATGGTTTCTCCTTCTTTTTTTTGTTGCATTCTGTCTATCTTATACATCATTTTAGTATTTGGTGGTTGACTCATGACGCCTCAACTCATTCACAACCTTTTGATGTTGCGCATGTATCACCTGTTCGGATGACTGACAGCTCCTTGCAGCAAAGGTGTGATTATTTAGAACGTAGGCGTGCAATGCTTCTGACAGCTGTGATAGATTGGGGAAGTTGCTCAAGGTTTTGTCAGGTCAAAGTTATGACTGTCATTTGGAATGGATAGAAAGCAGTGATGGTACGCTGTACTGTGTGATTGATGACATAATGTCTGTTCTTCACCAGAAGAAGAATGTGTTGGTCTGAAGAGCACTGATTTATATATATATATATATATCTATATATCTATATATATATATATATATATATATATATATATATATATATATATATATATATATATATATATATATATATATATATAAAAATCAGTGCTCTTCAGACCAATATATATATATATATATATATATATATATATATATATATATATATATATATATATATATATATATATATATATATAGAGTTATGCAATAGTACAGTGAACTTGGTCTGGTGCTGCAGACTTGTACATCAGACTTCTTGTGATTGTACATGTGTTATTTTAATCATGTAAAAAGAAACCAAATTTGAAGAAATGGGAGAAAAAGTCACACACAGTTGACAATAAATTTTCTATCTCTGTATTCTCCTTCTCATTGCCATTCTTAACAAAATTAACCTAATCTAATTTTTAAGATTTTCCATCCTGATTACATTTATTTTACCTTTGTTTCCTCTATGACTTTTTTTTTTATGACATTATTTTTATGATGGATGGGATGGGTTCAAATGAAGCGCTTTATGGTTCTCTGCCAAAGCCAACAAAGACATACTACAGTATTCTACCATCTGTTATCTCTGATCTGTGACTCATTGTTTTTGGACAGAGTCCATCAGCGTACCTGCTTACTCTGTTTTACTTTCAGAGGGCAAACTCAAGTTTGTAAATAAATTTGTAATGTTCACAAATAAATTCAAAGATAGGTCTAGTGGAGCCCCATGAATGCAGTGGTCACACTGCAACACAGTATGATGGTTGGTTGGAGTTTAACTATGAGGCATTGCTGAATGGATTTTTTCCAGGTAATTTTAACTCTAACACTACTAAGACATATATGTTAGGTTTACATGAGTAGTGTCAAATTTATGATTCTAAACTGGCAATCAGTGTGCAAATGTACATTGTCATTCTGTCTTATGATGGACTGATTACCTATCCAGCCAATTCACTCCTTGCTCTCCAGCCTGACTCTGAGGTTTTTAACCTGATCGTCTCAATTGATACACAACAACATAAAATTACTTGAATGACATGAAACACCAGTAACTATTGTCATTTGCAAATGATTCATGCCCTTCAAGTAATGTTATCATTTTGGAATAGTCACTACCATGGATTTATATTCAAGTGACGTATGTGTGGTTTTTGCTCCATTCTAAAAGGAAGCAAAGCTTCTAAGGTACTGGATGGAACCAGGCATGCAGTTCTAGTCCTTGGCTCCCATAATGGGACTAGTTGGATTTTTGAGAAGCCTCCAAACTAGTTAAATAAAAAAAGAGACAGTAAGTTTTTGGAGTATTTCTTTTCTTTTATCTGCATATTGTATCTTGTCTGAGAAACAATTCAGCCTTGAGCTTTTATGCTTCCTTGCTTTGTGTAAAATCTATGTCAGATATTCAGGATAATTACACCATCCAGGGTTTCACAGTTATCTCAAAGTTGGTAAGAATCTGCTCATTTTTTTTCATTCTCTCTATGTTTACAGAATCCTTTGACCATGGCTTGATTTCCACAATAAAGTTCCATCTCTTTTTCCTTTCAAAGTAAAGGATAAAAACCTTTCCCTGCACCAATCCTGGGCTTGCTGGGTGAAAGAGCCAGATGCAAATATACAGGATGCAAGCAGAAACAGCTCAAAAACCTTTATATATAAACACAAGAACTACAGGTGCAGCATATCAAACGGGGAATAAACATACAGTCCAAACTCACTGACTGAATAGAGGTGGCAAATGGCTGCAACATATCAGAAGATCTGGCAAAGATCAATGTATATAAACTACATTATATACTGGGAGACATGATCGTACATCTCCCAGTATACATTCTGCAGTTTTAATAATTAGGAACAGGAACAGGCTAAAAGGACAATCTGGTGTCAAAAGAAGATATGTATTGTAAGAGACTGGCATACAATGGTAAACATTAATAAAGATAAGAGACTCAAATGAAAGGAAGACAATCAAAAACATCTCAAATCAAAAAGCACAGCATGAGGAGCAAAACGGAAGAACTAATAGACAGAAACAGATTATTCCAAACCTACCCAAATAAGATTTGGTATTGCAGCTCAGATACAGTTGCCGCTTAGGGCACATTCACATCAGCCTTTTTGATTAGAATCTGAGTCCGTTTGCTCGGAAAGTCCGCTTTGTTTGGGGAAACTTGAATGTGCCACAAAAATTCTGACTCAAATCAAAGAAGTGGACCTGGTCCTCCTACAAAAAGCCAGGCCTCGGTCCATTTAAGAAGACCAAACACAGGAAACGGACTACAAAAAAAAGTCACTTCCTGCATTGAATGTTAAACTGCATTGTGGGTAAATACATAGCGACGACGTTAAGGGTCCTCTGCCTCGTCTGTTGATCATACCGTATCCATTGTTGCAGTGTATTTCTGTAGTATAGCATGAGACAAAATATAAAAACCCAAAACAGCAATAGTTTTGTCTCCATGTTTAACTCGCAATGTAATTTTCTTCTTCACTGTGTTGTCCTCTTTTTTTTTTTGCTAAATACTAGAGCAGCGCCACCTTTGGTGGGAATGGAGATAAATTATTCTGATGGTTTGGCTTGTTTGATCAAAGTGCAGCGTGAACACAGTTTCAGTCTGCATGGATACACTCCTCTACAACTGAGCTGAGTCTCCAATCGGACCGAGTCTAGCGGACCATCCTGATGTGAACGCACCCCTAAAGACTTTGACTTTGACGGTGAATATTTGTGCTCTTTTTATCCAAGACAATCTTGTGCTGTCAGTTGTTTGGTGCTCAATTCACTTTTCCTTTAGAAACAGTCTGAAGACCAATGTCAAGGCCAGGTTTCAGATGACAGCACATATGCTGCTGCCATGTCTGCTTTGTTCTGGCCTCTCTACCTTCAATCCTTCACGCCATTGGCTGTCAGGGGCTGGGTCAGTGGATGACCTTGCTGTTAAGCCACAAGCTTTATAAATGGACACGCTAGATGAAGAAACTGAGTCAGGATGGAAATGCACGCTTCAGAGATAAACTCAGCTGAAATTCAGGGAATGATCAAGGGTGGCGGTATAGATAATTAATGATTTAGCTTTCTCTGTGGTGGAAAAAGTCCCTGCCCCCTGTTGCTACAGCTGACCAACATTAGTAATAAATTCCTCATGGTTTGACAACATGTGGGGTGGACTTTCTAGGCCTGCTAGGACTCAGCAGTATATAGTCCTTCATTGTCCCATAGGTTTTACATTACATTTGGGATTGAGTAAGTCCCAGGGAGATCAGGATTTCTCTCTTTTTTTTTCTCCCACCCTCTTTGACAAACATGCATGTTTTTTGCTCCTTTTCTGGATTTACTCCCACAAGCTGCTCGATGTTAAAAAGGCTGATCTACAAATCTCAACTCTTAGAAGAAGAAATACAAGCTGTTGTTGAATTAGTACTGCAATTGTGTTTGTATTGTCATGACATGCCAGTGCATGTTTTCCTCCAGTGAGTAAAAGTGTTGGCCTCAATGCACCTCAGCTGCCATAGAGCTGAATCTGATGATGTGTCACAGTGGGAAATGTCACTGAGGATTAGTTTAATGTGTCACTAATCCCCTTTCCATCTCAAGATTCTTTTTTGCTTTTTTTCCTTTCTTTTTCTTTCTTCGATACTGGAAGGTTACTTCCTCTACTGCTTTCACTAGTGTAATGATGAAGTACTGTTTGGTCTCTGATAATAGTGGAGAATTTACCAGCTACAGACAGCAATCATAAATCACAACCTATGAGTCTTTATACTGCATAAAATAAAGGAACTAAACAATAGGACTGTAAAGATACCACATTATTTTCAACATATACCTTGAAACATTAAAGTATATGTTGAATATATGGTCCTTCCTGTGCTTTACAGTGGTATTGGTCTCCCATTTGTTCAGCTTTAGTGCTGCATTTAAGTGATCTACAGTGGAAGAAATACCAGCTCTGCCTCCAGATTTGCTTACCTGCTTTGTTTATAATAGTTTTTCATTCGAAGTTCTAGTAAAGTACTGCACAAAATAACTAAACTGCAGCACTATTACAGCATCAGCGTGTACAGTACTGGTATTTGAAAGACAATCAAAATATCACAAAGAGATATAGTCAGGAAAAATGGCATAAGTGTATAATTGAGAGCTGCATCCCATTTAGAAATTCTGCTCTACATCTATGCACACGTGCAGAATTGTAATGCAGCCCTTATTAATAAAGCTGCTATTTGCACCATATATTAAAGTATTGTTTACATGTTGCAAGTCAAAGTATTATCATAATATCCTACAATGATTCTGCATGATTTTCTCTGGCCTAATTTCTTGTTGTTTTGTTTTGTCCTTTAGTCTTAGTTTAATAAATGGGGGCTCTTACCACGGTATTATTGTAAATGAAAAGTTGTTCTCAAATCATTTTACCTGGTAAAATAAAGGTTGAATAAGATAAAAAAAAATATTTTTGTAGTATTGTGAAGCTTAAAAGTTAACTTTTGTTACAAATATAATAAACAGCACACATGAATAGCCTAAGTGAAAAGGCAAGTTGTGCAGCTTAGTTGGGAAATGATTTGTAGTGTTTTCTAACATATGGTGCTTTTGCTACTGTAAATTTTATATATGCATGATATCAGTGTTCTTGAGCAAAATAAAAGCCTGCTATAACTCCACTGCATCACTTATCATCTAAAAAATGCAGGTTTCTGAAAGGCTGTATTTTATTCCAGCTTGTTTGGGTGAATAAAACTAAACAAGTCATTTCTTCCCTAAACTTAGCCTGTGTTGGTGTGATTCAAACCAGACGGAGGAAACAGATGAATAAAAATAATAAGAAGAGAAAGATCCCACAGGACCTACATGGGATGGGAGCTGTGAGGGATGTCTGTGTGGAAGAAATAAACTGTTTTGCATAGATTTTAACATGAGTCTGCAGGATGAAGGTCCTGTTGCTTCAACATCCAACAAACATGGACTCAGACTTTCGTTGTTTATGGTACACAGTCCTGCAAGTTGCACCTAATGACATCCAGCAGCACATACATTAGACTATTTTGTGCATATCTCATTAATTCATGGACACTGGTATTGGACATATTGCTGCTTTGTAGACATAAAATGGTAAATATATTATCCCAGTGGCTGAGGAATGTTTTCATTAAGTTATGTCAGGTTATTATTATCAGCTGAGATAGATAGGTGAACTTATACCAGACTGATTAAAAAATAAGGACTACAAGTGAAAGTGTGCCTGAATGAAAATTCAGGCTGATTATTTGTATTACCATACACCCCTTACTCTTTTTAAAGATGTAATTTTGAGGTTTAATATTTCGTTTGAAGTGGCTACGCTCATTTTTAATGGAAGCCTGCCAGACATGTGTCATACCCAACTCAAAGTGATGTTTGGATGTGGGTCCGGTTCCAGTGAAGCAGCAGTGGGATTAAGCCACGGCTCATACATGTGTGTTTCAGGCTTCCCTGGTCTTTTTGCTTTGAAAGAGGTGATATCATGTGTTCCCACACTGACTTGTGTGTCTGTTTCCGCCACTTTGCCTGTTCTGCATGAGACAGAAAGTCAAGAACAGCAGAACTCTGCAAGCAAAGGTTCAGACTCTTGTGTGTACGTCACACCCACCTGACACCACAAACAATAACTGTCAGGATTTATCGGCATAGATGCTTTTAAACTCAAAGGGTTCAGTACTGAAAATGGAAAGGCGACAAGACGCCACCAGATAAAAATGTCTGAATGTAGTTCCTGCTGTTTGTTCTGGGCCGTGTGCCATGCCATGCTACCATTGTTTTCATACTATGACACCGTGTCATGCTTTACTCCGTGGTGATTAAAAACTTCACACTGAAAAAACAAAAGAAAAAGAAAATGCATCCTTTTCTGAAGAAGCTGCTCTGCAGGATATTCTTAAGAATCCACTCTTGTCTGCTGGATGTGTTCCCCTAATGTGTGTCAAACTTTCGTTTGCTTTTAATACTCCTTATGTTCTTCTAGGCTTCGTTTAATTTGAGGTAGTATAAACCCCATCCACCTAAGGAAGATATTTTTTTTTCTTTTTTAAATCAGGAAAGGAAGATGGTTAATAAACGGACAATCTTCTTCGCAATTATGTGTATATATTTTCAAGAATATGCAATAAATGTTTTTTTTTTAATTACAATGAAACATTTACTGAGGCACAGAGGTTTGAAACATGCATTTTTTTATTGTCTGATTTATGAATGAATTCTAAGAGTCATGCAGCTTGGACTCATGTCAAGGTTCTGATTATTTCAGCCTCAGCTGTGACTGATTTATTAGCACTTACACAATATGCAGTTACCAGGAACTGCAGTTAGAGTAACTTTGAAATCAATATGAGATCAAAGCAAATGCTAAAAGCAGACATAAAATTTGATTGAAAAAATTATTTTTAAATGCTAGTGTTCATTTAGCTGACAACAGACATGTTGATTTGATTAGACATCATCTTGCTGTGCACGCAGGAGCAATGTGTTCGGAAAAAAGAAACGGACACTTTTTCTAAGACTTAAAGACAGAAAACACAAAATGTCAAAGCAGGTTCAACATTCAGTCATCCAATATGTCATTTTCAGCTTTGCTGAATATGTGGGGACTTTTTTTTTTTTTTTTCCAAGATGGCAACCGATTTTCTCTTCTCGCTTTGACTTTGCCAATAAAACAGAATCCCTCAGACTTTATTGTCACCTGTGTGCAGCTCTTGGTGGTCAGGAATGCTGTGCTGAACAGAAGCCAAAAGGGCCATGTTTATGTCTTGTTCCCCGAGTCAGAATAAGTTGTCTTCTCTGCGAATGAAGTGGTGTTATTTATAGGTTTGCCTTCATACCTGTGCAATGCACATCAGGTTAGAAAAATAACTCCTTTCACTTTGAATTGATTGATAGCTGAGTAGAGCTTCTGCTGTTTCATTACAAACAGCCCTAAATCAAAGTTGTCACAAATTTCCGGATTTAACGAGGCATCTGGTCTTTAAGAGGACAAAAATGGATTATGACCAACCTCTGCGAGGGGCTATTTTTCAAATCTGTGATAAGGATCTGAGTAAAAATTCCCATGATGACAAATTAACAAGTGTTACACCAATCCTTTCCTCTTTGCCTTCTGTTGTGGATCCATTTCACTCCAACTAATGAAGAGGAGATATTAAAAGAACTTAGAATTTAAGCAAAGGTACTACCATTGGTTAGAATCATTATGGTAGTCTTTATGAGTAAACACACCCACAACCTCCTACACTTTGTATTTTATGTGTGAGGAATATTTAAGCAATCTATCTTGCAGATTTTTTTTTAACATATGATTACAATGGAGCACTGATTTATGATGTTGGTCTTGTTGCACTATTTTTCTTTTTAGCTCTAAATCTACATGAGAGTAACTCACAGGGGATCAGCATCGTGATTGGACAGCGTAATTAATACATCTTAATATATAAACTCCTTCAGTCTGATTTAAAAAGGCTTTCACGTTGCAGTTTTAAAATCATTTAATTGATTTATAGAAAAATTGCATGATCATTGGGAGCATTTTCAGCCACCTGGAGCCCATCATGGTTGCCACTGCAGAGCCTGGCAGCTGCACCACTGCACTCTGGGATACCGGACACCACGGGATGACGACTCTGATAAATCTGTCTGCTTCTTGCCCTGTGGCCCCCATCAGATCCATCCTAGAGGGAAGCAAGTGTGTCTGACTGACCCAGACCAAACACACTCCTAACTCACACACACTATAACACACTCATCCTGTGGCCTCCACCACATGCCTCATCATTAATACCAGTCGGCGTTTCTTTATGGCTACAAATATTTTTCACATGCTCCGAAACCACCTTGAATCTTTCTGGCCACAACAAAAGCGCACAATCTCCTCGTGCTTGGGAGTGAAAAACCGCAGGCAACTCATCCCGTGATATATGTTAACATGATTTGTGAGACTTTTCAGACCACAGAGGAGCGTCGCTGTGTGTGTTTGTGTGGGTGGAGAAGAAGTCCAGTTGCCAACTGCACCGGTTGCTTTATTGTGTCGACAACACAAACAGCAGGGGAGACTGTTAAATGCCACTCACACACACACACACAGACACACACACAGACAGGCTCATGGTCACAATAACGCAGAGCAAAGCGCTGTTTGCTCTTGATCATCAACATCAACAAACAGAACTGAAAGGGTTACAAAGATTGTGCAAAGAAATGTAGAAAAAGAACAAACCTGGATTTCTCTGAACATAATTCACATACCGGATCTCACACTTTCTCCTTTTAGAAGAAAAAGACTTCAGGATTTTCTCTTAGATATCATCTCGTGTTTCCCTCATTAGTGCTGGTGATAGGACAACAACAGAGCAATGGTTTCTATTATTCTTGGTCCTGTTTAGAGTGTGTAACTGTGTGTATTTGTGTTTCATGGCCAGACAGCCTTGTGCTCCCAGGCCGACCACGAGCTCCTGGAAACCCTCTGGTCTGGTCTTGTTTTCAGGCAGATGGTTTCTCGGTAAGCAGGAAGCCCCGATGCCACAGTGCTCTGTTTACTTTTCACTCAGCGTATTAGATATGCCTTCGCTCTGCCCTGATGCTGGTACAAGCTGTGTGGAAGAGCGTGTGTATATGTGTGAACGCCTTTGTCTAGCGCAACTGCCACCATCTTTGTGCATGTGTCCATGTCACATTTCCCGTGCCATCCCGTTTTCAAGCCTCACACACCACAGCAAACATGATGAGTTTATCAGATGAGGCTTTCATGCCAGCTTTCTAAATCACATCACCTCCTTTGCAGTCCTCCACACATCACACTCATGTTTAGATCAGTGTCTGGCAGAGATACAGGTCCAACGCTGTCACTGAAAGTTCATCATTTTTACTTTGTTGTGTCATAGTATCACTGAAATAAAGATAAGTATATGTGGACGTTTTGCTGCGGGTGTGAACGTCAGCTGCTACATGAAAACAAATGCATTTCACACACTCATCTCGCTCAGAGGAATCGTACAAGCAGCCTTCCCTGCAAAGCCCCTGCAGACAAGAATAAATACACAGCTTGGCTGATGCAATGTTAAAAACAAAAACGTGAGGATGGGAATTGAAAAATGTGAGAAGGTTATTGCTACAGCTGGGGCAGGGTTGAAAATGAAGGCGGGTTACAGGGTTAAGTCTGGACCAAAGTTCACAGCAGGGGGTTTGATGGGTGACTATGAGATGTGGTCAAGGGATGAGACAGGTCTAAGGGGAGCAGAGGGTGTTCAGAAAGTTTTTTTTTCTTTTTCTCCAGTAATGACAGGGTGCCAGGCAGCTGGATCCTGTTTTCCAGTGCGATTGGGGAGCGTAACAGAGCATGGACCACTCCGTCTGTGGGCCCTATGTTCATTAGTGGAGCAGCACTGCAGCGCTGGGGGTGATTCACAAGCATATCAAGTTAAAAAGAAACGCCGAGCCACAGAGGGATTTTCCTGCTGGGCCAGAGTTTGTGTGTGTGTGTGTGTTTCCTTGTGTCTGTGCAGGGTGGTGGTGAAGGAGAAGAGTAGGATGGGATCAAGGGACTGAATTAGTAAACTAAAGTCAGAAAACTCCCCTCATCTGAGGAGATGCTTCTTCATTCAACTTTCCCAGTCCATCCAATTGACAAGTTTTATTTCTTTGTTGTATCGAAAGATAGGGGGAGTTTGCCTTGAATCCAGAGATGCTTTTCATGTTGTAATAAGCTCATCTTGTGATTATTTGGAAACCTGGGTCCTTTGCTTGTGTAAGTTTGTCAGTGTTTTTCCCCTGACGCTGCTCCATGCTGCCGCTGGTCCAGGCACGGTGCCAGTCGCTCAGGTTTCACTCTGCTTGTGTTTGCTTCTCTGACTGCCTTGGCAGAAAGCAATAAACACCACACTCCCACCCTTATACCTCCTTCTTTGTCCAACAGTTCCCTTCTTCATAAAAAAAAAAAAAAAGACTTGCTTTGCCAAAACACACAAGGTACTTCAGCTCGATTTGATCTTTTTTTTTTTCCTTTATTGTCTTTATTTCCAGTTCTTTTCTTTCTTTGTTGAAATTCCATGCATACTTGAAAGTTAGCATCATTCAATTTAACTGTTCAGGCTCAAACTTCGGGGGGAGTCTGACTTTGCTTGTGACTTGATCTATTTTTTTTTTCCTGCAATGCCACAGAGCTTTATTGGACCATTTGTCTTTGAAACCTCAGCGTGATGTTGGGGTGGTCGTTTGGTGTTTGGCCACCTTCCGCTGAATGTTTGAATCTGCACATATCTGGACTGAACTGGTGCCCCTTCCCTCCTCTCACCCCCACCGCCTTTTGTTTCATGTGGTTTGTAACTGCAGCAAGGCACATGTGGCATATATTGTTCTACTCACAGTTTGACCCCCCCATCAAACTTATTAACTAAATCGAACTTGCTTTAATCGTAAGTACAATAAATAAAGAGAATTTTGCAATGATGTCAACGAAGACGTCAGTGTTACCTTCAATAACACACACACATGGTGTTTGTTTTATTAATAAAAATATACAGAGTGCTCTGTCAGAAAGGGAAAAATGATTTGAAATAGTTCTCTAGCTTTTACTGCCATCAACAAACAGTCCGAACATTACAAGGGTTGAAGGAATAACAACAGTAAACGTAATAAAATAAATAAAATTAAATAAAAAATTTGCCATACTTTGTTTTATTTTTTTTTTAATACAAATACTATTTGGATTGTGGATTACAAAAAAAGAGCAAAGCTCAAGTTTCATTTGAACTTCGACACTTCAGACATGCAGCGGATGTTTTGGCTCCAGCCGTTGGGCTTATCTTTCTGGAAAACCACTAGAAAGACAATTCAGCAGCACGGCAGCCTCTGTATCTGTGCAAAAATAGGTTTGCAATGTGCACTTTTTGTTTTTCTATATCATGTCAAAATGCTCAGGGCCAAATTTGTCACTTCTGCACGTGAAAGGTCTGCACGCCTTTGCATCTGTTAAGCCATAGAGTGGTCTTCTTTTCTTTCTGCCTGGGCTTTTTTTCCCTATTTTCCTCCTTATCTTCTCTGACAGTACACCACCATGCCTCCATCATGGCATATTTGCCAAAGACGTCAGTGTTTTGAGAACACACAGTCGTGGACTTGTGAAGTCTGCGTGTGTGCTGCAGCACGGCATGTAGGCTAATGTATGTGCAAGGATGCATAGTCACTACACACACAAACAGACACACACCCTGCTAGTCTAAATAAGAAGGAACTCCACAATACCAGTTTGACTAGTCGTGCTCTGAAAAGTCCTACACAATGAGCCAGCCGTTTGAAAGCAGCATAAAGGAACATATATCTTCCAAGATCTGTTACACCTGCTTTATTTGACAACATGCAAATTATGTTTATCTTATTCTCATGCAGTTATGTCTGGCATTTGCTCAAGCATTATGCAAGGCTTCCTCACCCAAGACGAAAAAAACCCCCAAAAAACTTAACAGTGAAGGCTAATTCAGTAATGACTCTTTGGTGTTACTGCATATATAAAAAGATAGCAAATACTGTCACTTCTCAGTTTTTTTTCCCCTTGTGCAAATAATCCCCATTAATGAATTTTCTGGTGATTATTTAATGGTCGCGGTAGCCTGACCTCTCAGCATTTTGCTGAAAGTCATTCACGCCATATCACTGCTTCCTCTTCTCCTCAAAACGCCCCATAAATCACTTTCCTGTAAACAGAAGTGACACACAGCCTGATGTGTACCTCAATATATATTTAGGAGACCACAAGGCCTGAAATCTGAGCCTCCTCATGTTGAGGAGACAAACTGTAGAGAAACTGCACGTTCACATGTGTTTTGGGTGCAGTCATGTTTCTCGTGTGAGTGGTTTGTGCTGCAGAGCTTAAAGCACATGTACACACACGGCATTGAGCTAATTTTCTTTTATAGTTACAAATTATGTTGTCGCGCTTAAGTGTGGTAATGCTACCAGTAACAATAACACAGAATCAGATCGGGCCTTGGCTGGAGCAAATGCGTGACACCACCACTAGCCCGACTGGCTGCAGAGACTTACTCACTGGGAATGGTTCTTGGTGTAAACACACTCTTGGCAGGACATATGGTATGGGCCTGCACACAGACCTACTAGAATGGCAGTTAAATAACATTCACCTCATAGCACAAATAACTTTGAGTTATTATGCCTAACAATAAACATCCAGGACGCAGACCCATTTGATTTTCGCATGTGGGAGTTCTTTTTATGCAGACACAAAAAGCAGTTATACAAGTATCAGATAACGCTGCAAACTCAACAGCAATTAATAATAAGTTCTGGCTTACAGACAAGAAGAAATAAGAAATACTTGTGCAAAACCACTGTGGAGAAGCCAGGTGGGGCCAACACTTTTATGTAAGTCACAACAACAATTTTGGTGCATCAAGGGACCTGTACTTCCAATGTGGTGCATGTTGGTACTGAATGACTGAACTGAAGGCTCATGGGTAAACCATTTGTCACTTTAATGATAAGTGTTTTAAAATGAACTCTGCGGCATCGTAAATGAGATAATCTGTGCGTTTACATGGGAGTTTTATTTCCTCTTTAATTCCAAATAAAAGTTAATTCCGCTTTAAACTGATGAAAAATGACCATGTAAACACTTAACTCCTAATGCAAATTTCTATTCGGAATCAAACTTAATTCTGATGTAAGTGGCTGGTTTATTCCCATTTTAATTCCAAACTATTTAATTCCTCTTTCATTTTAAACCTTAATTCCACTCTAAGTTAATTCTGGTCGTTCTGCGCATGCTCCTTACCTCGTCCTGTCCCGATGTCGTTGTTGTTTTGCCTCCCCTGTTCGGTGGTCTGTCCTCTCTCCTTCTCAGTTGCTGCAAAAAGTGAAGTAGTATGCTCGTATTGAGCTGGTACTTCAAATCTATAATAAAAATAGCGACAAAACTGGTACTTATGTGGTTTTTTCAAGTTACGACTGGAAAGACGAGAAGCAGGGAGCCAACTTTGTTTATACATTATTGTTTGTAGTCATACGTCACATGCCCCTTTTGTCCAATCAGAACCCTTCCCAACCTGCCGCTCTAAAGAGAAATTAAGTTTCATGTAAACTCTTAGGAGAATATGTTAATTCTGAATTTTTTTAATTCCAAATTATTAATTCGGAATGAAAAAAAACATCATGTAACTGTAGCCAGTGTTGAGGTGTTGAATTAGTCTTTATGTTTTGACATAATAATTATCCAAATGCTGTTTTAAACAACTGAAACCAGGGTAGCTGGTCATCATGCCTGATAAAGGAAGTTTGGATCTGGGTGAGGAATTCAAGTGCCGCTTGTGTTCCTAAGGGTCATTAAATGTATACCGTGACTTCCAGGGTATAGACATGAGAGAGCATGATGTGGAACTGTGAGAGTTAACATGTCTCAAATGTCGTGCAACATCACTGCCCCTACTGCAGTGCTCAGAGTCAACATTAATATTAATAGACAATACGTGACATAATAAAACTTAAAAAACAAACATAACAAACAGCAACATGAGACAAAACCGTGCATTTTCCATATTTGAAATTGGTTGGTATTAACACAAACGTTCCACCTTCTCAACAGTGGATAACAAATGGGAACCAGGCTCCTTAAGCTGAGGAGCAACACTGAAATATGTCTCTGATTACAGCCCATTATTAATTATGAGAGCAACCTGCCACAGTCTGTCTTTTCTTCTTCTTTTGCAGTTTTGTATTTCTGTTATCTACCTAATCCTATCACATCCCCTTCCTGTCCACATGTGCTAATGATGTGGCCCTGAGCTTGACCCAAAATGGAAGAGAGGGTAAAACAAGGGAGGAAGAAGGGATAAGTGGGGAGAGAATAAGGGGCTGGGGACAGATTTAGGGGCCTGGTTGGCGATGGCCATGAGGGGATTCCCCATGGATCAGTCTCAGGCCCAGCTGCAGGGTTTCAACCAGTTAGAGAGAGAGGGGTACATTCTGAATATTCCATCCCTTGTGTGAGGTCTCATTCAACACAGTGGCCCTCTTTGACCTGGGATTAGTTTCCTCTTCCAGGTTTAGAAACAGGATGTTGACCTACGACTCCTCCCCCACCTCCTGCTACCTGAACACCAAGAGATAGCCCGGTTTCTCTAGGGACAGATATTGCAGTGCCAGCTGATTGAAGCCAGCCTGACTTTTCCCAACTGCAAAGGTACCCATCTGGCAAGGCGAACAGGAAGTTTTTTTCCTCTGGTGCTACCAGTTCATCCCACCTTTTGTTACACAGCACCATCTTCATGCTTGATTGCACATGTTTGCCTTGCAAGTTTTTTGTGTTTGGTTTTCAGGAAAACTCGTTGTTGTTTTTAACAAAAACTCGATTTGGATCATCTCCATTGTGGATGCAATGTATTCATGTCTCTCACACATTATAAATACTTAATATTACTTTGTTATCTGAGATAACTCTGCCCTTTTTCCAAATGAAAAGCCAAAACAGATAAGATCAACTTTTAAAGAGCTGTCAAATTGTAAAAATGAAAAAAAAAAAAACTCCACTTCATCGATGACGTTGCATTAGACACATGTTGCATCCACCTTACATGCGTTTATCTGATGTAGCTATACAATTAAATTCAATGCACAGTGGGATTCAACGTGTGTAATAAAGGCTGGGTTGTCTCGAGGGTATTACCACTGTTTGTTCTACAAAGCTGCATGTTTGTTTTGGGACCAGACTTGTGTTAGAGAGCTTGAGCAATAGCTGGCTGCATGTTTTCTACTAATTATGTTTGAGGCTGGCGGTGTGTAGCTCCACAAAGCATTCGCCTGCTTCAGATTCAAGGGAAATAAGTGTGTGTGTGTGTGTGTGTGTGTGTGTGTGTGTGTGCGTGAGGGGAAGTGAGACTGGAAGTGGTGAAAGGGTGTTTGCAGCAGGAGAATGTCTCTGTGGTTGTGCACACACCTCATATGCGGGTTTTCTCCAGTATTTCTTTCCCTCCTGCTCTCTTTTTTTGGGGGCGTTTGTGCTGTGAGTTTGTGCTATCTGTCCTCATATCTTTATTGGCTTCCTAACACCTGTTGATTAATGGCATCCGTTCCTGTCGGCAGCCACCCAGTAACTTCTGACTCAGAGCTGCCAAAGGTAATTTCTGAATGTATTTCTGTTGGTAGTTATTACTTTCTCTTTCATAATCACTATTCTTCCTGAACACCATCAGTCTTTTGAAGTATTGATCTGTCAATTAGACCATAAGACAAATCTGGACTGAGATATGTTTGTTTTTACATAATTGCTGATGTTGAAATGATTAAAATCCATTTTCCCTTCATTTTCATGATAGTTAACTCATTTATAGGGTACCTCGTAAGAGATTATCTGAACTGATCACATGTCTGAGCCATGTAATCAATATCAAGACAGACTTTCAAGATAATTAACAATATAAAAATCTTTTTTTGGACATTTAGATAAAAGAGAGGAAGCAGTTTCTGTGTTGACATGTAGAATATAACTATGCAGTTTTGTCATCTGTCTACATGTTATCATGTATTAGCAGCATGTCAGACATGATGCCATCACTTGTGTTGTTTCCTGGTGGCGTGAAAATACTAAACCGGGAAGGGTCGTTGTCCGAGCAACAGACTGACAGAATTCTGACAGAAGTTTTTTGTTATAACAAACTTACTAAAAGTAAAGAAATGAGAGACAAATGGATTGCTGAAATTCATTGAGAAAATTTTAATTCAAGTTCAGAAATGTGGAGACATAGTGAAACTCTTCGCAGTCAGTTGTCTGTAGAAAATGGGGTCCATTTCACAACTTTCCTTGGAGAGACCCTTCTGCACACCTGACACCTTTTTGAGCTTGGAACAGCTATGTGGTAGGAAGATGTGGACTTGGTAAGTTTGGGGTGTCCTTTACATTTCTTGCGCACAGGGGCCAGAGGTTGATGCCACACATTGTTTATATTCTGTTTAGTTCTGTTTGCATAGATAAGTTAATTAGGAGTTTATTTTGTTTGGTTTTGGTTTTCAGAGTAGCTCTTGCCTCAGTTAGGCCTTGTTTTATTATATTGTTTTCACTGATTTGATAATCCTCATGCATAATCCTCATGCACTTTCTTGTGTCAGTCTCTGGTTGTCAGGTTGTAGCCCTTCCAGGGGATGTACCGTCATGTTTTGCATCTAATGGACAAAAAGTGCACTAACATCCCTTTTTTGTCTGCATAGTTCAGCTTTTAGTCACAACATGAAGAGAACCCTCAATGGCGACATTCAGAAAGCAAAATTTGCAAAAAAAACGAAGTAAACGATTAAGATCTCTCCAAGATCATTTCAAAACAAGCTTTGTTGTTACTTAAATGGATGGATGAATTACACTCTGTCCTTCTTTTATAATCTAATATTCTCAAATCCTACATTTTTCCAGTGTTATAAATAAAGAGGGTAAAGATGAAAAAAAGTCATTAGAAACCTCAACAGAGACAAAAGTTATGCAACCAAGAACGTTTTAGATTGTCTTGTGATTCTGCTCACATGAGCCACATTGTGAAAACATTATTTCTGCATTATATTCCAACTACCTCCCATCTTCATCTCTCTCATTTCCTCGTCTGTCTTGGATTTCTTTATTATGGTGTCCCATCCGTGTCAATTGCAGTCAAGAAAAGATTCAACAGCATTGTGAAGAAAAGACATTATCCAATTACCTTTTGTTAAGCAGAATGCAGAGGGTGATGCATGTGCATGTGTAAATGTGTGCGTGTGTGTTAAAGACATGCGTCTCTGAGCTGAATGGAGTGGCAGGGTGCTAACAGCTGGAGATAGGTTCCAAGGTACTGTGGGCATTTGAGGATACAATTGGTGTTAATAGATGCCTTCCTTAAGCACAGATCTCAATACAATTAAAACACAATAATATCCTGCACTTACTCTTCCTCTGTGCCTCTTTTAAGCTGTGTTAAGTGTGTGTGAACCACAAATTAGTCAACACATCTTGGAACCAGCTCTGACTGCTGAACAAACTGCAGGTTTTTGCACAGTAAATGTATTTAGTTACAAACGTTTGAGGAAACATAATTTTAGGCTCTTATAAAAATCAAGCTGGCTGAGTTTCTGAAAGCAAATCCAATACAAATATATGTATATATATATATATATATATATATATATATATATATATATATATATATATATATATATATATATATATATATATGTATAATTTACCATCTTGTATTAATGATGATAATGATGATGATGATGATGTCTGACCACAGTTTAAACCCTCTTCAGCACAGCACAAAGTTTACGTCTGGACCCTGTGGTATTCAATCCATGTGTGACAGTGATGCCAACCTCTCCGAACCACTGTTTCATGATTTGAGCCCAATGAATCCAGGCATTACTCTTAGGGTGCATTCCCTTAAGGATAGTCCGCTAGACTGGGGACACGGCTCAGTTGTAGGGGGGTGCACCGATTCAGACCAAGCGGCAACCTCTGGCGGTTAAAAGTGAAGCCTACGTGGAAGTGCCTAAATTTGCAGTTCCCCTTTCATCCACTAAGGGCTGCAAAACACAACAAATCTGTATAGACTCCCACGTTACAAAGACCAACTTCACAGCAGAAATAAACATGTTTACAGGCTGGTTAAAAATCCATTTTTGGTTTAATAGGTCAGGTTTACCTTCATGACAACTGTGGGTGGAGTGAAATTTTTTTTCTAACTTCCCTATATAAAAGTAATATAATCTCAAAATTTTACATTTTTAAGGGCGTGTTCTTTTGATTGAC
The DNA here is from genome assembly GCF_933228915.1 of Telmatherina bonti. Lineage (NCBI taxonomy): Eukaryota > Metazoa > Chordata > Actinopteri > Atheriniformes > Telmatherinidae > Telmatherina > Telmatherina bonti. The sequence continues at coordinate 29,296,516 of NC_136611.1, read as the reverse complement.
AGGGATACGATCTCTCGCTTCAAGTAAGAAGAACGTAGAACAACCACAACTTTTAGCCGGTTAACAATGTGACTTAGGTTTAGATCGCTTACCTCTGTTAGGTAGGAGATTAGCTCCTGTTATCTCCGGGTTAGCTTAACTACAGGCAGGTTGGAATTTGCTTGAAGTCAATCATCCACCATGACGCTCACAGCCCCCTCTCAGCTCCACCTCTTTGCCCATATTTATATTTTCCGGGCGAGACGACACTCATGCCTCTGCCAAGATGGCGATGGTAGGAACCGCCCACCAAGCTTCAATTCAGCTCTTCAGAAACCTATGGGTGATGTCACGGAGGCTCCATCCATCTTTTTATATACAGTCTATGATTCCGACCAAGATTGCATTCACGCTGCGCTTTGGTCAAACGTGTCAAACCCTTACAATAATATATCCCTATTCCCACCAAAGGTGGCGCTGCACTAGTATTTAGCAAAAGAGAAAACAAGACCAGCATGAAGAAGAAAACTTTGTTGCGAGTTAAACATGGAGCACAAAACTATCGCTGTTTTTTATTTTATTTTTTTATTTTGTCTTTTGCAAGTATCCTGCAGAAATACACCGCAACGGTGGATGCAGTAAGATCGACATAGGATGCAGAGGACTCTAACACGCGATCGCTATATATTTACCATAGACTGTATGTAAAAAAATGGACTGAGCAATGAACCAGCGGTGGGAACAGAAACCAAGCGTTATAAATACAGGGAAACAGAACAAGACACAAGTGTAATGAATGCGCTAATTGAGTCCAGGTGAACTTAATGAACGGGAAGGTAAAACAGGAAACAAGACACAAGGGAACTGCAGGGAAAACTACAAAATAAGACAGGAAACCAAAAAAAAAAAACAACCCACACACAAAATGTCCAAACCATGACAATAAGTAATAATCCAACAGGAGGCTCATACCTCTTTGCTTTGTTAAATCCATGCTGACTCTTCTTTTAGCCAGGTAGTGTATTTTGTCATTAAAAAGTTTGCCCCATTTTCCACTTTATTTCTATCTCTTGCTCCAACTAATCCATTCTGGCTTTATGTAACACAGTCTTGCATTTAGATAATCACTATTTCAACATCTGGACCTGTCATTGAACCTAAAGTACAAAATGACCTTTAGTTTTATTTTAATCTCAATGTTGCAACCATACTAAACAGTGCTTTAAATATGAATAAATTAATAGCAATCACTTGTAACTCACCAGCAGACTGGCTCAATACTGAATTGGTTTCTACCAAAGCAAAATGTATTTTAGTTTAATGAGTCTTTAAGCAAATATATGTCCACAAATTTAATTTTTGTTAACATGGCTTGAGTTTGTTCCAGCGGATCGGGCCTGACTTTTATCTGGCCTTTTTAACAAGTTTTTGTCCAGTTTGGGAGCATTTATAAATCTACATTTCTACTGCTTATATTAATTATAATCAGGACACATCTTTCATCTTTAGTAGCAACTTGACACTGAAGACTTTGTCTGCAGCTAAAAAAAAAAAAATCAACTCAAATCAAAAGCTAAATCTGCTCAACTTCTAAGTAACTTGACTCAGTCTGTCTTTTTTTTTTATTTTTATTTTTTTACAGTTATTACACATGTACAAGAGAATGCAGCACCGCAGGCAACTGGCTCATCTCTGATTTGTCCTGTGTAAGGAAATGATGTCTGAAGCAACAGAACCAAATGACACTTTTTCCTGCAGGTTCTACACTGCAAAAAATCCAACTTGTATTGGTTGGCCTGAAACAGTCATTTAAGTAGGTAAAACTTGAAAATATGTATTAATGGCATTTAAAGCAATAATATTAGTAATCACAACAAAACAAGCAAGTTGTTTGCCCCAAAACAGTTACGTGAGTCATTAAAAATGATAACTTTAAGTTGGAGTTCAATACAAGGGATAACAGTTCTGCTAACTTTAATTTCGTTGTTGTAAAATGCGGGAAGTTTGCAATTTTCACTTGAAGTCTCACTTGGCTGTGCTGCCTCGAGCTCGACTCCACGCAGGTAAGTTTTTATGTAAATTAAGTCTAAATGGTATGGGAAGTGTTGATTAGTGTTGTGTAGTATATTGTAGATTTATGGAGGAGGAAACCTACATATTTTCAACATTTAAACACAAACTTTTCACACAGTAGAACTGCATGAGTTAGCTGCTAGCTTATCTGGGCTGATACTGTTCAAACCGGAGAAGACATGTTATCTTCTACTGGTTAATATTCAGTTAATTTATGCTCACCTACCTTCTGCAGCTAAAGGAGAAGCCATTAGGGTTTTAATGCTGACACATTAGCTGATATTTCATGTACTAAGTATCGGGACAACATGGAGCAGTTTGTGTAACACTTTTTTGTAGTAACATTTACATCATGCCGAGTCCAATAAAACACTTCATTGTACTACCATTTACATGTTAAAATGATAAAATGTAAGTCATGTCAGAGTTGATAAAATTATTATCGTGTAAAGGTAGGAAAGGCCAATCTACCTTTTTAAAATATTGTGTTGGTCAAAATATAGGCCAGCCCTGAATTTACTACATTGCTTTTGATTAAAAAAAAGGTGTAAATATTTGTGCTATGACCCACTGTGGGCTCCCAGGCTTGGATATATTGTCCTTCCATTTAAAAACATTAAAATACATTTAATTGACTGCCCTGTTTTATACTGACTGCTGACTTTCTTAACCTAATCTGATGTAGGTGTTGGGTTTAGGTATAGATAAAGGTTGATAACCTTAAATAATATGTTATTTGTAAATAATGTTTACTGCAGCAAAATTGATTAAAAATAAAAACACTGAATGTGTAGTCTTTTTAGCTCAAGGGTCTAGTCTAGTCTTTGCATTGTCATTAAATTTATAAAATGTCATGTGTAATGTATAACATTTCGACTGACTGCCTTACTAATTCCCAGCAAATTGTCATCTTTGTTTTTCAGATTGAAATGAATGCAGTTCAAGTTCTGCAAGTTTACCAACGCCATGGAAGCTGTTCAGCTGAAACATTATCGGCTACATCATAGAGGTTCAACATGGCTTTGCAAACACAGGGACTGCTGCACTCTCAGAACCATCAGGGCTTTGAAATCACATCTTTCAAGACTGCATAGGACTTTCCAACTGTTCTTTTTTTATGAGCACAAGTTGTCTTTCATTTTTCTTATATTGATAAAAGCACAAGCTGTTTTTTTTTTAATGTCTTTTTATTTGATTCAATGGTGCTAGTTTAAATAAAACTAAGGTTTTGAGGATGTATGTTGCATCTGTAATTATTTATGCTTTTGATAAGAAGTTATTGAAATTAAATTATGAAGTTGAGTTACATTAGCAGTGTGCAATTTTAAATTACTCTTAAATTATTCTGCTGTACTAACTTAGCCAAATTCAAGTGGATTTTGTGAAAGAATTTGAGTTATTAAGTATAAAATGATACATTATTACAACTTATGAAAGAGTTGGAGCAAGTAAGGATTGAAAGTTATAACCATGTAGATTTTTAAATTAGTACAACTTGTGGAACAGTTACCAGAAGTAAAGATGAAAAGTTATTACAATATAAAATGATAATTTAGTGGAACTTACAATTGAGTTGTAAAAAAACCTAATTTAGAGTTGAGCAAACTCAAAAGCAATACTTAAAATATTTAGTTTAGCTGTTCAACTTAAAATTTTATCGAAGTTTGTTGCCTTGAAATTTTAAGTTCACCCAACTTTTTCTTTTTTACAGTGTAGTTAGGCCTTGTGTGCTGTGCAGACCTGCACAGCTGACACCCAGCAGCTTCCAGTAGTTGACAAATGGAGAAAGGCCAGAAGATGAATGAAGCACAGTTACCCAAGGTAACAAATGTCCCTTATGATTTATGTCCAGCTCAAGTTGCTTTATTTTTGCCGGGGTGCAATTCACCAGGAGGACAGTGGTGGTGGTGGAGGCCTGGAGCCTGGGGCTGACGCTCATACAGCAAGCAGTAGACATTGACTAATGAGCTATGTGAGACCACCGCCATTGATATTTACCTCATTTCTCCTCACCCCAATGCTGTCTCACCAATGTCATCCTTTGAGTTTTCTACTTCTTTTTTCAACCTGAGGTATGGATGATGCCAGGGGCCCCTTGCGGTCACCTCTCCTGAAGGCCCACCCATCGGTGCCCCAGGGCAGAGGAGTCGGAGGCAGAAGGGGAGAAGGAGCTTGAGAGGGGACAAGGTCAGACGTAAAGCTTCAGGCACTGTGAAGAAACACACATTTCGCTGTGTTTTCACTTGTATGTTTGATGGAGGATTATACTCACTGCATGGCTGAGGGGGGAGAAGTTTTTCTTTTTTACACTATAGTTTTAAGTGTGATGGAAATAAATTATAGTAATAAAAAAATCCTCAGATATGGCATCAACTGACTTGTTTTTAACATAAGATCCAGAATGGCTTTAGGGCATTTTTCACAGTTTTTTTCTTTCTATGTTTCTTGCTAGTTTTTTTTCATTATACTATCTTCCTTTATCACATTTTAAGGTGCATGAAATGTTCGAGCAATGCAAGAATTATATTTTTATTTTATGTTGTTATGTTTTATTTTGTGATGATTTCAACATGACTTCTGCTTTTCTCTTCCTTATACTTACATGAACGTTTTTTTTTGTAAAAGAGGTAACTAAGTCTATCTAGAACCACGACTTCATGTGGAAGTTCTCGCCTCACGTTATATGAGTTTTGTTATGTTTGCTTTGATATTTTGACAATGCGCATGAATGAGTTTCGAGATTAGAAGTGCTTGTGCAAGTTAAAAACGCTTCAATCGCAGGTGCTCTCTATCCTGCTTCAGACACTGAGTTACCAATGTCATGAAATAATACTCACAATACTTATTTACAATAGAACAGCAAACCTCTAATTTCCTGTTCTTGCCTTTGCTGAGTGAAAAAAAGTCAGCATGATATATTAATCAAGATCAGTTTAATTGTGATCTAAAACATTACAGTTTTAAATATGCTTGACAAATTTCACAGGAGGAACCTAATTTTCTGTTCATTACCTAATTGAAAAATGGCTCCACTGAGACTAAAGTGTCAACAGAGGCGTGGCAAAATGTTATAACTAATTGTTCAGTTGAAGCCATTAACCAAAGCAGCTGTTAATTTGATAAATTATGCAGAAAATATAAACAAGCTCAGCTCACAAGTTCATTATTAATGATTTTTACCCACTTTTAACCCTCTGTGATTTATGTGTCGTTTGATAATAATTAGAAGTAAAACTGCTGAAATGGTGCATTGCCCATATTTAAACCTGGTTCAGGTTTCTTAGTGTATTGTTCAGTGCTTTTTCTTCGTTTTACTACATATAAGGCCAAAAAGGCAACGTGTGGCATACAAAAAATTGTTCATTCATTCGTTTTCTTAACCATTTGTTTCAGCTAAGGGTTGCAGGGAAGCTGGAGCCAATCTCAGCAATCATTGGGTGAGAGGCAGGGAACACTCTGGACAGGATGGATTGAAATTTACCAGCTGAGGAATCTCATTTCTCTGCTGTAAGAAAATGTTTGTTAGCTTACATGACATTGTTCTTAATCTAAGAAACCGGGTCCTGTCAGGAGGTACAAATCTTGCATTAGTTAGTGAGTCATGCTAACCAGATTATACTTTGAATTTGGGAGTCATGATAAAGAAGTGTTGTTAAAAGTAGACTTTAGCATTAAACAGGATTCTTTCCAACCCCTGGCCTGGTAGCTTTAAGCGTAATCAGGTAATTTTGGTGCTTAGCTCTAAACAGGAAAGTGTTTTCTAGCCTTCCCAAATTATCTGTGAAGTGATGGACCGACGACCTGCCCAGGGTATACCCTCTCTTGCGCCCAATGAGTGTTGGGATAGGCTTTAGCTTCCACACAACTTGAGAAAATGATTGACTGAATGAGAGCAAAGAGTAGGAAAAGAATGAATACATAAAAACCAAAGAGCTGAAGGGACAGTTAACTGCACGGTCTTGAGCAGGAGTCCCATAGTTTACAAGCATGGAAGTGGAAGTGAGATGACATGGGACTGCTTCACAGCACGATATGTTTGAAGATGATATTTGTTGTGCAAGACATATCAGTGAATATAAAATACTGGTAGACAGCCCAGGGACCCGAAACCTGACTGGTAGGAAATGCCTACATTCCTGCATGACCAGGTGGCAGGGTAGGTTTTATACGAAGAGGTACGGTTGTGTTTTCGAAGTCTTATTGCGGGTGTGCTTGCTGTCTATGTTGTTGTTTAGCATGTTTTTCCTCAGTTTATGCTCTTATAGGTGCTCTTTGTGATTGTGTGCTTTGTTTTCTTACAGAGACCGTTTTTCTACACCTACGGTAACTGATATTTCTGCTATGGTTTTACAAATGTGTTTGTCTTTGTTATTGCCTAAGCACATCAAGGAAGCCAGACCATGTTTCAACTGTCATGATGTTGGGCAAGACAAGAAGTATGTTAGCTTTGTAGACTTCAGACACCTCTGATGTGTCTTAAAGAGAAAAGTGCAACAAATATCCCTGCAGCAGTGAACAACTGAAAACATTTTCCTCTAAAGAGCGACAAAATATATTTAAAAAAGGGACATGTAGCAGTCCTCCTTTCAGATAACTATAACTTTAAGTGAACTTGCCATGTTTAACCTTTAAGTGATGCAGTGACTCTAAAGACAATATGCTGAATCTTCTCTTTTGAACATCCATCAATCTAAATGCCACACAGAGTCTTCAGGGGCCCACACAATGACTTCAGGAATTTGGTTTTGATGTATGTCCTCACAAACACGTCCACATCCAGATAGTCACATGCTCAGTCACATGCACAGACACATTCCACTATATTACGCACTGCATTTCCTGTAGTTACAGTACTCCTCCAACACACTTGATAAATGTTTTACAGTGAAATGCCTCCACCCTAACGTAACCCCTTCAATTTAACCAAGGAGATACTACACACAGATTTTTGATTTTGCATGTCTCAGACACCAATTTCCCGTTGCGATCTTGGGTCAATCCAACAGACATGACCTAACGGTACACTCCCTTTGTTGAGGCTACAGTACACATCTGGATCGCAGGGACAGAACTGAATTCAGGGGGTGTCTTGATACTTGTTTGCTTTACCAGATTTATTTCTCAGTGAGGAGAATGAAGGTCTTTAAACAGGTTTGGAAACAGATTTCTCTATTTCTGCTGCCATAAACCATATCAAGTTACACAATGTTGTGATATAAAAGACTGCAGACATCCTCTCATCTTTTTCTTTGTGACTAGACAGGTTTTCAGTGTTGATTTAGGGTGCCATATCAGCATCTGTTTGATCCCTTTGTGTAGGTAATCTGAAATATAAAAAAATCTGATTTTTTTCCCCTTTCCTTTGGGACTCATCCTCGTCTTTGCTCTTGGCCTGTTCTTGTCCTCTCCTTTTGCCACCTTTCAGTTTAATAGAGCCAAGTGAAAGTGAAATGTGATGTTTCCAGCCTGCGCTGCCACTTCAGCTAATGTGTTGCTTTGTGTTTGTGTTGAAACTGTCGGGCTGCAAGTCAATAAGTTGCAGTTGTTTATCTGCGCTGATAACTACAGACTCCCCTGCAGCAACAATTTGGTGCAGCAATTTCATGGTGAAGACATCAGATAATCTGATGCTACAGGAAATAATACTGTTTCTTTTTTTTTTTTTTTTTTTTATAACAACTTCAAGAACACTGCTAAGCAAAAAACATCTTTTGCCCTGCGGGAAACTGTCTGAGTTCCTGTGCAAATAAATAACAGCACAGGGAGTCAAGACAAAACAGCAATTATCCAGGAGGGAGAGAGTCAGCATAGTTCACACACTATTTTCATGTTCACTACAGTTCTGTCTTTACATGTTCTCATCCTCTGTTTTTGTGGCACAGTTGGCAGGTTTCCCCTGCTGATGAATGTACATGGATTTGTGCTGTACACATCTTTGTGCAGTTTGCCTTGTTTGCATAAATAGTGCTTAACACTTGGATGATCATGAAGACTTTATGGACTGATCCCTCAGCGAGAGAGTGCTGTTATCCCAAAAGACAACAGAAGTTCAATTTGAGTCGTGTTGACACTAAAGTCTGAGCTGAAAATCATGTCTGTGTGGCTTTTTTAGGTTCTGTCCTTCTAAATAGCCCAGGGTACAAATGCAGGCATGTTTCTGTAGGTGTATAAACTAACTCTTAAGCTCATCTGACAGCGCAGTTTGATTTTTTAAGATGCCTTGCATGAAAGCCTCTCCACCCTGTTCACCCTGTTCTAAGTAATAAGAGATTACGAGTAATCTCCTTTGTAATGGCAGGTTGGGATTCCTCTGTACAGCAAGCGCCTCTGAGGCACACTGGGAGATGTTTGTCTTTGACCTGAAAGCCATTTAATCTGAACACACACTGCCTGCCAAGGGCAAAAAGAAAGGAAAAAAAGTCTGAGTCTTACATATTTTATTGTGCCAACTTTAATTTGTTCTGAAATATGCAACATCACAGCATTTATTTACATCTAAAGCTGTGTTCACTTTTCACCATGAACTTTTATTAGGCTGCTGTGCTAATTATTTCTTTTGCTTTCCCAAAGACCTCAGCAGTAGGAAGATCTGGACAAATGTGTGAAACGAATGCGTCATGCTTCCTGTACAACTCTTTCAATGTTTGAATCCTCGCTTTGTCAACCTGGAAGATGCTTGTCCCATCTAAGAGTTAAAAAAGTATATTGATTCAGTGATCCTGTCTCAGATGATAATGCTGTCCCTGCAGGGTTGTTCTTTGTGAAAATGACTTACCTTTTAGCTTTCAAACTCCTCACAGTTAGATCTTATATGTAAGGTCTGATCTGTTTGTGTTGTGGGAATGTTTTTCACATGACAACATGTGCTGTGTCACATGCATTTCTGTTGGGGAATACTGTTGCAGGACAAGATCACTAGGAGTGGAGAGAGCTGTTTGTGGATAAATAAGTGTAATCTTACAGAGAAATGTGAAAAAAAGAGGTTTGTATTTGTGCTTTACAAAACTGTGGCAACAGCTGCATCACTTTTCAAAACTTTTGCAAGTTGAGGCTTCCTGTGTTGCTAATGGATGCTAATGGAAACACCCAGTCACTGCTGCTTGCAAGCAGTCATGTTTGCAAATACCAGAGTGGGATGATTGGTAAAAATCAAATCAGAGAAGAAAACAAAGCAGTCAATGCAGTTTTTTTGACTGTACAAAATGATGGCAAAGGCTCATAATGGGGAAAAAGTAAGCTCAATGTGCCATTAAGCTTGTAAGGGAAGAACACAATCATTGTTGGTGAAGGAAGGACTATGAAGGACTGTCACAGTTTCTCGACTCATAGTCAGGGTTGTTAAGCAATCGAGGAAACAGCTGCTGACTGAAGTGCAACAGCAGCTCTAATTGGTTTCTACAGTCATGTCTATGAAGGCCAGTGCTAGTCAGGTGTCATCTGCTGCTTCCGTTGGCTCGGAGTTGTTTATTTACAGTTTTACTGTTGACTCTCAGCTGACTTCTCATCTGACTGTCTGAGCATTAAAACCATGGCAGCATAAATGCATCTACAAAATAATGATCAGAGCCAGAAAATCTGATCAAAATATTTCCTGAACAGGAGCCATTGGTTTCAATTCCTGAACCACTGGCTTGGTCGATATTATTGATTTTACACAAAACGAAGTTCTAAGCAACTCATGTTAGGAAAATGTCAAATTTAACATGTGCAATTAGTTTTTCATTTTCCTATCATTAATTCTCTAGTTTTGTGCTGTTAACTTAACAATTATCACATTTTTTTCCAACCATGTGAAACAACATCTCAGTGTAAACTGCTTTGCTGTCAGCAGCCATTTATCTCAAACAAGCTGTGAGCTGCTTTTTCTCGCACTCCTCTGTAATTTCCACTTCCTGCAACAGGTGGGTGACATGCTTCTTAAGTCCCACATAGTGATTTGGTTTAAATGCTGCACTGCTGGAAAGACGGCAACAATGCCCGTCCTTTCTGCTGTGCTAACTCACAGGTATGGCGGCTCATGCTACTTAGGGAACTTCTGATACCTTACTAGTAGAAGTGTGAAACAGTGCGTGCATGGTTAGGTAAGCAACCTGTTTTCCAGCTCATTTCCTCTCTGCTATCACCCAGATATCTCCTCCCTCCAAAGCCTCGTGTGCCTTCAGTGGCAGATAAACACAACAGTAACAGCTTGAGTAAATCTGCTGCACTCTCTGAAATATCACTGAGCTTGTCTCAGATGATGCTTTTTATGAAAAGGAAGCTGAGTTTCCCCCCAGCGTCCCCAGTGTCTGCTCATACTTGAGTTGTTGTGTAAGCTCTTGCCAGTCTAGGCACATGTAGGGGATGGATTTGCTTGCACTGTTGCCAAATCACTGTTGTTTTTTCAAGGCTTCTGACCCCCAAATAAAGGCAGTCTGCAGCAAATGTAACTCCTTTCACTCCAGCAGTGTAGCATTACTGCTTGTGCTCTACAAATAAACTTGAATGGGAAAGTTTGAGAGCGTGACATTTCATATAATGAGTTTCCATTTCTACTCGGCAAATATTCAATCATCTTTGTGTGATCCACCTTAAAGGTCATAAAGCGGCATGTCCAACCATCATTCAGCCCCATGCTGATTGGCTGGTTGCCTTTCTTTCATATTGTTAGCTGCTTAAACTGAATGCTGAGCTGCACTGATTTGCTGTTTGGAGAAGATTTAGGCCTGTCACACACACACACACACACACACACACACACACACACACACACACACACACACACATATGTACACAGTGGTTTTTAAAGTAGTGGGGGTTACGGGATTATAAGAGGAGAAGTGAAAATTCCTGTTTGGGAGATCTGCTGAGGCTTAAGTTTCCCCCATCGCACATGTCATGGTGGAAAAACTCCCTGGAGGAGGTGGGGATCGAAACGTCAATCCCACGGTAGGCTGAGGGTAAACACAGAGGTATTCAGTGACCCAAATAGTGCTCTGTGGGTTTTTTGTTAGCCCAGCTTGTGTTTCTAGTTTGTGTCGCTCTGAATTGTAACGTTGCCATGCAACTATACAGCCAGCACTTGCAGCAACAACCCACCTGAGCCGCAAAAGCCAGACTTATGGTAAATCTCTACATAAAAATGTTTCTTAAATCTCTCTCTATATTCTTGATTTATACTTAATGTCAATCTCAATTTATCCTGTAGTGGAAAAAAAATGCCACATGTGGATGCATTATTTGAAATTTATTTCCATGTTCAATGGAAATTTTCAGACAGAATGCCGGGAGTGACTTATCCCCACCTCATTTCCACTGCATCAGTGACACAATAACAATATGTTTCTCCGCTCAGAAAAGCTCCCAGTCCTGTTTGGAGAGCACAGCAGCGAAGAAAGGAGGCGTTACAAAGCGGAGGCACTTCAGTGACTAAGCTGGATGCCATCATCTGAGGGGAAGACTCACTGTCGGGGCCTGTAACAACAGAAGCAACAAGGCTCAACTCCTCAGCCAACTGTCAGCCACACAATCAATGAAATGTTTGCATGTGTCAACACCTCCATCATCATTGTAGCTGCTTTAGTTTGCTTTACTATTTGTCACTGTAAGATATGCAAGGATCGGATCTGAGAGGCATAAATCAGCAAGTCTTGCAGATGTTTGTGTGTGCAATGTGCATGCAGGTATTTTACAATGGTTTTATGCCTCTTAGTCATCAATTTCTTTGTGATCACCTGAAGAAGTATAAAGTTTGGAGGGTTTGAAATTCTTGTTTTTAAACAGAAAATGAAACAATTCAGCAGGCAGAAAATTGCTTTTGGATTGTAATTAGGGTCCGAGCCATACGAAGTATGGCAGGGCCCTATTGTTGTTGAAATGTTTATTCTTATCACCACAACTCGCCCCTTTTTGACCCCCTTAGCCCCCGTGAAAAGTTGCGAAACTTGGCACACACCTCAAGCCCGGCAAAAATAGCAATATTCTGTGTTCCGCGTACACGCCAATGCAAAAATGCCTCGACAGCGCCCCCTAGAAACGCCAAAAATGGCCCCTAGAATTGGGTCAAAAAAGTTTAGTTTGACGCAGGACGACAAAATTTGGTACACGTCTACCACCTCAACACGACCAAAAAAGTCAATCGTAAACCTGTTGTCATGGTAACAGGCTGTCCGCCATCTTGACGTTTATGACCATTTTTTTGCCCGTTTTTTCAATTTGGGCGCATCGCATTTGAACGAACTAGTCTGAGGGGATTCATGCTATTGGCTCCACATTCGCCATGGAGCTTCGTGACAAGATGGGGACAAAAAGTTATTCAAATCTTTCTGATAGGACAAAGCGTGTTACCGTGCCAACCCATGGAAAAAAGCGTTCTCGCCATGAAACACGGTTTACTCATATCTTCGCAGAAATACATCCGATTGGAACCAAAATTAAAATCATTCATATTTGGTGCGTCCTTAATGCATTGTAATATGTATTATGGGGGGGGGGGGGGGGGGGGGCATTTTGGGGGGGGCCCCTAGGGGCCCGATCGTCTACTTTGAGCTAGGGCTACGAAATTCGGCACACATGTGTATCAACCCTAGACAAGCAAAAAACTCAATTAAGCACCTGTTACCATGGCTACGGGGTGTCCGCCATCTTGGCGTTTACGCCCATTTAGCACTTTATGTGCAATGTTTTTAAACAAACTAGTGTGGGATTCATACCATTGACTTCACATCCACCCGGAAGCTTTGTGACGAGTTCGGGTGGAGGGTTCGGCATGAGGCGAGGACCCGATGGATGCCGCTTGCGGCTTTAATTATTATTTATGATTATCATTCCAGAAGGTTAATGTGAGCTAAATGAAGTAGCTGGCTTTTTTTCTGGATGAGTTATTTTTTAGTTAATTTTTTTTTAATATTGAAAATCTTACATACTCCACCTGTAAGAGCTCATTGACTTCAATATCAATTTAGTTATTAATACATATGTATATATGTCACACACTATATGCTGGACTTTCTTCCACTCTGGAGTTGCTCATGGTGAGAGGCGCCGAGCAGGTGTGGACATTCTCATCAGCCCCCAGCTTGGTGCCTGCACGTTGGGGTTTACCCAGGTGGACGAAAGGGTAGTTTCCCTCCGCCTTCGGGTGGGGGGGACGGGTCCTGACTGTTGTCTGTGCTTATGCACCGAACAGCAGTTCAGAGTACCCACCCTTTCTGGAGTCCTTGGAGGGAGTGCTGGAGGGTGCTCCTTCTGGGGACTCCATTCTTCTGCTGGGGGACTTCAATGCTCACGTGGGCAACAACAGTAAGACCTGGAGAGGAGGTCTTGATTCCAACTCAATCTCCCATCCTGAGCAAGCACACTGGCGACAGTGGGAAGGAAAAAACTCCCTTTTAACAGGGAAGCTGCATGCCACTCCCTTTTTAAGTGGCATGCAGCTTCAGCTGTCGCCAAGGCAAAAACTCGGGCATGGGAGGAGTTCAATGAGGCCATGGAGAAAGACTTCCGGATGACTTTGAGGCGATTCTAGTCCACCATCCGACGTCTCAGGAGGGGAAGCAGTGCTCCGTCAACACTGTGTACAGTGGAGGTGGGGAGCTGCTGACCTCAACTTGGGACGTTGTGGGTCGGTGGAAGGAATACTTCGAAGACCTCCTCAATCCTACCAACACGTCTTCCAATGAGGAAGCAGAGCTGGGGACTCAGTGGTGGACTCTTCTATCTCTGGGGCTGAAGTCACTGAGGTGGTCAAAAAGCTCCTTTGCGACAAGGCCCCGGGGGTGGATGAGATCCTCTCGGGGTTCCTTAAGGCTCTGGATGCTGTGGGGCTGACACGCCTCTGCAGCATTGCGTGGACATCTGGGACAGTGCCGCTGGATTGGCAGACTGGGGCGGTGGTCCCCCTTTTTAAGAAGGGGGACTGGAGGGACAGGGGAATCACACTCCTCAGCCCCTCTGGTAAGGTCTATTCAGGGGTTCTGGTGAGGAGGGTCCGTGGTCTTGTTCACGAGTGAAGGAAGGATGGAGCGCTAGATCGACAGACGGATCAGTGCGGCGTCTGCAGTAATGCGGACTCTGCGCCGGTCTGTCGTGGTAAAGAAGGGGCTGACCAGAAGGCGAAGCTCTCGATTTACCAGTTGATTGACGTTCCTACCTTTACCTATGGTCATGAGCTGTGGGTCGTGACCGAAAGAACGAGATCTCGTATACAGGCGGCTGAAATGAATTTCCTCCGCAGGGTGGCCGGGCTCTCCCTTAGAGATAGGGTGAGGAGCTCAGTCATCCGGGAGGGGATCAGAGTAGAGCCGCTGCTCCTCTGCATTGAGAGGAACCAGTTGAGGTGGCTCGGGCGTCTGGTCAGAATGCCTCCTGGGCCCCTCCCGGGTGAGGTGTTCCAGGCACGTCCCTCTGGGAGGAGACCCCGGGTAAGACCCAGGACACACTGGAGGGATTATATCTCTCGGCTGGCCTCGGAACGCCTCGGGATCCTCCTGCAGAGTTGGCAAATGTGGCTGGGGAAAGGGAAGTCTGGGCCTCCCTGCTTAGGCTGCTGTCCCCGTGACCCGACCCCGGATAAGCGGCTGAAAATGAAGACACACACACAACACATATATATATATATATATATATATATATATATATATATATATATATATATATATATATATATATATATATATATGTATATATATATATATATATATCTAAAGAAGAATACAAAATTTAAGGGGGGCATATTGTTAGGATGCTGGCTGGATGCCTCCATTGGTGAGGTGCTCCTGGCACAGCCCACTGGGAGGAAGCCAGAAAGATGCAGAGAAATGGTTTAACAGGATTATTGCAGAAACAATGCTTTTAAAGCTGTTAGAAAGCAGGTATTTAGGGATGGCTGAAAACAGATGAATAATGGGAGACGAAGAGGATGAAGCCTGAGCAGAGTCTGGGAAAAGAGACAAGAGTGAAGGAGGAAATAGGAATGGTGGGAAGGAGTGAGATGCAGCATGTACAGGTTAGAAAGTTTATTTACTTTATATCCTGAAAATTCACTCAACAAACTGATAAGACCATGTTTCACACTTGATTTCTCTAAGTCATGCTCTGATTCAGCTTTCTGCTCCCTCTCCGGTATTTAATGCCACAACACGACTTCGTTTAACCACATTTATACTTTAAAACTGACTTCTAACACTGGACCAAATGTCCAGATGACACCAACTGATGTTCCTGTTGACCTCCCACAAAAAGAAAAACAAAAAGTACTCTACACCCCATTTAACATTCCCAAAGCTGCTAAATGGAACTCCCCATGAGAATAGTTATCTCTGCAGCCAGTAGAAGATGGAGCTGAGAGCAGCGTTTGGCATGCTGTGCCAGCAAGAGTTTAGCCAAGCAACACACACTGCTGCTCCAGAGGTTTCCTCAGGTGAGGCATCTCCATCTTTTAGCCATCAGAGGGCCTGGCGTTGCTGGGAAAGGACTTCGTAGGACTGCAGACTCTGAGAATGAAGTCATGGTTCAGGGACTCCAGCTCTCCCTTAACTCTGTAGAGGTTTGAGTTTCCCTCCTATCTGTGTGCTGCCTGACCCAACGTCATGCAGCTGCTCCCTCTCATTACTCTCTAATGGATGGATCTGTTTCCCTCTGACTTCATCCTCTTTCCACAACATTCCCCCATTGCTCTGTCTTAATAGTCTGCCATCCAGACACCGACACTGTTTCTATCTCTGTGTGTGTATAGCAGTAAAGAAACACTGATTGAGTTTCAAATTACTGGTTAATTACTTTGCATATCAGTAAAAAAATGTAATTGAGGGAAAAGGAGCTGTCTTAGAAGATAAATTTTTCCAAGTATTTCTTTAATACACAAGGGGTGCCATGAAATTAAGGGCTAATGAGGCAGAAACATGGAGAAAACACACAATCATTCACCAACAATGAACTTTATTTCTCCTGCTCCGTCTCACTTTGCCCACACATCAGCTTTTACAGCTTTTATTCCTCCTCTTGGTTCAGTCAGTTAACTCAACAATGAAAAACTGTGTTTTTTCAACTGCAGCAGCTGGTCATGCGAGTGTGTGTGTGTCCTTGTGTGTTTGGACATTCATCTTCAATCCAAGTCTATTGAGAGGAAGAAGAAAAGGGTGAAGAAGAAAAAGGAGGTATTCTCACAGACCTCTCCACCTGTGTTTGCTGCTGAGTAAACAGGAGCTGTTGTCACGAGTGGAAAGCAGCCTGCGGTTTTCTCTCTGGAATTGAATTTCAAGTTGTCTGTGCTCCTTTGATTTGGCCGCTGAAGGCACAGCGAGCTATCAACAGGCCCTCCCATCGCGGCTTCTTCTGAAGCGTGATGGATAGAATCAATGATGCCATGGTCTACCCCAGATATTTGTCTTTATCATTAACACAGGCCTGCTGTGTTTGAAGTGCTGTCCGAGGGGCGGCTTCAGACTATTTATAGCTTTAGAGGCTTTTTCAGCAAACTCATCGCTTTTCTTTCCATCATATCTCTTCTCAACTCATCTCAGACTTGGTGCTGATACAGACTGAGGAATTGCTCTTTTACTGCATGGCTTCCGCTTCTCCCTCCCACTGGTTAGCCGCATTTCTGAGACCTGTCAATCGACAAGTGTGTGATTGGGCAGGTGATCAATGGTGAGGCGTGCACTAAAAGCTTTAAAGGGGGGAGGGAAAAGGGAAAAAGGACTAAAAGACTGATTGAAAGTGTGGATGTCGTGATAATCTGAGCTGCAGATGGAAATGGGGAAAAAGGAAAAAAGTGCAATTGGGTTTGTGATGATTCAGTAGATCCTGAACACATTTTTGTGATGCAGTGTCGATGAATGTGCATGCGGAGGGTGGAGGTGTGAGAATTTAAAAAAAAAAAAAAAAAAAAAAAAAGTGCAATCACAAAAACATTTGGTTGCCAGGCAACAGGGCTTCAAGCAATGCTACTAAGTTATGAAGAATGGTGGTGCATGATTTAACTTCCCCGATCCGGTTTCAGAACGGCATTGGGGAAGGGCAGCGGTGGTGATAGTGATGGGGGGAGGGGGGAAAGCCAGAGAATTGTCTCCACCTGTCTTGATTCGTCAGCGGCAGTGAACAATGACTCTGGCCGGAACAGACTGCTGGGACTGGCCCTGGCTTATCAACAGGGGCTCTCAGACTGTGGTAAGCTTTAGGGATGTCTTGTTGGTTTTGGGGTCCATCCAAGGTGTTTACACTGCATGCACTCTAAACATGAGCTCATAACTTTGTCTTATCACAAGTCAGGCTTGTGATTTATAGGTTGTTGGAAAGGGGGTGGGGGCTGTTGGATAAACTGTAACAAGGGAAAGAGAAGACAAGAAGGGTTCATATGTGGATGAAGCAGTTGGATTATTGACTGAATTAAAGGTACCAGGATCATGTACTGATGAGCACAGAGAAGGATGCTTTCATATTATTATTAACATATAGCAAAAAACAAAGATTTGCATAGTTTTGAAATGTAATTTAAAGAAATATGTATAAATTCTTTATTTTTGTACTTTCTGTGTGCGTTTGTGTGCAGCACTTAGTTAATCCCAATTTGTCAGACTCCTCCAATAGACAAGCAGACAAGTTAATCCTGATGGTTTTGACAGCTCATGTCCTACAATCCCACATCTTGATCTTCCAGCTCCTGACAACCCCTGTTCCCTCAGTCACACAGAAGCTTCAAAGTATTGGCATCATTTAACCTTGTTCACCTAATAAGAGCAATTTGCATGAAGTGGGAAGTATGAGGTAAGCTTGTGTGGGCGTCTGATGGATGGAGCCAATATATGAATTATTGAATCTGCTTTTTGTGTTTCCATGAAATCTGAAATTTGACTGATTCAGAGTCTAGACTTAAATGAACTCGAGTATTTTGTCTGGATGATTTTTGTCTTGGCAGAAAATAGTGCTTGAATGTTTCCATTACTGAAAAATGAAACCTGTGTCATGCAAACGATACCACTGGCTCTTAGGCTGATGAGGTAACAGCGCAGGGGTATGAAGTTCCATTAATAAAGCAAAACTTCCTGATTTTTAACAGAATAGCGTCCAATGCTAACAGCTAACAACTAAATATGGCATGTAGATAAACTACACGGCCTTGTCAGAATGAAAGTTTTAGTATTGTTGTGTTTAAATCTTATTCTCAACAAGACTTAATTTAATCTTGAAACTCTAGTTCCTCGCTCAGTCTTATTTGATTCAGACCTGAAGGTTGTTTTTTAAGACTTCCGAACAGCTAACATCTGGTTTCTACAATGACAGCAGCTGACGGTGCTCCCAGCCGTGTTTTGATCTTGTGAATATTGTGAATTGGGCTTTTTTTCTTAACAGCATAATTTATAATATCTCATCTTCACCAGATATTTGAGCTGTTTATTTATTTTATTTTATTTGGAGTTGTGCATTTGTCTTGACAAAGTTCTGCCCAACAACATGAATCAGATTTAGTTTGTACTCCAAACAGCTGTAAGGTTTTTCTGTGGTGTAACTGAAAATGTAACCTCTTTATGGCTACATTGTTGCACAAAAAAACATTAGTTTGGTTTATTTGATCCTTTAGCAGCTTGCAACTATAATCACTATATTGATAATAACTGGAAATGAACCTGCCCGAGCGATCTCTACTCCAATCAGTTTGGGTAAGTAATACCAAAACGTTAAATATTTAAGACCTACTGGTGTTTGGAGTTTTGACCTTTACTATATGAATAACCATTATCTAAACTATTTTTCAAAAACATGAATTCTTACATTTATCAAAATGAAAGAGAAAAATAAATTTTTCTTTTTGATACAAAAAGAACAAAACATGATGTGATGAAACAGTAAAAGCTACAGTTTAAAATAAAACAGAGCAATCATTAGAAAAGATGATCATTTTCTTTGTGAAGGACCATTATCTCTGCTCCCTTCTGATTCATAATGCTTATCAATATATTCTGCAACTTATATAAGATATTCAGAATAAACTGAAGTCATGCTGTCAAACTGTTTTATTTGCAGTCTCCAATGATTCTGCCAAATCTTCTCTTCTTAAGGACTTATTTTAAACTTTAAAACATTTTACAACATCAATGACCTTAAACAGAAAAAAATATTAAATATCAAAAATCAAATGCAACTCAAACATAGAATTCAAAATGAATTATTTGCATTAAATTATGTCAGTAAAACTTAAAAAAGTGAAAACTGACTGAATATCTGAGTATCTCAGTTTGCTTGATTTGAATAATGTAAATACTGTCTGTTCTGTAGCATGTAGACTGAGCAATAGCTTGAAAGCTATATTAAAATTTAATCAGCAAATATTTATTCTGAGCAAATCACTTTTTAAAGGGAAGATCTTCTTATTTTAATTCAAAAATATAATTCAATGATAAAACTTTGCAACCATCAACCATAAAATGATAAAAATAATAAATAAAGGCTCAGAAAAATAACATTTAGCCTGTTTTCAAGTTCTTTTCAGTAATTTTGATCAATAATTTCATGAGGTAAAGAGTTTATTTAAATAAAACTTTACTTAAAATGTAATATTTTTTGTAAGTATTTTCAGCAGTAATGCGTAACATACTGATTTCTTTTTGTCCGCATGTTTCCCATCATGTCAGCTGTTCTCAAGATGAACCCAAGCAGATGCTGCTGAGTTCAGAGCCTGAGGCCACCTGCTTTAGACCAGGTTCTGTGTCAGCGTCTCAGTCACGGAGCAGAGGATCCCTCAGATGTACAGCTGAAAACCACTTCCTCAGAAAGCCATCCAAATAAGAGGCTGAGTCCTCGAAACACAGTGTACAGTCCTGTGATGATTACAGTGAGCATGAACACCAGATGGAAGGTACACAGTGTTCTGCACCATGCATGCACTACTAAGTATTTGCACTCACCCTCTGCAGAAGAATCCAGCTTTAAACATCCTTCTTCCTTCCACTAAGCTTTCAAACGGCAACTCTGCAGAACAACGAGGCACAAGCAAATGTTTGCAGTGCGTTGCCCAACACTGCTTGGTAATTATAGGAAGTAGACTCGCGTTCCACCTGTCTGCTTGGTCTGTTTGCTTCAATGTGTATACTTACTTATGTGGTAAACAGGAGGTATAGTGCAGGATTGTATTTAGATTTACAAGTGTCTCATTGGTTATTTGTCAATGGATGCATGTTGGCACACACATAGTACATGTTTACACTATGTCCACACCATAATTAGCATCAAAGCTCACGGTCCTTCCTAGAAGTTTACATAATATTCTCTTACATATATGTTTTTCTTTTTGTGTGTTCAGCCTTTATTCATACATATAGTCCTATGCAGATGTGCTGTCTTAGTTAAAGAGAGACCTGATTTTCTTTGATAAAATGTTAAATGTGCACACCTAAAATAAACAATAACTGATATTTTCATTCTGTGAAATACACACGAATCTTTGTGAGGACAAAATAAAAATATTTATTAAAAATACTTCTTAATCTGGGATGTACTCTTCTTTAAATTGTATATGTTATTTTAAATTATTTTGTTATTGACAGAAAGACTCTACTAAGTGAATGAGTCTGAATATTGTTCAGCGAGTGTGTTTAAATGTGACATTCAGTAACAGTGAGCTCTCAGATAGCACGATACACACAGCAGACTGTTTTATAACACACGAGGTATAGAGGCAGCTAACATTTCCTTCCTTTTTGGAGTTTATGGGTGTCTGGACCATGTCAGTATTATGAAGCAGACTCAACACTGGCTGTGCTGACAGCATCAAGCTGGGCGGCCGCTTGGAGCCCCCCCCCCCCCGACACCTGCTGCAGCTCCTACACTGGGACAGCATTAAACGCCTTTCAGAGACGCTATCTGACAAACGATTTCTGATATAAATGTGTTTAACTTACCTAGAAAAAAAGATCCAATGTCAGCTGCCTGTTTTTGTCTCTACAGAAAAAACAGCACAATGAGGAACTCCCCAGGTCTCATCATTTGTTTTTATCTCTCATACAGAAGCTTCATATTTCAGTCCCAGTCTCAAGTTCTGTCTATCAATGCTTCATCTTAAGCAACTACCTGTCAAATGCCACGATTTCATCCATGACTGACTTTGTCAGCTCAGATAAGAAGACAGATTAATCTGCTGTTTATTTAGCTTGCCAGGACAATCTGTTTCTAACTCGGCAGGGTGTGTTATTAGATCCTTTGTGCCGTACACACGAGTAATGTCACACTGAAACTTACTTGTCAGGTACCTTTGTTTCCCGTTTCAATCATTCGGCATATCTAGAGCGACTAGTAGGAGAAGCGTCAACACCTTGTTTAGCAACATTACCAGCAGCCACACAGGTCAGAGGTCAGAGACACAGGATCTTGACAAATGAAATGAGTCTGCAGAGAATATTTTTGGACAAAATACTGCAGCAGAAAGGCTTTTTGTTGAGTTTAAATTTGTATTCGCCCTGCCTGTTACCTGATATAACACTACTAAAACATTTATAATTGCTTTATAATAATGGACTTTTTGTCATTGAATCTAATTCTTGTAAATGACATTTAGGTAATTTATTCAGACATTGGGTTCAAGATTGAAGACTTGAAAAACTTTGTCCTTGACAGGTAATTTAATTGTGTAGTCTCTCTGTTGAAAGCAGATTGAAATAATAATAATAAAAAAAAACCAACAACAAAAAAACAAAAAAGACAAAACCACAAACAACATTGAGGATGAGTTAGCGGAACAATTCCATCATCACAGATGATAAAAAAGCAATAAATTACAAAAACTCTAACATCAAAATGACCACAGAATCAATAGATTAGAAGTAATAAATGAATAAAAAAAGGTTGATGACAGTGAAATTCCATATTGACCAGGATCAGATCGTCATCAGGTCATATCCACATCGTTCATTTTACACCATTTCAAATGTTTCTGTTGTGTCATGACATGTTGATTTTTCTGATTTTTTAGTGACATGCTTTTCTTTTTCCTTGTGTGGTTGTTTACATTATAATATAAATGAATCTGTCATCAGACTTGAATGTGACAGTCTTGTCCTGTCTCCTCTCTGCTGCAGGATTGTTACATATTTCACTTTGGAGATTTCACTTTGAAAACTCCATTAAAATAATACCTGCTATCTGAGGAGCACATATGACAAATGGGACACTTACCTCCAGTTCGAAGTAGCCTTGGCTGCACTGTGGGAAATGTAGATACATCTAGATGTCCAAGTGGTGCAGAAGTGCAACAGCAAATGACTCAAATACTCACATTAAATCACATTGCTTCATTCTGGGCTTTTATTACATTTATATCTATTTTAGTCTTTGTAATTAAAAAAAAATTAAACCACCTCAACAAGAAAAGAACTATAGACTATAGCTGTAATCACAAAAATATAATTAATATTCATTTAAATATGTCTTCAACCAGGTTTGGCATATTTTCTTTCTCAAAGGGTGTTGCCTACAATGTGTTGGATGTCAACAAATGATCAATATGATCATATTTTTCTCTTGTTAGCATGGTCCTTGTGTTTTTCTGTTGACAATGTGGGCAGTTAGCATCTCTAGTCAGATTAACTTCACCTCCTCATATCCAAGTAACCGCCTTAACCAGAAGGAATTGTTAAACCAAAGCACGGTCAGAAGTTCATCTCCATGTGCTGCAAGGCCGCCAACAACATGCGCTGAGATTTTCTCTTTAAGGAAAAAGAAAAAAAAAAAACACTTTTCAAAGCCAGGCCTCAGCTGCCAACATTAACAAAGACCTACACCATGTTCCCTTGCATTAGCCAAGCACCAGCAGCCCTCACTTCAGTGCATGAGGCTGTCAGAGTGGGGGAGGCTCAGAGGCCTGTCACTTTGAATGACTTCATGAATAGGCTGGTACCTTGTAGAGCGTGCTGTTTGGCCATAAGCTGTTATGACATGGGTCTTAATACTGCTCTTGCACTTGGCTAGAGGTTTTGGGTTTGAGTCTTGCTGAAAGTGAAGGAAACTGCTGCGTTTGGCATCTCTCAGCCTGCAGTGACAAGACCGGTGCTGAGAGGGGGACAAGTCCCACGGAGCCAGATGGATGGATGTCAGTCACCGATGCTCATCTCCTGC
Source organism: Telmatherina bonti (assembly GCF_933228915.1). Lineage (NCBI taxonomy): Eukaryota > Metazoa > Chordata > Actinopteri > Atheriniformes > Telmatherinidae > Telmatherina > Telmatherina bonti. The sequence goes on along the minus strand of NC_136611.1, from coordinate 29,273,380 downwards.
CTCCCACTCTGACCACCTGCCAGCCTGTCTGGTGGCGTTCATCCTTAAAGAGATAATCTCTTCACACAGTCCACGACATTTATTTTAAAAATAGCAACATTAATGCTTTTCTTAAACCTGAAAGAATATGTTTGTTCTCTCTCATTTTGTGAATTAGCTTGGGTAGTTTATTGGCCAAAGTTCAGTACATCAAGTAGGTGTGAAGATTGCTGGCAGAGTATGACAGCCTTGTCAGGTGTTTGAAGATGTGGTGAACATCAGGTGTCTCAGATCACTGCCAAAAATCATAAAGTGCATCAACATTAAGAAACTGACATCATCTGATCTCTCAGAACATTATATATAAACTGAAAATGAAGGGTCTGTCCCCTGTTCATTTCACACTGTATTATGAAGAATCAGCCAAGACGTTGGCAGAAATAAGATTTATTTTTCACAGAGATAACTACACAACAGCACAAAGTGGGATCTCTTGTTCTGCCACATTTGCTCGCTGTGGTTTGTTTGCAACAAGCCAACAGAGGATTGTTCAGCCAACATTCCTGAATCACTCTTTCTTCATCTTTGCATCGTAGCCTTGCTGCTGATTGTTAATGCTAAAAAGCTCCCATACAATGTAATTAAAGTATCCCACAATGCACCACTCAAGGTTGTACAGGAATGATGCTCAGCACGTATACAAAACGATGCATTGTGCAGAAAAGTAAAGAAACAAACAAAACATAAACAAACAGAAAATATTGCTGCAGATCCAACAGTCAGTTGAGTTGAGTTCAGCTGAGTTCAGCTGAGTTTAGTGTTATTCTATTTAAAAAAAAGCCTGTTTCTCCTACTGAAGCAATTTATGGCACACATAGTTTCATATTTGTCAGTGTCTGCGAACTAATCAAACAAACAAAGAAAAAAATGGTTAGAGACAGAAGTACTAAGACACAAGAAAAGAATGTAATATTATTAGACAGTATCAGACAATATTAGACAGTATCATACTATATAGTGGTGTAGTGCAGTGATAATTAGGTAATGTATTATATATAAAATAATAATTGGGCATAATATAAAACTTTACTGTCATATTATAGCATATCATATTATTGTGCAGTACAGCATAGTGTAATAAAATAAACAGTATGTTAATAATAATAATAATAAAAAGTAGTAGAAGAGGGAGAAAAACAACAACAACAACAATAATAATAAAGTTAAATAAGTGAAATAGAATAAATGGAATTAGAATATAAAAATATATTCTGAAGATGCTTCAAATACCTCTTTGTTTAAAAACCAGTCTCTTACCATAGATTCATTTTTCATATAGCTAAACAAGCTTACAGGGGACTCGAGTCAATCCCAGCTACCATCAGTCGAGATGTAGAGGTACAGCCCAGACAGGTTGTCAGTCCATTTCAAGGCCAACAAAGACAAATGATTATCCACCATTAACTATCAGATCATTCAGAATTACCAGCTCTACTTAACTGCTGGTCTTTGGCTTGTTTGTCGCAGAAACAGAGAAAGACCCAACTTAGACTGCAGGTGAAGTATCAACTTATAAGTTATAATCTGTTAATAAAATCAGAAATCAAATGAAAAGATTTTATTTAAACATTAGTTCTTATTAATCTGAGGAGAAAAAAAAGCTAAAATATCTGAAGTACATCAGAAAACTTACACTGGTAGTAACCTGATAAGTCCAGTCTGCATCCTCTTTATCACCCAAACCAGCTTTTAGATTATTTTTATTCATTTGTATTTTCAGGCTGTTTGTTTTTTTAAATTCAGATTCTACTTTTTTTTTTTTTTGTTTTTTTTTTTTGTTTTATTTAGCATTCTTTATTTTATTGAAAGTATTTAGCATATTTTATTTAGATGTTGTTCTCAATGTTTTATTTGTGGATAAACGTGTAGAGATTGGTCTTCTAATCACATTATCTGACTGGTGCTTTTGTTCAGCCTTTTAGCTTTACATCAATGCATTTTTTAGCACAATATCCATCTTCTTATCATGCTGATGGAAAGTTTATGTAATTTGGATTTACACTGTGACAGAGTCATGGACAGACGTTTCCTCCCACTGGATTCTTGCAAGCTGAGAATTTACAAGCTGATGGTGATAAAATGAAGTTTTGATAAACACACCCCTCAGACAGCAACTGCTGAATATAAAGACGGAAAGTCATAAACAGCAGAGCACGTTGAGGCAGCCGAGTGCCCTTCAGGTGAAAGGATAATCAGAGAAGCAGTAAAGTTACTGTGCTTGCATTTGTTGTAGGAATAAAGTGGAATCTGACATGGTGTTGTAAGACTTCAGTTTAGCTGTTTTGTATAAAACAAAACAAAATAATATCACAGTTATAGAACAATGTGACGACATGTTCACACAAGGAAAAAAGCCCCATTTTGTTATGACTCATATTTACACTCATTACGTGTTTCTTTTCTTTTCCGGGGTCAAATTTCTTCCCTGTTTTTAAAGACTTTGACCTGCAGGATTTATTCTTATTTTTGCCAGAAATCCTTTAGATTTCAGCGTGCATAGAAAAGGGGACAGTGGAGTATTTAACGGCAGAGCATGACAGTGACAGTAACATCTTTATTGAACTATAAAGAAAAAGAGAACGTAAATTATCGGCTTTAAAGAGCTTTACAAATTGAGTTGGGTTAAATCAGCATTGATGGAAAATACTTGACATGTGACAAGGTGGAAAATCAAGACAGGTAACGATTACCTACACACCTTCAGCTAAACACATATTCATCTGGAGTAATTTATTATTAACATTAACTCAGCTCATTTTTTTGTCTGTTTTAATGTAACAAATGTGCATTTCTGCTCAATAAACCTTGTTCCAACCTTCAGCAGATTGAGCTGTTTTCTATTGTTTTCTGTAAAATAGATGTTGCCTGCATTAAGATTATTAGTGTTTAATCACAATTCTTGATAAAAAAAAATAAAAAAAACCCAACAGTTATAAATAAATAAGCTTTTACTTACAAGTCTCATAAACCCAATTTCCCATTGGTTCTTCCCTTTTCACTTTATTCAGTATTTGTTTTTAAATTCATTAAACATCAATTATTTGTTAATTTGTTAGATTGGAAGGTATCAAATATCCATATAGATTCATACAAAGTTTATATGATTGGTTAATTCTCTCATTTCTTGTGGCTTAGCTTGGCTTAGCTTAATTTGTCTTAAAAACCTTTATGAAAATCCTTGAGGACCCTTCTTTGAGTTTGATCACACACCTGTGATCTGGCTCCAAGTGTAAACAGTCTTGAGGACACTAAACGTTTCATACCCATCAGGTATAATGTTAAGTATACAAGCATAGACGTATTATATGTGTATTATATATTGTACGTGCATTACTGTTAATGTCCCACCCGGTTTAGCTTATTTCATCCATTAGCTACTGCACCACGGTTGTTATATTCACCACATCGTGACCAGGCTTTAAAGTCCAAAAAAAGACTGTGAACCTGCTTTTGAACCACTGTTTGAATGAGCTAAAAATGGATATTCAGCAAATAAAACCTGTAAACTCATAAACTTAAGCCTAAATCCTTGATTGTAGTGATAGAGTTGACCAATTTCTCTGTAATGGGAGCTGCAGGAAGCCAAGATAACACCAACACTGGTGGGAGACTCCTGCAGATAAGGCTGGTTTGAACCTCCGTGTGCACTGCAAACCAAAGGCCCTCTGAAGCTGTCCTGTGTTGTCTTACAGATAAAAGCCAGACCACAATAAGGTCCCAGCAGTCAGCTACCACAGTTTTTCACTCTGTCAAACTTGTTTCTGTTGACTTACTTGTTTATTTATCGGTGGCTTGTCCCTTTGGAATCTGATCTGGTATCCCACACTTACAGTAAACCTTTTTTTTTTAATTTTTTTTTTTTAGCAAAGTGGGATAGCTGTCCAGCTTGTTTGAGTCGCTGTGTGCATTTCACAGGTAGCGGTCAATACAGGAAATTAGATCAGGTGGTGAGGTGTGTGGGCATCTTTGGAGTGTTGTCAAACTGAACATCTGCATCAGAGACAGTCGACTCAAACTGTTTGGTTTGCTCTGCAGTTTGTTTTCCCTTTAAATACAGCTGTGTCATGTTTATGTGGTTTTGACTCATTTTAATGAAATGGAGTACAATAAAAAGAAAGAAAGAAAAAAAAAACATCAGAAAACACCTTTTTTCAGAGGTGCACATTTCCAGGTTAGAAGGCAGTGACCAATCTGACTTTCTGACATACGAACCACACTGGACCCAAGCTGAAATGTGCTGACTCACTCTGTTTTAAGTCCACAAATGATTGAGTGAAAACTCCTCTGCTTTTCCGAGAAAGCAGAGCAGCTCTCCTCACGGCCGACGAGTCGTCTCAGCTATGCATCACTGCCATCTAATGGTCGGGGAGCAGCAAAACACTGACTCACCACCTTCCTACCACTCTTGTCAGCTTTGCCATTTTTTTTTTTTAAATTTTTTTTTAAAGAAGGCAGACAAACAAGACATTTCTTTGAACTGCTACAAATTCTTCACTGTTTGAAGAAGTAATGAGAAATATCCCCGACTCTGCTTGACAGATGTGGCGTTTCTTTTTTTCAGCTGTGTGTAAATATGCATTCCTGATCCCTTTCAGCCAAGACACCTGCCTAAATATTACCAGCGACAATTAAAATCACGAGTCGATTCAAACTTATCTCATTTATGCATCCTTGCCTCTTTTGTGTCCTCAGCTCAAAGCTCTTAAGTTCCTTTGTGGCTTAATTACATGCATCAAACAAATAAGGTCTGCAGCTGGCTCGTGTCTCCTGTATACAAGGCAATAAGTCATAAATGCTGCAGCGTCACAAAGGCAAAACCACAATGAGGATGGCAACAAGTATCAGTTTCACAAGCGCTGGTCAAACAGAGCTGCACATGTCAGAAAACACTGAGAGAATGGTGGTCGGGAGATAAACACACACCTAGAAGCAGCACGTTGAACACTGTATCTGCTGTCAGTACAATTCACCTGCAACCATCTTTCAGCACCGCCATTCACGGCCTCGTCGTCTCTTCTCTGCCTGTGCAAATTGACATGTCATCGCTTGACTATATTGATCAAACCTCAGGTGCAAAGTGGAGGCCTCTGCTGGACACCTTACCTAATTCTTTCTGCCTCCCTGTTTCTTCAGTGACGTGACAGTCGTTGCCTCTTTGGTGTTCAGTGTCGGCAAACACGAGGCTAAAAGGTGCCGCCGTCCTCTTTAGAAAACGCTACAAAACATGCTTTAACTGTAGCTAGCAGGCTTTCAGTGCCATACAAATACAGAGCTAATGTGATCTAGGCTAACCCCGGTGCCCACAGCGGTCACACTAGTGTTGTCTGCTGACAGATCCTGTTAAGACTCTATTGTGTGGACATGGCTGTGGAGGAGAAGAGGGGTGGTGGTTAAAAGCACAAAGGAGACATGGGTACACACTCCTCTTTTTCTCCCTCTCATCGCAGCTGCCTTTTCTTCCAGCGGCCGTTCTGTCGATCGTCTTGGATGAATGGGGATCACCAGGCCTCTCCTCACGTCCTGAGGGTGGTGAAGCCTGGTGGAGGTGAAGAGGCGGGGGAAATGGTAGGAGGCCATCACCAAAGTCCCGACCCGCCAAAGACAGGTGCTGGCCAAGAAATGAGAGGCTCGTAATGGTGCTGACAGATTAGTTGCTCTGAGAGATTCTGGACAGAGCGCTGAGGTTTCCTCAGCTGCTTCAGTCCCACTCTTCCTCTGGTCGTTTGTCTCAGGCTAACTGCTGGAGCAAAGGTGCTGTTGTGCCTTGTCACTTTGGACATCTTCAAAGCAGAGGAAACAAAAACTAAACCAGAGTGGATGTATCTGTTTCCTCTGTAGTGCAATTCTGCTAACTGCAAGTTTACCCTACAGGGAGGCGGCCGCTCAACTCATAAAACAAGCTTTATGTGCTTATAGGACTGTCATGTGTACATGTGGAGGACTCCAGACTTCAAAATGAAGCTGATTTAGAAAAACAAGTTATGTAAAACTATTCTTTATTAAATTAGAATCACAATCACAATGTTTTTATATCTCACCGTGCGAGAATACAGCTATTATAATCAGTCTTGATAAGCTTATTTCAGTCTGTTGGAAATATGCTTATTACCGTCAAGTCTTAAAAAAACACAGCAGGTAATTTTTTTAGAATTACAAAAAACAAAGGAAAGAAAATGTCACATTATTTTTTAGATGATTTGAGATTCGTGTCATTTGATGTTGATCATTTAATGACAAGCTAAACTCATCGACTCTACAACAGATCCTCAGAGATGTCAAGCTAGTATCAAAATTACATTTGTTATTTTAAAACATAATAAAATCTGAATTAACATTAAGTCCTCATCATATCAGAGGCATGCACCATGGATGGTAAAACCACAACATGTAACAGCTAAACCAGCTGTAATTTCATGCAGGCAGATGTCAGATCAGATATAGCGCTCATAAATCCAGTCCTGCAACGACGAGCTGATGCAGATTTGATCAGACACTGGGTATTAAAACAAGATTTAAATCAACAGTAGCTGCACTTGTTGACATTCAGGATGAGCGTCGCCTCTTTGTAGGTGTTAATTTAAGCATAGCCGGCTGAAAATGTCCGACACGGATCAACACACATTTATTTACACAAACTACATGAACACATAGCTGAAGCTAAATTAATTGAACTTATGAAGCCTGGACCTTTCATATATAGATTTTTTTCTCAATGTCTGCTGTGCATGGGGGCTTTCATGAAGCTATTTATGTCATAAAGAACAAAGTAAATCCTTTGGACCAAGTTCTCCTCACCAACGTGCTTCATGTTCTGTTTTGGGAGACTTAATCAGGCTTTCCATATTAAAAAATGCGACAGGTCAGTCAGGTCATCAAGACAAAGGCCTTTATGAAGGGGGAGGTGGAAGCTCTGTGTGCCAGGGATGACAGATGCCGAGATGTGATTGGCCTGTTCCTGCACGGATGGGATTCGCTGTCAACAGGTCCCAATTAGTCCAATCAGACTGGAAGGAAACGGCACAGAAAGGATACTTTGTTAGTGCCACTGTGTTTGTGAAGCTGATAAAAAAAACAAAACACAATCACCAATTCTTTCTTCCCACCCCACCGAGCTGTACCAGAGTCAATGGGGGCAAATTGGGATTTAGACTTGCTTTGGCGTTGCTTTATTGACACACACTGCAGCATGGGGGCTACATTGTTGCAGCCTTTAATGTTGCTGTTGATGTAAATACTGCCTTCTGCCTTTCTTTTGTGTTTCTGAATAGTATTCAATGACCAAAGCTGCTTCCTGGCACAAATGTGTCATCAAGAGTCTTTCAGATTGCTTTCAAATGCAGCCACAATCCAAGCAGCATGCTGCAGCTCAGATGAAAAGTAATTCATGGGAGAAAAATGGAGCCAGGGGCGGCCAAAAGACATGAGGAGGCAGAAAACGGATGTTGAGTCACATTCGACAAATAAAACCAAGGACGAAGAGTTCTGAGGAGAGATTTGAATCAGATGTGAAGCTCTATTTGATCGATGTTGAAGGAGCCTTGAACACAATAACTAGAGTAGCCACAGAGAAGATGCCGCACCGAAGCGCTAAAAAATACAAGCAGTCAACAAAATGTGCAGTCCAAGAGTAGAACTTATTGAAAAAGAGGAAATCTCATCCTGCATTGTGATTCCTTTAAGCAAATAATCATCCTGGGACCTTGACCTGACTAACTAATCAGCCAGGGTTTAGTGAGTGATGGGACATTGACCTCTGACCTGAGGAAGTCATTTAGATGAAGAAGCACTGAAGGTCTGATTCATGGCCAGAATATCAGCCAGGTCTTGATGCCAGGGATGGCAAAGGTGAAGATGGACGGGTAATTGGGGAGGTGGGGTGGGCTGTGTTTGGAGATCCCAACTCATTAAACAGGTATGTCATCTCCGAATAAGTGCAAACTAAAAAGCAGGTTATTAAATAACACGTGTTTGGTGAAAATTGAAACAAGGCTTCTGTTTGGGAATCAATAGATTCTTCTGAGATTTGCTGAAAACTGACTCTTCTATCATAAATATTAGTTTTTTAAAATTTTTTATTTTTATTACACAGTTGACTAATTATCTCATTCATGAAAATCCAAGGACAGAGGCTTGACTTTAATCTTGGCAGGGACATAAAAGTTGCTCCACAGAGGTCCAAGAAAGACGAGTGTTATATTGCACTCATGACAGGTGTTCATTTGCAATATTTTGTCATTTAGAGGATGATGCAAATTTTCTATTCTGGGACAAAAAATCCATGAGTACAACTTATCAACTCAATAAAACCTTGAAGGAAAATGTGACCACTGAATGATCTATTCACAGACTCAGTGAATATATGTTGTTAGGATTGTCATCTTTATAGTTCTATTGATATTAGAAAAAAAAACTAGAAGTTTATACTATAAAATAAAACTTTATAGTTCTATTGATTTTAGAAAAGAAAATCTATATATGAGTCATTTTGAAGAGTTGCAGCTGGATAAAATTTGTGATATCTGATGTTAGATTGTACATTATTATTATTCTCATTTCAGCTGAAACACACATTGAAAAGGATTCTGGTTCATGATTTTTAGGGATCTGTACCAAACAAAAGTCTTTACAATGTTATGTTAAGGTCAGATAAATGATTTTGGATGTAATTTTGACTACATAATCCAAGTTGCAGGTCTGTATACTAAAATTATTCTGCCTCTCCACCATCTTCAGCATCTGCTCCTCTCTCTGAAATACCTGGCAGCTTTTATTCACACCTGACAAAACAACACGTAGATACATGCTAAGAAAGCAGGATTTTCAATTAACAGTCGCTATTCCTAATGACAGAAGTACAGTAAATGATTTCTTTGTGATTTAAGCCTGAATGCTGACTCATAAAATAACTGCTGATGTCTACCCTTTTGATGTTCTGGCTGAACACACACCCATTGTAAGTGCCGCTCTCTGCCGCTAGCGAGAAATGCAAGTATTTTCTACAATGTGACAGCATGGACACCCAGTCACACTGGCAAACCAGAGCAAAGTCAATCATAACAGCAAACGGATCATACTGCTTGTTGCAGATAAAATATAAACTAATTTATCGGCTGTTTGTGTGAAATGGGATGTGCAATATAAATTCTTTTCCAATTGAGACAATATCATTGGATTATACTACTTTTCTTTATTTTTTATTTTTTATTATCAATGTCAATATTAATATCAATGCTTTTTGCCCCTTTAAATGAAATTACAATTGCACTGTATGCACTGATATTTTTATTGTAATATGATAATAAATTAAACTGATTACTAAATTAATCAATAAAAGAATAAATCTTTTTAAAATGTTAAGATAATTAAGCTACAGATAAATATAATATAATATAATATAATATAATATAATATAATATAATATAATATAATATAATATAATATAATATAATATAATATAATATAATATAATATAATATAATATAAATATTTCATATTAACATAATAAAATATAATTATTAAAAAAAATATATAATATATAACTGCAATATGATAAATAAAGCAAATGCACAATAACCTGTAATTTACCAGTAAAATATTAATACTAAACCTCATCATGACTGACAGTAGCAGCATCATCATGACATCCTGACATGGCCTGTTTTATGTAAGCTGTGTGGTATCTCTTATTCAAAAAAAGTATCAAATCCAAGATTTCAAGATTTGGTTGATATTGACATATCGACTCAAGAGTATCGAGACATCCATCCCTGATGGAAAATGGGACAACTCAGGACCAACCCGATTCCACACCCATGTGAAACTCCTGATGCAATGACTGGCATCTCCTACAAAGAGAGAGTGTTTTGTTTTTTGTTTTTTTTTCAAATTTTTGTGCAGAAACACAGCAGTCAGTGCAACTCAGAGATCCTTTATTATTTCATGCAACATATTATTTAGGAGCTGTATCATCCTTTTCAAGACATTTGCACTAATATTATGACAGGCCTCCTGTTGGAGCATTTTGTTGTGAATGGCTGGTGGAACAGACAGATGCCAGCCTCCCACGGCCTGATCCTGGACTCTTGTTGCACTGTGTAAGCGTACCATGACAGAAACAGATGACCACAGTGTAGCACTAAGGAATTTAATCGACTTTCCATGTATATAAATGTGAATCATATATTTATGCTCCCATGGTCACTTGGAATTTAAAAGGCTAATCAGAGAAAACCTGCCAGAAAAGATAGATATATTTCTTCCTGCAATGGAATCAGACTCTCTGCTAACCTTTTAAAGTCTTGTTGCCTTCAAAGATACATTTCTCTGCATGAAAAGGGACTTTTGATGGAAACGGGTTGCTCATTATTCACTACAACACAGCATTAAGTGATTGATCCATGCATGTGCAGCAAGGGAGGTGCTGTGGCGTAGCATCTGTTTACCAGTGAGCAGGCAAACATTTGTCTCCTTAATTCAGACATCGCGGAGTTCACCTTCCTGAACACCACACGACGCAGGAAAAAATAAGCAATCGGAATGCGAAAGTGACTTTTTCTTCTTTTGATGGACCACTTTGGAAAAGAGTTTCATCCTAGGCGTGCGTTGCCTGAAAGAGAAAGTAGACATTGTTATGAAGCGCCAGTCACTGCTTTCAGTCATCACACTATCTCATTGTAAAAGGATACACGGAGCTTGGAGGTTATTTTAGGGTTCACAGTCACTTCTAAGGACCTAAAGGATCTCTGGTTTTTCTTTGGTATGTCAGAAGAACGACACTGAAGAATCTCTTGAAGATCAAAGTGTGGAGATCAAACAGACTGCATTCAGAAAAGGAACACAGTTAGTGTGGATCTCAATCATTGTCTGTCCAGAAACCAGGAGGCCCAAAGGAGCAGCTGAAGGGTATATGTTAAAAATTCTCACAGGTACTGTCCTCCATCCAGCAGGGACTGTGGCATCAGACAAGATGGCTCCATGAGCCTTTGACTCTACAAAGTTATTAATCAGCTGTGCTGCAGAAACCACTCACACCGAGTCCCGGGTCTGTGACAGAATCAGGACAGGATCAGAACTGGAGCTGGCCTGTATATTGTAGACAAAACTCTCTGCTCAAGGGGGGGTTAATTGCGATGTAGATGACTTTCAGCTCAAGGTATCGATGCTGAGCTCAAAGCAGATATTTTTTCTCTCTCCTTTTTTTTTTCCAAATCATTAAGCCTAAGGCATCTTTGTTAGGGGTCAAACACACAGTCTCACACAACGAGGCAGAAATGGTTTAGGAGCCCTCTGAGAATTCCCTTTAGGACACAATTCTGAGAAAGTGGAGAACTATACGTCATTTTATATGGACTGTAAGAGAAGCTAGTCTTGTTTTTTGAGAGCAATTTGAGAAACATGTGCTAACTCCATAGTTGGTTATGTTTCGTTTTACAGTTTGGTACTGAATTCATCCTCTGGTTTCTTTGACAAACAACAAGATTGTGTGGATTGTCGGTCATCCAAATCATTGCATCATATGACCTGCACATACAGGGGTCCTTGCCTGACAGAATAGAAATCGTAATTGATTATATTAAACATTAAAAAAAACAAAACAAAAACAGCATCACAAAAAAGTCACAAGAAAGATTACATTCTACCATACAGCAACTGTTAAAACATTCCTATATTAATAAGACAAAGCCACATACGGTATGAAAGCATCTGATGTAGTGATGTAGTAGCAGAGTTTAAAGACCTTAATGGCCCATCTTCCTCCTCTTACCTCCGGCTCTTATCTCAACACGGGAGGTTTTTTTTCTTTTTCAAGGAGGAGGAAGTAAAATACCTTTATCCTGAAGCTAAATTCCTCCTGTTAGACTGACTGATCTGTTGCAATGAGAGCTTTGATGCTAAAAATGATGCACTAACTAACTTCCTGCTTTCAAGCATTCACGAAAGGACTCAACACAACCGCCTGCCAGTCAAACCTAATTTAGTGGAAGAGGCTACCTGGCCCGAAGCACTGTGCGCTCTCAGCACTCAGCATACCTGGTCAACTGAAATAAAGTGAGTCTGAGGGGTGAGCAGAGCTATGAAACAACAGGAGGGTAAAGCTACATATACACAGTCCATGTTTGGGTTTAAATGTGTGCACGTGAGAGAGCTTGATGTGGATTATTAAAGATAAACTGCAGTGAACGACACACCCTCCCAGTTTTAATAAGTCCCAGTTTGCTGCTAAACCAGTAGCTCCTCTGTTATTCTTCCAGCAGTGTTCAGTCCATATCAACAGGGCTTCCTTTTACCACATAGCTGGCCACGGCGTAGCGAGACTCCTTCATAATGCACAACAGACACACACACACACACACACACACACACACACACACACACACACACACACACATCCTCTAATGTTGAGGAATTGCAGTTCTACACTGTAGAAATATGAGAGTGAGTTAAGAAGGAGTTATGACTTGTTACACATTATATGAATTCACATATAATGCAATGAATTAGAAGCAGTAAACATGCAAGGCTCGTACACAGATACAGTAATAAGTACTGTAAGGCAAACTTTCCCCAACACTCTGTTGTATCTCCTGCTTATATATCCCTGGTTAACTAAATGAGGTCCCCTGGGTGCTTTAGTATGTGATTTATGGTCAAACAAAAACACTAAGACAAGGACTTATGGCCTGTGAATTGTTTGTGTTAGCCGCCCCATAAAAGGCATAACCTTGTCAGCTTTGGCAGTGCGCAGACTCAAAAGTGAAAAAAGGTGGAGTGTGTGTTGGAGTGTGTACGCAGTAGTTGGGAAATCAGCTGCTGTCCAGATGGCCTTTTAGTTCACCTCTCACAACATCTTTGACCTGAGGCCAGATAGACAGAAACATGGTGGGCTGAACTGATATTTAACACAATCTTTGATTTAGTGTGCTGCTTGTTTGTTTCAGCCATTTTAACATGCAGGTCAGCAGGCATGAATGTTCCTGAGAAATCAGACACAAAAACTTGACAGAAAAAAGAAAAAAACAATGACTGAGGATGTTTCACCTTTATGTAGTAAAGCATGGTGAAATCTGACATTAAGTATATAAAGAGAAAGGTGGGGTGGGGGTGTGATGGTGGATGGATGGCCTTCATGTTATTCATTTGTTTTACTGCACAGTTTCGGTTTCCTCACATTAAATTATCTATACTCATTTGTTTAAACCAATATCATCATCATCACCATCATCCTCATCCTCCTCATAATCATCATCATCATCATCATCATCATCATCATCCTCATTATCCTCATAATCATCATCAGGCTGATACCAAGATTCTGTCCAAAGTGTCTTCTCCTGTGCTCAATGTATCCCCACGTTTTGTTGCATTTGGTTAACTTCTAATCACCGGAGTGTCAGGAATGCTAGTTATCCCATCAGGTGTGTAGCAGGAGGGGCGGCCACGGTGGCACTAGCTGAAATGTCATTGGACAGCTCAGGTTTCACCTCAGCTGATTGACAGGTCATATGAGGACAACAAAAATGTCTTTTGAGATAAGAAAAGACATCCATACATCACTTTCTTGAAGTGAAATTTAAAGTGAGATCCTTATTAGTCACCCATTTAAAAAATCGGTTGTATATTTCTGAAAAAAAAGTTCCATAACTAATGTTACAGGAAACTAACCCAATGTTGGCATGAAGCAATGTAGCATCGCTTTTCTAGTTAGATGGTTAGCACCAGATTATTTTTAAGATAAGGTGGGGAAACCACATCATATTTAGTTTTAAGCAAGTATATCATGGGATTACACATCTACTTAGTTAATCAAGATTTTCACACTGGAGCTGAAAATCAATAATGAATATGTTCAAAGAACGCCTCTTTGAGTTCCTTTGTGCTCACAAAGCTGGAACAACATGATCCACTTTAAACAGCTGGCTAACGAGGCTTCTAGTTAAATATAAAGTATGCTACGGAAGGAAAATGTGAAACAATTCACCCAGAAATAATCTTAATCTGCATAGGGAGATATAAGAATGTTGAAAAAGGGGGATAACTCCAACTTTTTTGTAGTAAAGGACATAGATCAAGCCCAGCTCCAACATCAGCAGCATCCAATGCACATCTAGCCAGCTCAAAGCAAGTCATTGTGGCCTGACACAAGGATCTGGTTTACCACTACCAGACTGGGTCAGGACTGTATACTTCTGTCTGTCCAACCGTCTGTCCTTCTGCTCGTCTGCTCATCCGTCAGTTTGTTCATCTGTTTGTTTGTCCGTTCGCTGGTTGGTTTGTTCATTCATTCATTCATTCATTCATTCATTCACTGCTATTCCACCCATCAGGTGAATTACACCACAGATCAGTGGAGCCCAGGTCCAGTACAGTATTTAAAGTATTTATTTGGTAAGTAAAGTAAGTAAAGTTTATTCACACATACACCAATAAAGGTTAGAACTGAGGTTTTAGGTGGTGTTTCACTCCAAGTAGTCTACATATGTATTGTGTGATATGTAAATGTACACTGTACGTTTCCTGCAGAGTGATAGCGAGGATATGGAGCCAACAATGGGAGTAACTATGCTGAGAGATCATATCCTGCCGTGGCCACCCACACTAAGTCATTGTAATGTTGAAGCTTAAGTTGAAAGCACCACCAAAGCAGCATTTGGGATATTATGCACAAGGCACCTTCTCCAGTGTCAACATAAATGTTATTACCACGCTTATCTGTCTCCGTTGTTCTTATAAATTCTCTCACTGAAATGGTATTCTCATCAAATCAAATCTCTTCAGTCCAATTATTGGATTTACTACAAATCTGTAATTGTTGCTAACTCTGAAATAATTCAACAATTACCCTGAAATATGAACAGTGCCTTACCACCATGTGAGCCGACAGCATGTTTTAGCTGCTTTCCCAGGCTGTTTTTAGATGTGTTATGGTTGTGTGCATTACTCTTAATGCCAAGGTCGTGGCTTCTAGATGGGTTTTCCACTATTAGACCTCATTATAGCTCATTAGACTTCAGCTGCTTGTCTTTTCACCCCTCATAACATGCTCACACACACATTTATACACTTATAATGTCTGGATGGACAGATGGAGAGTCGCAAATGATAATAAAATGCACACATGTGATTCAGAAACACATATACAGCCGTCCTCTGTCGAACACACCCCTTTCATGCCAAATGGCAAATAGCAGTGGATGAGTGTTCCTAGAAACTGATGTTTGGTAAACGGAGAAGGCTGGGAGTCCGAGAGCAGAGTGGGCGAGTGCAGCAGGTGGTTCGGGTTCAGGTCCCACTGGGCGCATGCCCTCACTTGAAACCACAGTCCAAGGTAGCATGGCAGTCTGGAAACAAGTTCATCAGCGGCTCCTGACACACACTGCTCCTGGACAAGGGAGAGGTGAGTGATGGAATCTGCTGAGGGCCAGAGACTTGTCATGGCCCAGGCTTTTTCTGTCCAGCCTCTTCTCAAGCAGCACAGCCCTCCATCAGAGCTGGCCCTTCTCTGTGTGGGTCTGCGACTTCTGCCATTAAAAATACAGAGAACGTCTTTGACTTTCCACACTGCTTTGGCAAAGATCAAGAGAGATGGAGGGTCTTGGAAATATAATAGTGCTACAGTTGCAGCTGACCATAGGTCTGTGAATGTTTAGCCCTGACGAGAAGCAAAACAACAGCTGATTTAAGAATCAGAACTGCATGTAAAGAATCATTTCGACTGGAAAAACAAACATGGTTTCTATCTCTAATAACAACACTTTTCCACTTTTACATCTGCTTTGGAGATCTGAGAACATGGTGTTGTCCTTAAAGAAAAAGCCTTACCACTATTAATCATACAGGCCAGCCAAACATTTTTGGATGAGAAAACACAGACACATTAGGAAAGATTACACTCAACTCTCAGTTGACAAATCCCAAAGTCAGACTCAGTTTACATGAGACTAATATGTTTAACATCTCTTTCACACAGTTTCCATATGCAGCTCAGCAGCTTTGATAATATTGATATGTGAACCAGTTGTCCACCTGCAGAGGTCTTCAGCCTGTAAGACCCTCCTGGAGGGATTAGCATCACCAGTAGAAGTCCATGACAGTGAAGGTGGAGGCAGTATGCGGGACAGTATGCAGGACAGGAAACTCTCTAGAGAGCCAGCTGAATTCCATCAGAGCATGCCGCAGCAGTGACCTGGTCAGCCAGCAGGTGGAGAAATATGAGGAGCTACTTGTTTATGAGCAACTGAATGTTTGGAGACCTGCATGGTGGTGTGTTTAGCACTGTTTCCTCACAGCAAGAAGGTTCCTGCAGCAGCTGAAAGCTCCAGGACAAACTTAAACTGAATTGCAGAGCTAAAGATGGATTTATAAATTCTAAAATAAAAATGGACTTTTTTCACAGACTCAGAATGAGAACCCTCAACATGAACACAGTTTGTTTCCATTTTTTATATTTTAACTCCTATATTTTCAACATTTTTTTAAATTTTTATATGTACATTGTGAATGTATTGCTGTATATAGCATTTTTGCATCCTATGATAATTAACAGCATAAAATATGTGTTTTTACTGGTTTATTTAATATTCAAGTTTCTTAAAGAGGCATTACGTATTTTTCTGACCTTAAAACTCTGCATCCCAGACTTGTTCGATGACACAGTGACATCTACAATGTGCATTTTTAGAGCCGCTGCTACCCAGCAGCATCCCAAGGCTGAGAAACCAAACTATGCAACTTTCATATCCGGGACATGACACGATGTTGCAGCAGAGTTTCACTTTACTGTAGTAGGAACTGACTGTTTTGAATGTCCAATGTTGCTAATTCAACAGAGAAATGCAAAAAGATTAAAAGAGAAAAAGGTACAAAACCAGAGTTATTGTAAGATCATCATTTGATGGGTGGAGAGCGCTAACAGGTCAGGTAAGATGCAGCATGGATGCCAAATTGGCCGTCAATAGGGGGCGGGTGAAAGGGCAAATTGCCAAAAGTTCTGTAGTGCATCTTTAATGCTGCTATAATATTGTATCTCACTGTAACACCATAACATAGTCTACAACACTGTAACACGAAAAAAACACTAACACTATAACACTGTACAACACTGTGACACCATAACACAGTGTATAACACTGTAACAAGATAACACTGTAACACTATCACACTGTATAACACTGTAACACCATAATGCTGTTTAAAACTGTAACATGATAACACTGTACAACACTGTAACACTATAACACTGTACAACACTGTGACACTATAACACTGCATAACACTGTAACACCATAACATAGTATATAACATTGTAACAATAACACTGTAACACTATTATGCTGTTTAAAACTGAAACACCATAACACTGTATAACACTGTAACACTATAATGCTGTTTAGAACTGTAACACTATAACACTGTAACACTAACACTGTAAAACTATAACACTGTAACACTATAACACTGTATAACACTGTGACACCATAACATTGTGTATAACATTGTAACACAATAACACTATAACACTGTATAACACTGTAACACTATAATGCTGTTTAAAACTATAACACAACAACACTGTAACACTATAACACTGTATAACACTGTAACACTATAACACTGTATAACACTGTAACACCATAACATAGTATATAACATTGTAACAATAACACTGTAACACTATTATGCTGTTTAAAACTGAAACACCATAACACTGTATAACACTGTAACACTATAATGCTGTTTAGAACTGTAACACTATAACACTGTAACACTAACACTGTAAAACTATAACACTGTAACACTATAACACTGTATAACACTGTGACACCATAACATTGTGTATAACATTGTAACACAATAACACTATAACACTGTATAACACTGTAACACTATAATGCTGTTTAAAACTATAACACAAGAACACTGTAACACTATAACACTGTATAACACTGTAACACTATAATGCTGTTCAAAACTGTAACACTATAACACTGTACAACACTGTGACACTGTAACACTGCATCACACTCTAACACCATAACATAGTGTATAACATTGTAACAATAACACTGTAACACTATAATGCTGTTTAAAACTGTAACACTATAACACTGTAACACTAACACTGTAAAACTATAACATTGTAACACTATAACACTGTATAACACTGTGACACTATAACACTGTGACACCATAGGATAGTGCATAACATTGTAACACAATAACACTGTAACACCGTAACACTGTATAACACTGTAACACTATAATGCTGTTTAAAACTGTAACACAAGAACACTGTAACACTGTATAACACTGTAACATATAACACTGTATTACACTGTAATACAGTGTAATACTGTATTACAGTATTACACTGTATTACAGTATTACACTGTATTACAGTAACACTATAATGCTGTCTAAAACTGTAACACAATAACACTGTACAGCACTGTAACACTATAATGCTGTTTAAAACTGTAACACTATAACACTGTATAACACTGTGACACTATAACACTGTGACACCATAGGATAGTGCATAACATTGTAACACAATAACACTGTAACACTGTATAACACTGTATAACACTGTAACACTATAATGCTGTTTAAAACTGTAACACAAGACCATTGTAACACTATAACACTGTACAACACTGTGACACTATAACACTGTGACACCATAGCATAGTGCATAACATTGTAACACAATAACACTGTAACACTGTATAACACTGTAACACTATAATGCTGTTTAAAACTGTAACACAATAACACTGTGACACTATAACACTGTATAACACTGTAACACTATAATGCTGTTTAAAACTGTAACACAATAACACTGTAACACTGTATAACACTGTAACATATAACACTGTATTACACTGTAACACTATAGCACTGTATTTCACTGTAACACAATATTAGCAGGATTGAATTAAATAGAATTAGCAGGGAAGCCCATACTTTCACCAGCTCATCCTGGGCTTTTTTGTAGTTTTAAACTTTTCCTCCACAATAAAAGTAGTGTACAAAAGTTGTAAATACACAACTTACCTACAATTATGCATTAGAGCCGGGAAACCTGAAGCCTGGAGCCAACATGTTCATGTTGATGCTAACCCCATGCAGTGTCCAGTATGGTTTTATTATTTTCAGGCCTCATGTGACTCAACCTTGATATTGCTTGTCTCTTCTCTTTTGGGGATGCAGGATATTAGAAATTATTAGAAAAACTATTTACTCTCTACTATATGTAAAAAAAACAGATGGCCAAATGATGCCCTTTACAACAGTTGCTTTTACTTGTTTGAGAATTTCAGCGAGAAATGTTTCACCATCGTTAAATGATACATTTTTTACATCAACATCTTCTGCTGTGATAATTTCAGGAGGCTGATGCTGCAGAATGAGTTCATGGAAATTTTTTTCGAGAGGGTAGTGGTTGCCTCTCCTCCACTTGATGTGTTCAAGCCTACAGGAGGACGTGATGCACTGGGAAAAACAAGAAGGGGAACAATACATGGACAAACAGACTGCAACAGCTGGTTAAAGGGAAAATTGATAACAGCGGGAGATGTTGCCGCAGCATCTGTCCTCAGAAGAAAATGAGGCTATGCAGCTCCAATCACAACATTTAGGAGGAATTTAACAGAGTGGAAACTGTTAGTCTCCAATTACTTTTTTATGTCAGCTACGACGTTAGTGAAACATAGCAAATAGTATTAAATCCATCTGGTATTAGTTTCTTTTTCATATTGACCCTTATTGATGACAAACTATAGCTGTCTGCCTCTCTCTGGAGAGTCCTAATACAATAAGTGAGTCTAAATACTGGACTCAGAACTGAGTCCTGACTGAAATATCTAACAGTGGACTGTAAGTAATCCCTCGCTAACATCTGTGCTTTCAGAGATAGCGACTCCTGTTTGCATGATAGATTTTAGAAGCATTAACAGTTAGAAGAATGCAGAATTAAGGTAATAGAAACAAAAAAATGGGGACAAATCTTAATATGCTGCCGACAGGACTGGTTGAACATATGGGCTCCAAACAGCCTACAGCTGATTAAACTGATGCAGGCTGCTTCCCCAGTCTGCTTCTGTCACACCTGTTCCCCAGGTGCTTTAAGAGGATATTTGGAATAAATTAACCTTAACTAAATAAACAAAATGTGGCAGTATTAAAATTCAGTAATAGCGATGGTAAAATCTAAATTCCCCCTTATTGATTCCCCTCAACTTATTATGACATTTGTTTTCTGAGCATCCTATTAATAGTTTCAACTGTTGCTTCCCATGTCCTGCAGGTATGTATTCAGAAACCAAACCTGTAACTTAATGTTTATCCACAGTAATGCCATCCCTTCTTTTGTACTTGACTGCGAGTGGCAAGTGGCAAACTGTTGTGCAAGAAACCTTGTTGGATTTCGCCTTCTGCACGCATGTGTATATGCTAACAAAGCCATACAGATTAATCTCACCTATGTACAACCCCAGTATTGTGCATCTCTGTTTCATCTCTCCACCCATCAGTGTGGAGTATCAGATATGAGCCTGGGCTATTTATGAGGTTACAATGGTCCTGTCAGAGAGGCTGAGATTAATGAAGCTGCACATGTTCACGCAGCCTGACTCCTGTTCACCTGCAGGCAAAAGAGGGCTATACACCGCTGGCTCATAACTCTGAGTTTATGTCCTGCTTGACAAATAAGATAATTTAGGGAGTTACTGTGTATTAGGTATTGAATTATGCAGCCTCCAATGAAGCTGGGTATCTTAAGTCAAGTCAAGATCCACATGGTGACCAGCTACTTGAAAGGAGGACAGTACTGCACCATGAATCATAGATGCCTACGCCCAGGGGACCACCACACAATGCCAGACATGTTGTGCACCCCCTCCCCTCTCTGTGATCTCACCCCCAGGTGGCCCTATCAGGTGTTGTCAGTCCTGTTGGACACACAATGGTCCATATTAGCTGTCGTTGTCAGCTCATCACATGAAGGATAACAAGTTCAGAGAGGAAAAGCTCTGCATGTCAACATGATGCAACCAGTTAAACCTCAGTTCATCTCCAGCACTCTGTGTTAACAGAAACATCCGTTTCACTCGACATAAACATGCTTCAGCAGAAGTGATAAAATAGTGCAGCCTTCCCAACAAAATAGGTTAAAATAATGTTTTTCTTTGGTAGAGTTTTTAACTCACAGAGATTTGAAAAGTGACCCACAGTGCATTGTACCACGAGTCTTGTAATAAGTCTCAAAGACCACTGGATTTATTTAGGTGTAAGACACTACACGTTGCAGGTCAACATAAGATTTAGTGCAGTCAGTTAAGTCACAGCTTCACAGAGTTTTATGTCTGACAGACTTCAGGAAGCAGCCTCTTCAGCATGAACTGGATTTTGAAGAAGAGGGGCTAATTTACATGTCCATGGTCAGAAAATGCATACGGCTTAAGTATGGAGCCAAATGAAAACCATTTTATTTATTTGTGTGCCTGTTTACTTATTCATTTAACTTTTATCTGACTATACACAACATTGAGAACTAATTCTTATCTACAGTGATGGCAAAAGCCAAAACAATTTTAGGAAATGTTGTAAGAAAACAGAGATATAAAATACGCCAGAAAATATCTCCTCTGTTCTCATTAATGATGATAATAACACTAACAATTACAGTTGTTTTTGCTATTATGTTGAAATATTATTAGATAATTGCATAAAAATAAAAGACAACTAAATAAATAAAGGGAAAGTATACAGCAGAATGACTCGTTGTATGGGTTTTCTTTGATTTCAGTTCTTCTGTGCGACATCATTCTTTTCTTTAATTAACATTAATGAGCCTCAAATATTAGAAAGCTGGAAAGTTCTTCACAAAACTTCTGTTGGTAAAAGAAGGAAATAAGAAAAACGGATAGATTATTTTGAACTATTTGTTTGGATTTGCAAATATTTGACTGAGGGTCAGTTTGTTGGGACAAAGCTGGACAGGTTGTTGATGGCATCAGTAAGAAGCATGTTTCGTGACAAGACAAGACAGCACATCAACATCTCCATGTCATGCTAAGTGACTTTGATATTTCTTATCTTGTCCAAGTTCTTGTTGAAAGGTTCTTGCACACCCATGGTCCCGCAACACGGTTTAACACCAATGAAAGTTTGGTTTTCTCCACTTGTTCTAACGTCCTCAGTAAGCTGAAACCTCATAGGTCGGTTAGTTACGGCTAAAGTTAGCTGCGGATGCTTTCTCCAGCGCTATAAAAGAGGTGATATGCAGTCACACCGGGTATGAAGGTGTACTCTTTCAACCCACGTGTTAAGTGCAAGTGTTTGAGTATGTGTGTGTGTATATGCAGCAGCCTAGTGGGTGTGAGATGACTATCTGAAGCCATACATCAGTCCCAGTGTGGCAGTGGGCCCGTGTAATTATCAGGTCTCAATGGGGTGCTGTGTTATTTTTGCCCAGGGTGAGATGCTTATCTGATCCTGTCAGCAGCCACCTGGATGGATGAGCCTTGCTCCTCAGAGCACTGGCTCACCTTCGCTCTGCTCCAAAGACAAACTGGCGAACTTCTCTGCTGCAGACCACAGCAACCTCTGCTAACCTTTAAAACAAACCAGCTCTGCCAGCAGGCTGAGACTCACAGAAAGCATGAATAATCACGCACTTTAATTAAGATTCAGCTGTTTTAATGAAATTCTTCCCTAAATCATTCATTACGCTGTCGTTCTACATGATGGTGTTATGAATGAATAGTGAATCTGAACAACGTTGTTGTTGTGCACTCTTAACAGAGAACCAGTCTTTGTAAACGCTGACCACTAATGCGATCAACTGGGGAACTATATTAATATTATTTGAATTATTACTGTAAATGCATTACATTATGTGACTTTTATTTCAGAATACAGCTCATTTAATGAGAACATATTCATTTATTTCGCATTTCTTTGCAGCACATTTCGTATATAGTTATTTTACTTTCTGATACATGAATTATTAAACAAAAGAACCACATTTTTTTGCATGCAATATTTTACTTCTTCAAATATGTACAGTGATGCCTTTTTTCTTAATATTTATCACTAATATCATGAAACTTTTTAACTTCATGTTTAATCTTTTCGATAGAAATATTTATAAAACAATTTGTTGTCATGACTACATACATTCTATAAAATAGAAAAATAAAAAAATTCTTTTGATGTCCTGTTAATCACTGAGTCAAACTTGGTAATTACAATGTATGTAGTTTTAGGTTGTATAAAATATATAATGGCACGGTGCATAGTGGTTAGCACTGTGGCCTAGCACAGCAAAAAGGTCGCTGGTTGGAACCTCAGCTGGGGGGGTTGGAAAGGTGGCCTTTCTGTGTGGACTTTGCATGTACTCTGGCTATCATTCTAAGACGTGCATGTTAGGTTAATATATTAATCAAATCTGTCACTAGGGGCTGAATGTGAGGTGAATGGTTGTTTCTCTCTCTGTATTGGCCCTGCGATGGACTGGCAACCTGTGGACCCTGCTTCTCACTTAATGACTGCTGGGATAGGCTCCAGCTTCCATGTGACCCTTAATTGGAGTGGTTAAGAAAATGACTGACTAAGATGTTTATTTATTTGGCAGCGAGTGCTTTGCATTGGATGAATAAATTGAATAATAAAGTGGCTAAATTGAATAGTGGCTAAATTAAAAAATATTCCATCCACATCCATGAATATACAAGAAAATAGCTTTTATTAGTATGTAATTGACACTATGCATCAAAGGGTTAAAATTAATCAAAGTCTTTAATGTGTGTTTCCTGAAACAATGCAGATAATTAAAGAAAAAATAAATTAAAGATTTTTCAGAAAATTGTTAGCTTGAGGGCTTGTGCTTTTCAACTGGCTTTCTAAATGGCCTTTTTCTGTCTCTGGCATCTAATGGTTTAACTTGTTAATGCAACCTCTGAAGCAGCTTGTGTATGAAGCCTGAAACAGAACAAATCTGCTCTCATCAGCCTCAGGCTGCAGCTTGGCTGCTGTGGGTGATCGCTTTGGGAGCAGAAGGCTGAAATGTGTTTGTGTGCTGGAGCAGTTACACAGAGATAGCACTGGCTCAGATTCATTTGTTTTTTTTTCCAATTGTCTTTGTTGGCCTTTAAGGAAATACTCACAGTGAAGGAAATGTTCTGAAATGAGCCTGCCTCTCAGCTTTATGAGATAACTTACCGAGCCACAGAAACAGAGGAACACAAGGGGCGCATGTAACGACACTGATATGCAGACATGCACAAATAAAAGGGCAGCAAACTAAGTGTATCTGCTTTTTGCCTTTGGACCATTTCCTGTTATTATTCACCCAACAGCCTGGCGACAAACATTATAGGTCCAGTGATCAAAAGTTTAAAAGTCTTGTGTGTGTGGACTGGAAAAAAAAAATAAATAACAGGAAAAGAAACATTGTTTGATATTTCGGTTGCTGGTGGCACTGGGGTTTGATATGTCTGTCAGCACCAGCACAGTAGCCTTTTATGACCAGTCTTATCCTCAGCCAAAGCCCTTTCCTACACATTTCTCCCAAGCTGAATGACCACCAGTGCTGGAACGGTTACTGTCATTATACAAAACAAGGCGTCCAAAATAAACTATACCCCTGTGCACCTCCAAGCACAGATGTTTATTTGACACTGGATACTGGAACATAAAGAGAAAAGGATGAAGAAAGCAACAACTGAGTCTCTATTTCTGAAAACATCCATTCTTGTGCTATCAGGATGAATTAAAGAGATTTATATAAAGTAATTAATCTTGTGGCAGGAGGTTATATCACAACTATGAATCAGTATATAGAAGGATTTTCTCTTTAATTTGTTATCTTGACTGTGTCCAAAGGTAATTGTATTGGCTTATGTAGATACACTGTAATTCTTACTGCAGATGCATGAAAAATCATTCCCTTCATACTACAAGAGATCTCTTGTGACTTCATTTGTGCTCTAACCATCTTTTAATCCCAAAAAAGAAAAAAGCTAAGGGCTCTTTCATGTGGTACTTCATACTGAAAGATGCTGTTTGGACGGACCATACTCAGATAATATGGTTTGAATCATGTTTAATCAATGTTCCTTAGCAATAAAACCCAAACTTAGGTTGTATTTTGATGACTTTGATTGCAGGAACAAAACATACATTTAGCACTTTGGACAGAAGAAAATAAATGCTGCCTTTTCAGTATATTATATTATATATACTTCTAGCTTCTTCTAGCTATATTTCTGTATGGTAGCACACCAATAACACTGCTAGCTTGCAACATTTGCTAGTCATATTCTTAGCTAGCATGCTAATACTTGCTAACGTACCTGCTGGTACAGTGCACGCTGATGTGATTGCTGTTAGTTTCCCTAATCTTTAAACAGGTAGAAGGTTTCAGGGTCTCTCAATCTGCAACATCCAGTAACTGTTTAGATTTTATTTCAGCTTAGTGAGTCTAAGAGACCTTTCATGTTAAGCTGTAAATATTAACATCCTGGTGGCACCAAAGTGAAAGTAAAGCAATAAAGACTTTGTTGGATTCATCCTTTAGGGATCGTGAATAAATGTTCAAGACTTTAAAACTATTTATTCAAAAGATGTTGAGAAATTTTAGGTCAATATATTGACATATAAGGCTGTGTGTTATATTATTAGTCTTCACAAATACACACCTGACCTCTGACTGAGACACCAATAATCACACAACACGTCTTATTATCGCACAGCAGTCTCGCTTTTCAGTCAGATGCTGGAATCAAAGGCATTTTCCTTTCAGCATCACTTTACATGAGGTAGCACAGCAAATACAGTTCTTTCACAAGGTGGAGTGCAGTGCATGCTCTGATAAGAAAGCAGCACTTAGTTTCAACCATGATAACGTGTCAGAAGGGAATTGTTCCCCGTTACTCCATATTACACACACATGTTGAGATGAGACCTGTGACAAGAATAACACTGAGACTGTAGAGTAAACTACATTAAGTCCACTTGTTCCTAGCTGTCATTTCATTCATCTATGCCTAAATACATGGTTTACACACTTGGGTGTGTACAAGTGTGTCACTTCTCTGTTTTGTAATTCCAAATGTTTGAGTAGTGACACTCACTATTGTTCTGTGCTGTTATCCAGTCCATTAGGCCCAGATGACCTCTGTGTGTGCACCAACCGTTTACACCCCTGTGACCCCGCCCTTGACCCCCTGACCCAACCTCCTCCACCTTACCCAGGATTTGGTGCAAAATGAGGCCACTGAAAAGAAGTGGATGCTCTCTCTGTGCCTTGGAGGCAGCTAGAGTTACTGGAGCATGTGGATTCATTAACAAATATCTGTCTGTTTGCTGCAGTAATGAGGAGGGCAGCAATGCAATGTTGAGAAAAGCTGCCTGGAATCCCAGAGAGCAGGAAAGGCTGCCAGTGTCAATCAAAAGCTGAGGTTCACCAGCAGGGCATCTCCAGTCTACCTGCCTCCATCACCACTCATATACATACTTATATAGACATGAGTTGGGGTCCTTCAATGGAGTAAGAAGTTCTCACATGTGGAGCAAGAGGTCAGGGAGAACATGGGGCTCTTGCACCCCCATCTGGCCAGTGATGGCAGTGCTTTAAATGTGCAACAATAATTAACAGCATGATGTTGCACACTTCCCACTTGTTCTATTTTAAACATTTTTTAATCTCAAGTTTTAGGTTACGTTAGGGCACAACATGCCACAAAACACCACACATCTTCTTCAGCCAGTTTAATAAATCCACCAGTTTTGATGCGTTAACTGTACTTTATAGTATTACAGTAAATCAACCTGCTCTGACTGTGAACCTTTCCCCACCAACAACATATCATCTCTCTTTTTAATCTATAAACCATTTTTGTTATTCTGTCATAACCTTTTAAAACAAATAGCACATTTAGGATAATGTAACCAACCGTATTTTAGACACATCCATTAATCAAACTGTTTGCATATCCTTAGCTTTACTTTCCTTGTGTGATATTTGAGAACAAAGCTTTGAATCTACTTTCTTTTCTTTTTTTGTATTTGCTAAATGACCAACTCAGAGATCCAGTCAGCCTCATATACATATTTACACAGTTCTGCAGAGAAAGTTTCCATGCGAAAACAGTCTTAAATGATTAAACTCTGAGTAAAAACTGAAGGATGTTGTGGAGCAGCTGCATTGCATAGCTGTGTTACTGCTGCAGTGAAGTGAAGCCTGTTCCGTCTGTCAGCGGAGCTGAGACCGGGAAACATTTCATCAGAGCACTGACATACTGACGAGCAGACTGATGAACAGACTGATGGAGGGACTGATGGAGCGCGGTGGCTGTCGAACCAATGAGCCAAACTATCTTTCCCTTTCAAATTTACTGATGCATGCTGGTTCTGATCTGGACCCCTGCTAGTTCATGACTCAACTGTGGGCATGTAGATTTGCATAAAATCATTTGTGCTCTCAGGCTGTGCATCAGTGTGTCAGTGATCTCCTGCCCTGCGTATATGTACACATTCATCTCTTACACATATATGGCCAGTGCATGAATTCATGAATATTCTGGCTGCTAGCTCTCTGATATGTGTATGTGTGTGGGTAGGAGTTGTCTGATCAAGGCCCCCGTTAAGCTTGAGGGAGTTTAGCATCCCCAAGCAGCCTTGTAGCTGGAGGAGCAGAGTAAATGTAAACAGCCAGGGGCAACAAGTGTCTCGATCAAGCAAACAGATAGCAGCTGTGAACTAGGACTGTGACTCACGGCTTCCCATCAGATAAACTGGACATGCGGCACTAATGCAACGTGAAACTTTGTTCTTGTGCTTTTCATGTTGGTGGTTTATCTGCAAACTAGTTTGGTTTAGATTGATGCTAGTGTTGAACAGGATTTAAAAGTGACAATGTACTGCGTGAAAAAATCTCATTTATTCTCCTTGAAGCTGCTGTTGTGCTGTACTGCTTTATTCAATTCATGCACAAGATATACTTTGCAAAGTTGCACAATTGAATTAAGAACAATGTTGACTTAAAGAGACAGAGCATATTTATCTCTATACAATCAGCCAAGGTCAGCCAGTAACGACAAATGGGTTTAATTTGAGTTGAATGAAGTCCTGGTGTTGATTTATTCACATTATATATAAAATAATATAAGAAAATGCCCAAACCTGGCATAGTTTGGTTTTTCTTAAAGCATCTCAGCATTTCTTCTGAAAGCACCCATTTAGCACAAAAGACTGGGTTAGCTAACATTAGCAAAGAAGTTAGCTTACAAGTTACCAGTTGTTGGTAACTTGAGCATCAGTATAACAATGCTACGGTACAAGAATCTTAGTCTTGTGCACCTTAAATGTCCTCATACTTTTTTTTATTCCAGTAGAAGTTAATCACAAGTTCAATAATGCAAAGTTAACATTCATCCTCTGCTTAATCAAACATCTAGCCCAATTCTGAGAAACAACCTCCGAGCCAATTATATCTTTTATGAATAATAATCACATACCAGGTTGGAACAGGTCCTGGAGGCATGTGAAAATAGATTCTCCAGTGATGCAGTTTGGAAAACTCATTGAGTTTCTGGTGTTGTTGTGCTGTGGGTCAGAGATGAATGGGTAATGTCACACTAGGATACACACTCTGCATCAATTCTGCACTGTGACTCACCGACCATGGCCTGGCCAAACTAAACCAAATATTTCATCTACAATGTAAAACACGCTCGCAGCCATAAACACGCTTCAAAACGTGGCAGGCCGTGCCCTGAAAAATGATTTTAAACATGACCGTAAGCGCTCCCTTTCTCTCTCGCCTTGTGAGCGTTTATTTATGTAGATTGGATAGAGTAGCATGTAATTATTCCACTTCTGCCAATGTCTTTTTTTTTTTTTCTTTTATTATTTCCTTTTTTCTGCAAAGCCAAATATTGTCTTGGGATGAGGGAAAAACAAGATGCACATCTATCTTTAGGCACACACTGGCCACTTGTGCATGTATCTGATTACAGGTTTTAATTATCTGAAAGGTCCAGGACATTAAAAAGTCCTGAGGGTGGGGTGGGGGAGGGGTCAAGTGGTCTCCGACTATTAATTGCAGTTCTCAGATTTAAATACAGAACATTTGGATTTGCAAATGATGATTTTGTGTTTACACAGTGTATGTTTGTTTGTCCATGTTTTTGATTCATTACCTTGAACTTTATTACATTTCTGTGCACAAGTATGTGCTGACTGGAGTTAGCTGCGTTCTGCTGCGTTGGAGTTAGTGCATTTATGTATGAGTATTTTTTTCCATTTTCCTTCTTGCCTTTAAATAAGACCAGTGCCACTGAGCTGTTTATTGGCTCAAGGCTTTTGCCGTGGTAATGATGCATGGAGTATGATGCGGGCTGAACTGGAGACTGAGAGGCCTGCAAGCTCTGGCCTTTCTGAAGTTACACTTAACCCAAGCAAAAAGCCTCAAAGGCTGCCAAGAAAACTCAGAGCATGTATGCCTGGAAGTGTGTGTGTGTGTGTTTCCGTAAAGAAAAGCAAGATTTTTCTTTTCTTAAATGTCAAAATGTTCATAATTCTTAACTTTCTGTCACACATAAATCCAGGGTGATTGCAGTCATTTGATAACAGCTGTTAAATGTGCATAAGAAGTGCAGAGTGAGCCGCCTGAAGGAAGAGCATATGTTGGTCTTTAAACTAGTTGTGATATGGACTGTGCACTTTCAGCATCTTGGCATCATGACATTTAAAAAGCAACTAGGCAATGTTATTTATGCAGACAACAATGGTCTAATACTGATTTATAAAAGCATTGTGACATTTTCTTTATACTAAAACTCAATATAAAGGACATAAAGCAAAGCAGCACTGGGTTTTTAAAATGGCTTTATTCAAATAACACTTTGCATACAAGTTTTAAAAAGTATCCTTACTACGTGCCCCTTACTCTTTAAATGTGTTTGTTTTTTCCTTTTGAAAGCTGATATAAATGCTAATCCAGTCATTGTTTTGTGCCAGTGGTGTGCTGCAACAATATTCATCCACTTTGTCCTAAGACCTAATGAATACGTGGACTGATTGTCCCAAAATTCTATCTGCAGAGAGAGTTGAAACGATTAAAAACTAATAATGAAAAACACAATGCAATTTATCATTCTGACTCGACTGATGAGACAAAGATTACTCTTTAAGAACAACAGTTTCCCTGAATGAAAAAAAAAAATGTCTCTGGATGAGTGTATGTGAATGCGTGTGTGTATATATTGGGGGTGGGACAATGCCTCTTTTACTAAAATACATATATATATATATATATATATATTGTGGCACTTTTACTGCTCCATAGAATTCAGCATGACTCATGATATGAATCATGTGTACAAAATCAGTCTTTGAAGAGCCTGAAATTAAAAATTATTGTGTAATTCAATCTTATTTTGGCCAACAAATCTTCAAACATAAAGGAGAAGCTTTTTTTTTTTTTTTTAACCCCTCAATAACTGTGACTCTGATATTTTAGCTCAGTTTTATTTATTTTGTACCAAATGAATCAAGGCCCTTGTACAGACTGATCCACTTAAAATCCAGTTAAATGTCTTTTATCATAATCCATTGTAATCCTATTAACCAAAATGTGTTTTAATCTGATTCATACTAATTGTGTTTATATAAAACCATTCAAGACAGCTAAAGAAAC
The DNA here is from genome assembly GCF_933228915.1 of Telmatherina bonti. Lineage (NCBI taxonomy): Eukaryota > Metazoa > Chordata > Actinopteri > Atheriniformes > Telmatherinidae > Telmatherina > Telmatherina bonti. The sequence continues at coordinate 29,242,635 of NC_136611.1, read as the reverse complement.
CAACAGAATGCACAGCATCTCTTCCATTCAATGCTCCATCATAATGATGCACAGGGCAGTGGGCAACAGTGGAGAGGATAAATTGCCTTAAAAATACACTTTAGCAGAACCAGATTTAGGAAGGAAGACCATTAGCCTTTTGTGTAACTTTTACCTTTAGGTTGTCTGTATTATCAATGTTCCCCAATTAAAGGGATAAATATATATAATGAAGCAAACTCTTTGTATAACACAGATATATGACACAACGGAGTCAGGTTGGTGTGTGAAAACACATTCTCAAAACACCACACAATGTGTTACAAAGGCTACACGATGAGATGATCACAGTTTATTACAGTTTTATTTGTTTTTGTATCATCCTAACAGCTAACATAACATCTACAGGATGCATCATTGAAGTATTCTCCAGCAACCATAACCCAACTTTGATTTTATTTATTTATTGTATTCCCAAACATTTAATTTATCATGTTTTTAACATCTATCTTCTATTTGAAGCAAAATTACTTGCTGTTAGAATGTGTTATTGGGATTAACTGCTGAGAATTTGCACAGGGTTGTAATAAAGATAGAAAAAAGAAAAAAAAAACACCCTAGCACACTGTAAAAGCGAGAGAAAATTCTTCAGGGAGCCACCCACAGAGTACAGAAGAAAAATATGTGATGCTTTGTTTGGGATCTTAAAGGACCATCAGACCTTCTGCACTGATTATTTAGGATGCTTGTGATGCATTATAATCTGTTTTTGTTCAAAGCTAAATATGCTCATGTAACATTTATCTTCTTTTCTTGAGAATATTTACTACTCAGGTGACTCACCCTCTTTTATTTCATATTTTCATGCTCCCAAGTGAACATGTTGAGGTTAGAACATAACTTTTCATTCAACACAGTAATCTATTTGGAAATAGATTTGAGAGAATGAGTTCTTCATTTGCTCTTTTCAGTCTTGAATGTTTTAGCTATTTTTCTTTTACCCTGCGACATAAAAAAAGTCAAATACCCTCAAATAACAAAGATGCATTGATAGCTCACAGGAACGTGACGTCATTACATGTTCTAATTTACTGTCGCCATTGTGAGTACCAAACACTGATCACCTCTGACCCAAATGCTGCTTTATTCAAGCTACAGTGAGGCTGATGGGATGTAAGGCTCATGGATATTTCTCATTTTATCCATAAGAACTAAAATACATAGCTGTCATTGGAAATGAATCGTATAAAGCCCCTGCAGAAGTTTTCCAACAACTAACATTGACTGACAAGCTACTGGATTTTTCTTTCCACAACATTTATATCTACCCGATACATAACTGTCGTCATACACTGGAAGGAGTCTGAATATTTTCAAAAGCAGATGCTTATCCTCCTTTCACAGCTAGCTGAGTCATTGAACTGAAAATATAGGAAGAAACTTTTGTTGCTTTAAACTGCTATTTAAGCTAAGCTAACAACTGCTAGCTCTGTAGCAAGATTTGCTAATCAAGTTGTCTGATCAGATTCACTCTAATCAAATAATTTTCTGAAATATTTGCAAGAAGACAACAAACCCTGTTTTCAGTAGCTAAAGCTTGCTCTCTTAAATTGCATTTAGGTTCACCTGATTAGAAATTTACACTGAACAGACAGCTACTTGCAGTCCTTGTATAATTAGTCCTCCAGCTCACTAAAAAGGTGACAGAGTTCTTCTTCTTTTGGTAATTGATAGATAGAATATCTGGGTTTCCTTTCTTGTTATCACACTCAACTGCACATCATATTGACATCATCTCCGACAACTCGAATGAGTCGGTGCAGGTACTCAGTTTGGAGTTTGAGTTTGAGTGCGACAAAACCATAGACTGTATATAAAAAGATGGACGAAGCCTCCGTGACGTCACCCAGAGGTTTCTAGAGACCTAAATTGAAGCTCGGTGGGCAGCTCCTACCATCGCCATCTAGGCAGGGGCATGCGTGTTGTCTCGCCCGGAAAATACAAATATGGGCAAAGAGGTGGAGCTGAGAGGGGAGCTGTGAGCGCCATGGTGGAAAATTGGCATAGAGCGAACTCCGAGCTTTCTGTAGCTACAAGCTAACTGAGCTAACCCGGAGTTAACAGGAGCTAACCAGCTAATGGAGGTAAGCAGGCTAAAGCTAAGTCATGTTGTTAACTGGCTAAAAACTGCAGTTGTTCTATGTTCTTCTTACTTGACGTGGGAAATCGGGTACCTGTCAATCAAAAGGACACGCCCCTAAATATGCAGAATTTCGAGATTAAATTACTTTTAAACAGGTGAGTTAGAAAAAAATGCACTCCCCCCACAGTTGTCATGAAGGTAAACCTGCCCTATTAAACCGAAAATGGATTTTTGGACCAGGCTGTAAACATGTTTATTTCTGCTGTGATTTTTGGTCTTTTTAACATGGGCGTCTTTGAGGATTCGCTGTTTTGCAGCCAGCCCCTATTGGATGAATGGGAGCTGCAGTTTCATGCACTTCTGCATAGGCTTAATTTTTAACCGCCAGAGGTTGCCGCTTGGACAAAACACATCTGTGACATCAGCTGCAATGTATCAATAGGTGGAAATGTCAAACATATCTCTTACTAGTCAGCTTTTCATATTGTAGTTGGCAAGTCTCTGATTTCGAACAGTGAAATCTGAAAGATTTCTGATAACCTTTAAAGATCACGTGGATCCTCACTACATCTCAAGAGAACTTAAACCAGTTCTTTCCTGGTTTTCCAGGCTGCACACATGTGAACGTGAATAGAAAGTGTCCATGTGGTTTAATCTGAACCTCAACAGACTCGTGTGATGGCTCGTGCAGCAGAAGCAACAGTCTGTCAGGAAATTCTCCGACAGTCATTGAAGACATCAGGGTTGGCAAGGTCATTTTTTCTGCAAGGGTAGGCACATGCATGCACACACGTTCACACAGGTGCTCATTGTTCAGTCAGGCTGCTATCAACCTTCACGCCTGAGGCCATGAATCACCGAAGAGAGAGTCAGAGAGGACTCTTTAAAGTAAACAGGGTTGAGCAGATCTCCTTTTTCTGCTCAGATTTATTGGTCTGGCATTCGACCCCAACTGCCCCACGCATGAGTGGGTCAGGTGATGGGTCACAATGGTGATGGTGTGTGCATGTGTGTGTGTGTGTCACTGAAAATGTTAATAGACTGGTAGTAGTAACAGGTCATCTAGAGGCCACTAATACAGGTAGTAGGGCATCATTTAGAGACCTTTGTGTGCCACTGTTAGAGATGGTGTATCAATACTCTTAATACTTTGGTATCTGCTAATAGTGTTATTGGATTTGATACTTTTTAAAATATTTCAATACTAATTTGCTCATACAAAGCATAGGATTTGCTTTCACTTCTGACAGTTTTAGGCAACAAATTTCTACATAAAAGCAAGCCATGCGGTATTCCTCTTTGTGTCATTTGTTTTACAGCTTATCGAATGTCGTTATGATGATGCAGTGTTTGAATACTGGTTTAAAGCAGGTTTTGAGCACTATGTTCATCAACTTATGTTTATTTGTTTATTTATTTATTTATTTTTTAAAAAAAGGTGTATTTTAAAATTAAAATAACTATATTATTGATTTTTTTTTAAATAATTTTTGAAGTGCCTCTTTCATGTATTTATGATTATTTTTTATTTTTTTAAAAAATATTATACAGCTTTAATACACACACTGTATCAACAGAAAAGAAGTAGGTATAACCCATTCCTAGCCAATAGTGACCTCCTATTAACAACAATACAAACCAACCAGGTGGATATTTATCACTGGAAATCCAGTAGGTAACAAATCAAACAGATATGGATTTACAAAAGATAAATATTGAATGGATGTTGGTTCAAGCAACAATGGTGCTTGGAGTGTTAGGTGTTAGAAGCTCTGCAAAGATCTTTGTTGTTGTTGTAGGTCTTTTGGATTAATTGTGTTTTGCAGGAATAATGCTCACTGTTGGAGATACACTGATGTTTTTCATGATAATGTTATCAAGTGAGTAACACGCTGTAGTTCGGAAATACATCACTTCATCCCACCCTACAGATGAGTGATGATCTGCGATTTTGCAGTTTCAAGTGAATACAGCATCACCACAGCTGCTTAAAAGAAGTGTGTTACAGTGCTGTTATTTCCTAAAGCACAATTAAACACATAAAGTGGTGGATGTGGAGCCTGCATAGAGAGTTCTGCTGTGGATGATCTCTGTTATCACCACCTCTCCACATTGTCACAGTCCTGCAATGAGTTGATCTGCTTGGAGAACCCCTCTTGACTTTGGGACCCAAGCATTCAAAAGCAGTGCCTCTGCATGTGGTTTCTCTGTGTTCGGAGCCAGAGAGCAAGAAGTTTGAAAAACAAACAAACAAACTGTGTTAAACGTGCAATAAAATAATTAACTGCATCATTCAATGTATGCATAACACAATGGTACTCCGTCAACATGCCCAGCCCTACTTTTAAGATATGTACTTTTAACTGAAATATTGTGATATACTTCCAATAATGGCTCTGTATTAATGGTCATCTGGTCTTCAAAGAGTCTAGAATTCAGAAGGAAATGACAGGTTCAATTAACATTAATAAAAATCATCAATAACTCACTGTGGCCCCAAGAAACGTCATAAGTTAATGTCATTTCTAAACGTTTTATCCTAATAAGTCAAGTGGATGTTGAGATAGTTCATTTAGTGCTCACCCGGCAAACATCTGCACACATCTGGTCCATTAACTTGCCAAGACATTTTTCGAATAGATCATCTGAATATTCCTCTAGGGAGTGAATATGTCTCACAGAATCGCATATAAATTCATTACAATGACATGGACAAAACTGCAAAGTCAAATCTAATTAAACAGGCTGGCAGTCACACTGATGTTTCTTTGTTCTTTATCCTTTTCTCAGGCACATTCCAGATGTGATTTCTCCTCTCCGGGATAATTGAATTCTTTTTACCTGCATCAAAGGGCTTTCCCTAGAGGCCAGTTGTGGCACAGGTCCTGTGTCAGTGACAGGCAAATTGATTTTCCTATAGGAGGGGTAATCTGGGCAGGGGAAGGGGGAGAACAGTGTGATTAAGTTGGAGACATTGCCATGGTGCTGCAATTGAATCTGGCCACAGAGATTCCTATCAGATAATAAGCTGGATATTTAGGTGAGAGCCTTGTTTGACAACACTCCTCATCCCCCGAGTGCTTTTCTCACGCATGCATCAACAAAAGGAAGAAATGAAGCGCTATACACAAATTCTTTAGCTTCCATCAAATCCACAAACAAACACCTCCCGTGTGGTTCCAAGGGCCAACGGCATTGAGGGGTAAAATTAGGTTTCGATCAAAATGTGTTTTTCAATTTCATTCCAATATGTTTGGGGTAAAGCAGCCAATATTTTTCTGACAATATGGGCATCTTGCAAGTCTACAAAGTTGATTCAACTTCATGAATTAAAGGAGAGTAAACTTCTCAAAATGGAGTTTTCAGCAAAAATCGATCGGTATATCATCAATTTACTTTCAGAAAACCTTTGTGTAATTCAGTCCAAATTGTATATAAATTGAGTCTAAAGAATTAAATTAACCTTAAAAATCAACTGTACGTAGATCTGTGAAGCTGATGGTTAATAAGAATCATGAAACAACACACAACCACCAAAATCCCTCCAGACTTTCATTTTTGCTGATTGCATTTCAGACTGGTTGAGGCATGCTTACTCACATGCTCACATGTGTATGCTTATGCAGATCTAAAAATACTTATTGGCCAGATGCAGACATACTGTATATACACAGACACTGTGGACTCGCTCTGCAGCACCCACCATTATTTACTGCATCCCAGGGAGAAGCTGTTTGCCTAACAGCTAGACCTTGTTAACCCTGTAACAGTAAATTTTGGAATAATGTTGCTTTTGCTTCCTCAGGGGTCAACTCTGTGTTAGAGCTGTACTTTAGATGCATTGCTGGGCAAAGATACACAAGTTCTCCTCCTTCTGACCTTAACGTTCACACCAAACCATCCTGTTGAACAACATGCTGTACTTTACAGCACACAGAGCAAGAAAACTGGATTCACACGAATGGATATTTTAGCATGAACGTGTCCAAACTTTTTTCTTTAGCTGGTTGTGTACACATATTTTTACTGTTATGACGGCATAGTTAGACATCTGTTTTCATTTCTACAAGTATATCTAACACATGCGGAGTGTTTTGAGGCAAAAATCAAAGAGTATAGAAAAAAAAATCCTCTTGTCTTTCATAAGAAGTTTTCTTTGACCTTATTGTAAAATATCACATTATTAATTAAGTGATGAGAAACTGAGAAAGCTTTCAGAGAGGACAACTGTTCCCCAATGAGAATCTGACCAGACTTCTGCTGCAATGTGAGACAACAACACTTGTTAAATAAATAATCTGCATGATATGCTAAAAGAGATCTTCTAATGCAATACTTTATGCAGATTATATATCATATTAGTATGTCAGAATGTCAATGTAAGTTTTATTTATGTGTTGCACATTTAAAAGCCAGTGACCAACCAAAGTGCTTTACAGTAAAAAGAAATAATCATAAACAATAAGAAAGATTAAAAGCAAAAAAAAAAAAAATATGAAAAGACAGAAGATTCAATAAAGGTGACTCTGCTTAGTCAAAGGTCTGGCTGGACTGGTGGGTCTTACTATCATCAGACCATTGGCAGATCATAAAGGAAGGGGCAAAGCGTTCCACAGTTTGGGAGCCACAGCTGCGAAGGCTTGATCTCCTTCAGTTTTCATCAGGAATCAAGGAATGTCCAGGACGTCTGGTCAGCTGACCTGAGAGCTTAATGCACCTTCACCTCGCCAGAATAAGACTTAGCTTACAATACGACCTTATGATGGCTTGTAATAAAAACAGAAAAGAAATAAGCCCAGCCTTCATATTTATGCACACGTATGACTACAAGAAGATAAATATAACTGAACACATATCAAAAAGTTGCAATTTTAAGAATTGTGGGCCAGAAATATCCCCTTTATTTCATGAAGGAAGGTTTGATGTATCTTGATATAAAGGAGAAACACCATAGCTCCTTTCTTATGTTCAAACTCCAAACACTTCTTTTTTTGGCAACTGCTTTGACACTTCTGGTCATTTCACGCAGTCAGTAAGGCTCTTAACCAAAATAAACCTACCACTGCACCCCAGGAGCTCCATTAGCCCCACACCTGAGCCATGACATTACCTGATGACCCAGGACGTCCTTCTCATTCACTATATATGACCTAAACATATTGGGCAAAAAATGTTTAATGGAGAGATCACAGAATTATCTCTCTAAAGATGTAAGGCAAGGCAAGTTTATTTGTATTGCACCTTTCATGTACTAGACAATTCAAAGGGCTTTACATGAAACATTAAAAGCATTACAGAAAAAAGCATAAAAGAAAATACAAATGACAAAATCACAATAAAATCATAAATTATGTTCAAATAATTAAAAGCAGAATTAATTAAGAATTACTGTGCAGATGTCATGTATAGGCGAATGAGAAAAGAAATGTATTTAAGCTGGATTTAAAAGTTTTTATGATGGATGATCGCTCACTCACATTCATAGCTGTCGATTATAACAAAATAACTCCGGCCTTCTAAATAGGACCTGAACCACTTCAGAAAATCCAACCCAGTTTTCCAGCCTGTCCAACAGAATTCTGTGATCTACAGTATCAAGCAGCACTGAGATCCAACAGAACCAGGACTGACACTTGACCAGAATCCATACTCAACCTAGTATCATTTAAGACTTTGACCAGAGCTGTTTCAGTGCTGTGATGAGGTCGAAAGCCTGACTAGAATTTATCAAGATTTCCACTTACCTGATCTTAGAGTGTGTTTTTCAGATTTTATAGGAAGAAGGATGTAAACTAATAATTTTTATTTAAAATGTATCTTTTGATGATAACTTTTATTTCTTCCTTCAATATGAGTCTATTTAAAGTAATTTTTTTACTTTTCCAAAATATGTTTTGCTTTAATGGAGGAATTGTTACTTTGTGTTTATTTATGTATTTATACAATGAACTTCCATACTGTAGGAAACAGAGGGCTAAAAGAGGCAGAGAAAAAAATGTAGCCAAAGTTGATGCAAAGAAATCCAACCCCGAGACAAGGAAGAAGAAGACCTGATTTTAATATGCTTTATGCAGCACTTTAACTCACCAGTGGGCATATCTGCATATGCACTTTGGTCAGTACACACCTCGTATGCATGCATTATACTAAACTTAAAAAGAGGCTGCTCTACCATCCGAGCAAAAACCTCCTAAAAAGTCTTAAAAAGACAGCTCATTAGCATAATGACATTTAAACAACACTGGTACTTTAAATAATGCGATAAACAGAAAAGCAACCTGATGGTGATATACTGTAGGTACACCATGATCCCCCATCTTGCACATTTGGTTATGCTGCAGGAATACAACACAGCTTCTCAATTTTATACTGTGAAAGTGTAGTGTGTTATTCAATCATTAATTCATTATCCAAACCGATGAAGGGTAATGGGGAAGCCAGAGCCTATCCCTGCAGTCTTTTAGGCAAAAGGCAGGATACATCCTGGACAGCTCACCAAACCGTCGCAGGGCTGGAGTGTGTTAGTGGTGAATTTAGTAGAATATAATGGAAAAACACCAAGAGATTCCAGTTTTTGTCATGGTTGTCATAATTTTCTTTAAATTTTAATCTGTGAGTCTTAATTTAATCATGTAGGTTTGTGTTGCATCTGGCATGAAAATAATAAATAAAGTTTGATTTGATTTTATGATTGGGGCATTTTTCACTACTGCCAGGAAAATAGCTAAATTTAAAGATTTACAAGATGGAGTGAATACATAACATACATGAAGGGCACAGCCACACCTGCGTGATCAAACACTAGTTTGTTTGCTCAGAAAGTTTGGTTCAGGTGTGAATGCACAACCATGCTCTGATGTGCGTCAGAGCAAACTCTAATCTGCCTAATCATCCATTTATCTATAAAGTGCTTTAACACCAGTCACGACTGAAACAAAGTGCTGTACATCTGAGACAGAATAAATTAAAGCGTAAAAATGACAAAATCACACAAACAAAATTCAGTATGGAGTAAAAGTAGTAAAACAGATCAAATCAAACCATTTAAACCCAAGTTAAAATTGTCATTTATTTATCTTATATCTGTTAAAAATGAAATAGGATCAAATCTCAAGTTGGGTTAAAAGCCAGTAAATGTGAGTTTTAGTTGGGTTTTAAACATGGAAATTATGGTGAACTGCTGAATGTGCAAAGGTAGGCAGTTCCATGAATTAGGGGCACCAACAAGAGGAACAAGAACAGCTGATCAGGTGACCTGAGCAACTGAGAACCAGAACAGTGGAAAACTTAAAAAGCAAAAAAAAAAAAAAAGGATTTTAAATTTGCCTCCAAAGTGTAAAGGCAGCCTGTAGGGTAAAACCAGAACAGGAGATATTTCTTCTCTTTTACATGTTCCTGTTAAAAGCTGTGCACCAGCATTCTGAACCTGCTGCAGACGTGCCAGTAAGGACTGGCATACTCTAAGGTAGAGCGAATTACAGTAATCCAGATGTGATGATATGAAGGGATGGATTGCTGTCTCTATCTGCTGCATGGAAAGAAAAGGTTTAACCTTCGCCAGTTTCCTGAAATGCTAAAAGTTTGACTTAACTGTGACGTTAATTCAATTGTCCAATCTAAAATTACATTCTGTGCTTGGTTTGCTTCAATTGAGCCAAGTGCTGGGAGAAGACTAAAACTTATGTTTAGTTGCCCTGCATCAAACTACAGACGAGCAAGCTTTCTACTTTGTTGTCTCTTCAGTAATTCTTGATGCAGAGCTGCCTCAGGCAAGGAGGGAATATGCTCAACATTCAGATAATGTGAAATATAAAGGTCAACTCAGACCGGCTGAATGTTGCAGTCTCCAATCGTACCTAGTGTACTATAAAAACACCCTAACTGAAGCAAAGACATGTTAGTGATCAAATATAAGCATGTAATGTTACAACAAACTAATTAAACACACAATAAATCAGGCAATAAGTCAAACCAGATCCCTCCTTGACACCTAATCAGACATTTCAAGCTGTCGACCGGCATGTCTGTAAGATTTGACTGAAGCCCAGAGCTGTCAGGTATGAGAAGGTGTGTATTATGGCAGTGCAGTGACATGGCTGCATCCTGACATGAGCTTTTCTCCTTCTGACTGATGGATGGGTTCACGGCCCTAGTTTTAAAGTGGACGCACATGCATTCACACACAGAAGTCTTGATCTTATCTTGCAGTCACTCACAGAAGTGCCACTGACCGCTCGTTATATTGGTCCGAAACCCGATCCACTGTGGGCGGTTAAGTAGATTTCCTACTCAGCGATCAGAGAGAATCACATTGAAAGGTTCTTCTTTTATTTAGTGATACTGTGCCTGTGCAAGTGACTTGCTCAACAGTACTTGGCCAGTGGTTACTGGCGCAATAGAAAGTGCTACAATTGACTTTCCCCAGCGACATCTTCGTGGACAACATGGAGAGCCAATTTGTTGACCCTTCGCTCACACACCCCCTCTGTTTATCACCTCTAGACACTACTCGCAACCATCTGATAAAACATCGCCCATTTACAGAAAATCCTGCTTGCAGAAATCCAAACTCCTGCAATGACCTCCATGTTTAGCCAGCGCCAGCGGTGCTCTCTCACTCGAGTCAGCACGGTTTCTCCCTCCAGTCGCTGTCAGCCCTCTGTCAGCCGCCATCCATCACGCTTCAGCTATTTGTGGTCACCTGCAGTAGAGTGGGCCAAGACAAGAGGGCCTGTCGGCCTGTCAGTCACTGAATCATGACACAGGACTGGGTGACCTCCAGTCATCAGTAACAAAGCGCAAGCCAACTGCAGTAGAGTAGAGTAAAGTCAAGTAAAATAGACTTTGCTGGGCTAAGGTGACAGAAATGATCATGCAGTTGATCAGTCAAAGAAAATGTTCTGCATGGGTGGCAGGAGAAAGAATTGCCCTTTTTCAGCAGCGCCAAAGAAGTTTTTAGGTTTCTATGTTGGTGTTTTTTTTCCACCACTTGAGGCATCAAATTGAGGAAAGTTTCATCATTTTACTTTAGTTTGATAAATTAACTGAGCATAATTTAAAAGGAACTCCAGCTGAAGTAGGACTGTTTACACCCCGAGCCTCTTCCTGACTGCCTAACATTAAGTCAGAGAACAGAGCCTGCCTTGCTCTTCTGCTGGTAAACCCAGCATTGCCATCCACAGACAGACTCATCCTGCATGGAAAAATGATCAGCCATGGAGCTGAACACCGCCGGCCTCATAAATAAGACAGAAGCAACGGTTGAGAGGGTGTCCTGACACAAAGTATCTGACTGTCCAGCTCCGTCAGCCCAACCGCAGGGGTGTAAATCACATCTCTGCTGGACCTCTGAAGCTGGGCCAGAGGGGTGGGGGGTGCATGGAGGCTCTTTCTGCACTTCAGCTTCCAACTCCCATGAGAATCATTTACCGAGCGTGCGTACCTTTTTTTGCCTGCCAACATCTGATTAGTGCTAGAATGTTAATTTAAACTGAATTTCTGATGTAAAACTATGCTCCTCCACTGCCAAAAACACAGCAGACAAAACTGGAGGAGAAGAAGAGGACATCTGTGCTCATATGCAAGGAGCAGAAAATGATAAATGCCATCAGGGCCAAGCCAAAGGAATTCTGCTTCTTTGTTCAGCCCATACATGCACTCAATGTACACAAACCTGTCATTTCTGCAGACATTTTGTACCCTACCTTGGTTGAATAACATCTTTCTCCTTGATTTGTTTCCCCCTGGTTATCATCAGTTTCCATACTGTGAAAGTTTATATTGTTCCACCTGAATTTAAACCTAAACATCAAGCCTGCTATAAGTCACACAAAGGAAACTGAATGTTTGAAGCAAAAAACAGATATTTTCATACAAGTTTAAGGAATTATTCACACAGTGTACGACACAAAGTGCTCCGTAAACAAAAAAACAGTATATTTCTAAATGTTTTCATTCTGTTATTGGGATAGGAATGAGCTTGTTTTAAGCTTTTATTGAAATATATTAATAATACATTAATACAATACGATACATTAATACAGTGATATAACAGAATTTAGTAGAAAATATTAATAATAAATGTTAAAACCACATTCATCTTCAAATTTCTGCCAAAACATGCAGAAAATGATCTGGCTTATCAACATTTCATTTGTATTTGGCTCAAACATCAATTGCTGTGGACAAAGATTATGCTCGTCAAAGTGTGTGAAAATCAACCATAAAGCTGCATTTCATAAACAGCAAAACACTGAGGTGAAAAAACACTCAAATGGCAGTAATCCTCTTTGACTTCCTGGTTTCTTTTAAAATACTAATTATAATTTATCCTCCAAATCAAGTGGTTTATACAATGCAACAGATTATAACCTTAAGGTGCAAATTAATAAAATCTTTAAAGCAAACAAATGATCTGGCGCTGAACACATTAGCAGACCTTATTCTATATTTAATGTTCATCTCTGTTGAAGATTCACTTCTGAACCTTGTTATCATACGATGTTTTTTATGTTTATTGTGACAGATCATGAGAAAAATTAGCCATCAATGGCATGCTGGGAGATGCGTGCTGTCCAGTTTCAGAAAGTTAAAGTCCGGAGCAACTGGAGTTCATGGAGGTGTTACGGTCTCCAAACACGGCTGAACCACAACAACAACGGATGTTTGGTTCCACGTTTTTCAGGTGAAATGTGAGGAGCAAAAGAAAACATAAACCATGCACATCTCATCCCAATTTTACTCTCATTTATTACAATGTCAGTAAACATAAAATGAACATTCAATATTTCCCCTTGCCCCTTGTCTGTTAATGTCACGAATTAAGGACGGTGGAAGGGGAGAGGTGTTACTGAGATGCATCATTGGCTCCTCATCGGAAGGAGGAAGCACACAAGCCAAGAGGAGAAGTTAGAGGGTTAGAGGGGGGTAGTTTACAACAATGACAGGCCTGATGAAAGAATCACAATGGCTGCTGGTATCATTGTAACTTTAATGTTTTCAGTAAAGATCCTGATATTTCCACTTAAATAACCTTGTCTGATCTATATTTCTATTCATCATTTGGTCTCCTAATGCAAGAATAAGCAGCCAAATTAGCTCAATATTGTCTGGCCATATCACATAGTGCACTCAGGAAACGGTGAACAAACCAATGAAGTTATTCTGGAAATAATGTTAACACCAAACATACAGCCACACACGGTCAAGCCCGAATCTGAACACGAAAACAGGAGTGAACAACTCAGCAACCTGCAGCGGGGTGTATGCTACATTACACTACCCATAAGCACCCCCCATGTCACAGACTCCTAATCATTGTCACCATAAAGTAGATAATCTCTGATTTAATGTGCCAGCAAAAAAGAGTGAAATTTAAATAAAGAAAAAAAAAAGAAAATTGTCACTAACAGCTGCAGTGTAATACATCTAATTTTACTGCTGAGCTTTTAATCTTAAACCATTAGCAAAGCATCTGGTGTGGCGTTTCCTGATGATAGTCCCAACTTGGGAGCTCAGCAAGCATTAAATCAAGATTTATTACAATCTTCTTCTGTCCGATATTTACATGTCATATTGTGGGAATTGATCTGATGTTGTTGGTGGATTTTGTGTTATAAATAATTTCTAATTATAATCTTCACAATGTTGGAAAAAAAAAAAAAAACAGTAGATGGGAGAAATACTTTGGAGCAAAATTAAATCTCTATAATTTGATTTATGGATTACATTTATTCTACTTTTGCACTTGCTACTCAAACTGGACTTAATTTATTCAAGAGAGATGTAAATATACTTTACCATATCAGCCTTTATATCCTGAGACCTCATGAGCCAAATTTGCACTGTACAGAGCAAAAGATCCCCCCAGTGGATTGTCTCATTGAACACTTTCTGTTTAATTCAGTCTAAAGGAGGAAAGCCCCCACACTTCTGCTCATAACAGCACAATGATAGATGGCCCAAGCTGCACTGAAGCTCATGGTAAAGCTGAAGCAGTGTTTGATTGAAAAGTTCCTCCCATGTAAATTGAATCCCGAGTCCTTTCATCAGATAAAGTCTCCAAACAGCCAAATAAAACTAACAAAATATTACTGCAAAGGACACTTGACAGTGGCCAAACTCTATCTTTTACAATCTAACACAAAAGAGAGGGTCAGTGGTTTAGGGTGGTTCGGGGTCATCAGGTAATTTTAAAGCTCGCCAGATATTTATAAAAAAAATGTAAAGCCTACAATAAATGTGGGAGTTTTTACCAGGGCTGTTTCCGTGGTTTTCTCTGACTGTGTTTTTCCCTCTGTGATTCTCGGTGATGCCGAGCTGGTTGCCTTGGAGGCTCAGGACAGAGTCTGGAGTAAAGATTAATCACACTTGCAACTCTCCTACTTCAGGACCTATAGGAGGTCCAATCGTTGCCAGATTGTCTACAGCTTGGTAAATTGCGGCTTCGCCAGTTCTGTGACTTCCTAAGTCCCATATTGTCTCTGGAACCCTTGGATTACTGTAGTAAAGACAGAAATGGAACGTTTCCGAGCTCAAACTATTGTTTTAGATAGCAGAATCAATCTTTTGTAACATTCAGAAACACGTAACCACAGTGAGATCCGATGGCCAAGAACTGTGATTTCAAAATATTGAACATAATAAATTGTAATGTTTTCGTTTGTCTAAGGTTGTTTTGTCTGCTATAACTTCTTGTGTTGGTTTATAGTGATACCAATGGAGGAGGATTTAACCAGTAAGTATATGCAGGTGGTGCTTCTGTACTTTTTATCAGTAAAGACTGTCTGTTAACTCGGGCTGAGACTGTTTCGCATCTTGCTCAAAATCTCTCCTGCTTGGAAGAAAATTCTCTCAGGAGTGATCATGAATGTAAGCTTTTTTTTTTTTTTTTTAAATAATTTCAGTGTTTTTAAAATGTAGTAAACCTTTCACTTAATTCCATTTTGGACACAAGGTGAAAAAGATAATTGTATTTCACTGATTTTTAACCAACGCAAGCTTGAACAACGGTGGTGTTTCGAAACGATTGGTGGTAGGACAGCCACGTGACATCCGCATCTCCATTCAGATCACAAAACATTCTTTTGCATCAAACTTTCACATCAGTTTCAGCCATAGACTGTTTATAAAAGATTGATGTCGTCCCCTGCTATGTCACCCGTAGGTTTCTTTACTCACATTAACCTTCTTCCTCTTCTCAGTGACAACCTCCCGGACCAAGATCAAGCTATCTAAAGTCACTACAGTAAAAATGTTATTTCTCCCTCAGTGTTTTCAGCTTTTGAGTCAGCATTCCTGCATCAAGCCCAACAACTGTGACAGGGAGTCAACATTAAGCCATTAATCCAAGGATAAATCTGTAAAATTAACGCCTTAAATTTCTAAACACTTTGTTGCATAAACAACAAAGTTAGTACACATGTCATATTAAAAGTCGGAAACTGGTATTTTCCCTGTGAGAGAAAATTATTTTGGTTGCGTAGGCGCCCTGTTGCAGATTCTTACAGTTTCTCAGCCTTATAGTTAGCATATGGCTGCAGGATAAAATGTCTGATATCTCACACAGCTAATAACCCTGTGATTGTGTGGGGGCGGGAATTGTGAACACCAGCATATGTGATCTAGGTGTGTCATTAATAGAAACCTGGCACATGCACTACAACATTTCAGGTCCTATTAGTGTTTTTGCCTGCACGGATACAGTTGTCAATCCGTTGTTGTGTAAATGCATTTAGTTTTCAAACACGCAACGGAAAAAGAAACGAGGAGTAAACAGGGCCTTAGTGAACAGAATTACCTCTCCTGACCTCAAGATCTGCTCCCACCTCCTCCTGGCAACTCCATAGCTGTCACTCTCTGCTGGTTAATGGAGTGAAATTAAATAAACAGCTCAGAAGCCGGTCATGTTCATGTGCGAGCCTGGACTGACAGCCGTGGGTTAAGCTGCCAAACACCTGGACCCAAGTAAAAACATGCCTTCTCCACACCCAATAAAAATACCACAATGGAGCTTTGGGATCATGCAACTGGGGCACACAACCAAAAATACCAACAGGTAAATATTTTTTGGGTACTTACAAGCAGCAATGACACTAAACGTTTATGTCATAGAGATTGGAAATGCTTGCAGCTGTAACTACAAGTTTATGACCTAATGTCCAAATCAGAGGGAGGTTCAGAGCGCTACGCTGACAGCTTGGTTTGGAAATCTAAGAACGTGAGTGCAGTCATGCTTTTTGGTTGAAAAGGGCAGAAAAATGTAGATGCTTGTAAAATATTGTCCATGGAGCTCTTATTGTTGTACTTATAAGTTAGTCCATGCTAACAGAAGTTTACATCAGTCCATTCCATGTTATCTCTGTCATCCATTTTTGTTGCAGATTTCTGCAGACTACATGCTACCCCCCCCCCCACACACACACACACACACACTTATCTTACACACTTACTTTCACGTTTTCAGAAACCATTAGCCTTGAATTTTAATGCTCTGGTTACACGTTCGGAGCCATTTCATCCCTGTGACGGGTGTTACCTGGATCAGCATCTTGCTGGGTGAAGAAGTTAAAAAACCAACAAAGTTCACTTCATTTCGATGTTGGAGGAGTTGTAATGGACTGAGCCATGTGACTTTCAGGCATGGGAGTTTTTTATTAGGCAGGATAATCAGCTTCAGCACAAGTAAAAAAAAAAAATCATAATTACAACTGTTAACTTATGTTGAGATAATGTTTTATCTTTTCTTCAAGTACGGCCTCTCTTAGTTTCTATAGTAAAACAAATCTTCACAATTTCTTTTCAGGGTCTTACTAATGAGAGAGCTGCTAACCTGCTAGTGCTAATAAAACCCCTCCGCCTGGTGGCAGATCCAGCACATGATTTGTTTGCCTGCACTTCTTTTCTTTTTAATTTAGTTGGCTCTAGTCAATCATTTCAAGTAAGACCATTTGCTTTTATATTAGCTTTGACTTTTTTTTTTTTAAAGAATTATATACTAACGCATACATTTTGAAAAAGTAAAAAGAAATCAGAGGACATTTAAAACATGTGTGTGTATATACAAACAAGATGTCTTTTTCACAAGCAGTTGAAACCTGAATATTTCATACGAACCACCATCTTGCTCACAACCCAAAGCAAGCTGGCTGCTCAACCAGGGAGTTTTTCTTGTCTGTGTCATGTTAGCTGACTGCTTGTTTATTGTTTTAAGCTTCAGCACAAAGATAGTCTGAGGTAGAGAGTAGGAGGCACACAACCCCTATTAATCACAGCAAAGACTGGATTTCTACAAGCAGAGAGGCAGGATCCCTGTGTGTATTTATACATCTCTACATACATGCACATACAGGACATGCATGGCACAGTGCTGATATATACCCGTACTTGTCAGTTTATATGTAAAATGTGTGCTACATGTGTGTTTGTGTGTGTGTGTGTGTGTGTGTGTGTGTGTGTGTGTGTGTGTGTGTGTGTGTGTGTGTGATTTTTCCCACGTCTCACTTCATTTCAGCCCAAATTTAGAATGAAAAGATAAATGAAGTTCATTCATCAAAATCATAAATCTGGCTTTAGTTACCGCAGTGAGATGTGTGTTAGGGTCTGCATGAGTGCATTTGTATTCACGTGTGTAGTTAATGGTGTTTGTGTCCATAGTTTTCTCATTTTTATGTTCTTTAGCAGAGTGCATGGATCGGTGGTAGGAGGATTTGACTGTGTTTCAGTGATTTGTACCAGAAAGCATTTAGTCAGCAGAAGTTCTGGGCTTTAATGTAGGATGCTTTCCTCATAGAGATTCTCCACATCAGAGGTCATGCCTACTCGGCCGCTGGGTCGTTGTTTTGCAAATTGCACTGGTTGGGTGGTTGGTAAGGTCCTGCACTGAAACCCTGGCTGTGTGGGGACCCCGGCCTGCCTTGATGTGGGCGGTTCCCATGGCGACACCCTCTGCAGTCCTTGAGGTGGATAGATTCCTCACCTCAGCATTTATCTCCATCATAATGAGCTGGCAACCTGTTCAGTGGTTTACACTCGCAAACTGGACTAAACAGTATAGAAAATGAATGAATGATGGTTTTATATTAATGTTTCATTAATATAAAACCAAAATAAAATAAAAATAAATAAATAAAAAGTCAGAGTTACAAAAGGGGGGGTTGGGGTCATATGTATGCTGTGTAAGTGAGTGTGATGATATATGTATGAGAGAAAAATTGTATAATCAGGTATGTGTTATTGAGCTTTGATGTGTTGTGCTTCAGTGTGTGAAGGCTATATAAAATTAGTTTTGATCATATGTAAAACACTTTACTTTTGAAAGAAAAAATGGTTTATAAAGTTTCATTTGATTGGCTATGCAGGAAAATCATCCGCCACAGGTTATCTGTGGCGTTTGTTGGCATTTCCATTGGCATGTTGGTGCATAGTTGGGTGTAAACTGAATGTTTTTGTCTGTTTTAATGTCTAAATGCATGACTCCTCCCACCCATGCCTGCAGCAACAGATGGGCCAAGAAAATGCTGGAAATTACTGAAAATGCCTCCAGCAAACTGGCTGCTCAATTTGTTAAAGCTTTTCCAGGGTTAAATACTGTATATGCTGCAAAATCACTTTTTTGGAATGGGTCTTTACTAAATATTTTTTTGAAAACAGTATTTAATTATGACCTAAAATTAAATGTGCAGTTAAAGGTTTTGATGACTGGTGGGTAAAATATTCAGTATGGTAACTTCAAACCAGCGTCAACAGCATGAGTTGTACAATGTACAACGCAGCGACATCAGATGGCAGTTATAATCTTTAGAAAAAGGTTTTAATAACTCCATTGTCAGGGAGATCAATGACAGAGGACCCATGAACCCGTAAAAGTATTGAACAGTGAATATGTCTTTATCCAGTAATTCTCAATGTTGGCCATCACCATCTGTAAAGTGCACTTTAGAAATAAGCTGTTACTCATTTATTATGCTTTCTTTGTGCTCATCATGTGCAAAAATGGCACTTTAATTGTTTCAAATATAAACTGTGCTTGTGTACATGTGCATGTCATTCATTACGGTTCAGAGCCAACACAAATGCGAGTCATCCTGTTATGTTATAGATGGTTAAACCATTCTGTAATGTTGGGAATGCAGCGGCAACCAGCCAGTCAAACCTTATATAAATATGATTGATAGCTTTTTTGCGAAGAGCAAATTGAGAAGATTAAATCAGCTACCATCTGTGTTTATCAAATCTGAAACAAATGACAGCAGTTGGAGTAGCTTCACACACAGAGTGGAAACAGGGAAGGTAGCAACCAGCAAAACTCTGTCCAGCTGTTCCACAATGTGCAAGCCACAGACTGAGCAGACATCCAGGTTTTCTGGGGACAGTCTCGGTTTCTGCTGCTCTGTGCCTCGACTCGTTGGATTTCAGAGTTTTATGCGTGTATTAAAAGAGCTCAGAGTAAAACAATGTTTTAGATTGCAGGACAGACTGAGTAACAGAGCCTGCTGGCTGAGGTCTCCCTCACGTCGGGCTTGTTTTGGCCAACAGAGGGAACTGACTTGGCTCAGCTCTGCTGAAATTATATTAGGAGTCTACTTTTGACAGAAGTCACGTCCATCTGCACCGTGGAGCAGATGGCAGTCAGGGTGTGTTCACGACTGACAGGTTGAGTTTGACTGAAACAATCTCTGGTACAATTCCTACAGTCATGAGAGAGTCGCACCACATTAAGAAGAATAAGATCTGAGTCTTGGTGCAATTCTAACAAGCAGTCTGCGAAAAACAGATGGGTCTCTGTCCATCATAACTAAAACTCTGCTGTGCTTTGGTTGGAACACAGCTATGCAAAGCAAGACTTTTGCTTATTGTAACACTGACATGTTGGTGCTTCTGAAGGCAAAAAAATAGTTAAGACAGAAGCTGATTGACATTGAGTTTTTATTTCCATTTTGTTTCGGCCACATTCTGATTGTAAAGACCAAATCATGAGCTTGAGTTATTACAGGGTGTAGACATGTAGATAACCACAGCAACTGGAAGCAATGGGTGAGAAAAAGAATACAAAGTTTTAAAAAGGGTGGACATGGGATTTTATGATGACTAAAATAACTAAATGGTGTTAAACTGTGGATAAATTAGACCTTATGTGCCAGTATTTTCATGCAAAACTTATTAAATTTAATCTCAAGTTTTACTTGAAGGCTTTTTGAAATGGACAGGAGATGGACTTAATAATAGTGTCTCTCCTCTGAGATTAATGAGTGCCAGTCTTACATAAATAAGATAAACATCC
The DNA here is from genome assembly GCF_933228915.1 of Telmatherina bonti. Lineage (NCBI taxonomy): Eukaryota > Metazoa > Chordata > Actinopteri > Atheriniformes > Telmatherinidae > Telmatherina > Telmatherina bonti. The sequence continues at coordinate 29,222,233 of NC_136611.1, read as the reverse complement.
TTATCAATAATTAGAAAAAATGCCCAAATTTTCATTAGTTAACTCGCCAAAAAAAGGTCAAGACTTGCAGGTTATTTGCAGATACATACAGAGGATGCCAAGAAAGACCACGTAAAACGAAAAAGAATAAATAAAAACAACAATTACTATGAGAGTTGTGTCACCACTTTGAAAGTGATACATGGGGTTATAAATATTCACACAGAGTTCCAAATAAAACAGCATGTAAAAGCTTTATGGGGAAATGAATAATAAATACTTCTGCACTGTGACAGTGAGCCTGCAGTTTGTTCCCATGTGCGAGTCAGGATGCACGCGGTGTTGTAGCTAAAGGGGGAAGTGGTACGCTGTCAACGCACTGCCCCTTCTGCAGGTTACGAAGCAAACTGCTTCCTGCTGTGGTGCCCTTTTAAAGATGTGACGCATCAATGGACTGACTACGTACATCTGATGAAATAATACCTCCTGGTGAGTCTGAAGGTTAGTCAGTGATGTTATTGATTATTATTTTTAAAAAAAAGACACACTGTTTTAGTATATCCTGATTAAATACCACATTGAGCAGGTGGATCTGAAAGGTAAAGATGACTTGGAAATTTCTGGAGTGATATTTTTGCTGTAGGGGGAACAGATCTGATGGGAGGGCTTTAATGTGCATGTGTGCAGCATTCTGCACCGATGGGTTTAGAAAGATCAGCTATAAATCCAGCCTTCATGTGCCTTGTTCTTGAATGAATTTAAATGAATGAAAAAAGTTACATTTTTACCCCGAAGGAAATCAGTGTTAGAGATCTGAAAAAGCCTGCTATCATTCTGAAATAACAAAATATTTAGTAAATAAGTTATTTTAAGAACATTACTGTTATGACCTCTGCCAAGGAGGTAATGTTTTTACTGGTGTTTATTTGTTTGTCTGTTTGTGTTCAAGATAACTCAAAAAGTTATGGACGGATTTGCATGGAATTCTAAGGAGTTGTTGGAAAAGTGAAAAGGAAGAATTGATTTAATTTTGGTGGTGATCCAGATTTCCGTTTGGATTTAGGAACAATTAAAGGCCTTGGCGGAGGTTTGCTCTCTCTGAGTGCTTTTCTAGTTTTATTGTTTCATTTTAATGAGCAGAAGAGCAGGAGAAAGCATAAACGCAGACTTTGTTCAAGCATGTTAGCCGGATTTGCTCTTACCTAAAACCCCTCCCATGGAGCTTGCTTTAGCTGGTGTTTATCTGTTTGTTTGTTTATCTATTAGCAACTTTACACAAAAACTTCTAAATGTATAGTTGCAGTTTTTTTTTAAGTATAGGTCTTAGTCTAACTTAGATTCAATTTTGGGAGTGTTCGGGATCACCATCTGGATGCAGGGATTTTTTAAAGGCTTTTTTTATCATAGCCTGATGGGGCTATTTTCAGTATATATGCACGTAAGTCCACTATAAATGGTCAGGATGCTAAGCCAAAAGATACCAGAGAAGTTCCCAACAGATTTTAAATATCAAGGATAGATCTGGATCCCAGGAAAGTTCTGGATGCTACAAACAAAACAGGATAAAACTAGGGGATCTTTGGAATTTGTTATCACCGTGAGAGAAAAAAATGAAGACAAACATACAAACGGCACAATATAGCTAACTCTAAAATCATTATCAATTAATCTAGGAGTCCAATAGTGTGTCCATCGAGGGGTCTGAGATCTGTGCTCTCCAAATGCTTTTCAATTTGTGAATGCATTCTTTGTAAAAAGTTAACAAGTAACGCTTTAGGACAAATTTAAGCAGAAGAGCGACTGGTAAATGAGGCCTGTTGTTTGTAGTGGCGGTATTGTAGCAGGCTGTCCTTGTACAAAAAATACTTTTTAGGAGTAAAACATCATATATATGCTGGTACAAAACTCTGAGCAACACTCTTGACAGTTTTAATGCAGACTGTGAGAGCTGCCTTTGTGTTTATCTTTGAAGATAAGTGGAATCACTCCTCATGGAGTGAAATGCCCCCTGTGGAGCTATAACACCCACCGGTGAAGATAAAAGACACAGAGAGATCTGAATGGAAAACAAACTGGAGGTGGACGTGCATGCACACTCAAAGTCACATAAAGAAAAAAAAAAAAAAAGCTGAAGACACAAAGCATTGATTTTTCTGTGCTTATCCTTTATTTGGCATGGAAAGTTCCTTTCAGAAAAGAAGTACTGATCAAGACGGCCTTTAGAATTAGAGTGAAAAGATTTTATATAAAGGAGAAAAACACTTAAACACCACTTTAAAAATACTGACAAGTAATAAGCAGGTACATAAAATACAGCAATGAAAGTGCAAAGAAAAGGACAGAAGAGAAGAAGAGTCAGCAACTCTGTCACAGCCAGCGCTGCACTTTCTTATTTTATTTGTTCTAAATTTGGTGGACAAATAAATGTAGTGCTTAAAGCAAGAGTTTTTGTGGAATGGAATATTATAAACAGTTTTCAGTCATGTCAAGAAAACAACTGTATTACAGGTTTAGTTGCTACTGAGGCTCATTTTAATGAGGGATAAAATGTAAAAGAAAAGGCCTGAAACACAATAATCTGTTTGGGCGAACGGGTACTATATGAATAAAGTTTTATTCGTTAATGTTGTAGTTATTAGAGCAATACCTTAGAGAACTATTACATATTCATACAGATATATACACCGCCGTTAATTATAACGTAAAGCTTTGGTGCTCCAAAGGCAATGTAAAATTTAAACTTGCAACAAAAGTGAACTTAATCTTTTGCTTTTCAGTTTCCCTCCAGGTGTGACAACAAAAAAATCTCTGACAAAAACTAACTTAATATCCTCTACTGCATCCTTTAATTTCCTCCTTGGTCTTCCTTAAGCCCCCGTCCTGACTTTGTCTCCTAAACATTAAACATCTAATCATTATGTAATAAAAGCATCCATTCCCACTTTGCCTACAGGAAAAAAATCTGTGTAAAATCCAGACAACCGAGCTTTCCACCAGCACTTAAATGCATCATCACACATTAAAAGGCCCCCAAAAAAGCCTTAGTACCTCTCACGCATTTACAAAGTAATCTGTGTGTAAATAAAGTTCGGTTCGTGCATACCAGGCTATTTGTGTAAATGTGTTTCATATATCAAACACATATTTTAAACTTTTTCCATTTGTCAGGTTGAAGTTAAAAATTATTGTCCATTTTTTGTAACACACACATGTAAATTTATTTTGTATTGGTAAGTTCTAGATATATGTGTACGTGCATTTCAACCCACTTTGTAAGTAACCATAGTTTTGCAGAAACACATTTTACAAATCTTATATCACACTTCCACAATCACATTGAATCGACTTTCTCTCCATATTTCTCCTCTGAGGTTCATCCTATCATTGTTGAACGCTTTAACAGTCTACAAATAGACCAACAGAAATGTATTTTTGCATCATCGCTGTCTATTAGCAAATAAAACAAGGTACTTTTCTTCATCACAGCAGTAACACATGTGCATGCACATGATGAGCTCTGCTGCAGTATCTCATCCACGCTGAATAAACACGGCTCTGCCAGCAGATCTGACTGAAACACTATTCAGCGGAAGTGACTCGTCTGTGGTGTCGAGCTCCAACACACAAAAGCATCTTCCTCCAGCGGACGGCCTTCTGTCAGCAGGCTAGCTCTCATCAGCTGCCCAGAAACAAGGGGTTTCTTTCTGGGGCTGAGAGGAAGACCAGGCCCACCATCTCACCCCAAAGTCCCCTTCCTTTGGTTTATCGGATCCTCCTGCTGAGTGATGTATGCCGAGGCCGAGCAGTCCTGCCTGAATGCTTGTGTCCACTTGCAAAGCGTCTGCATCTTCCTTCTCCACTGGCCTCACACTAAGCATATGCTGTGTGATGAATTTAGGAATTATAAAGGTGAACTGAGCAGCAGAGAGCAAACTGAGACCATGTTTGCTCTCTGCTCACTTGCTTTCTGCATCCTCTGAGTAGGTTAAAAGCTTTTAGTTTCAAAAAGCTTTTAACCTACTCAGAGGATGTAGAAAGCAAGTGCTTTACATAAAACATGAAAACATTGCTGCAGGGTGCAGGTGCAGAGGGAAGGGGCTGTTGGAGATTTGCTTCATTGTGCATTTCCTTACAGTAAAACATATTCAAGTTATCAGGTGTAAAGGGCTACAATGCTGCCATTAGGTCGGAGCTCTTGACATCTTAAGAGCCAATCTCAAATTTCTCTGCAGCAAATCATCTTGGAGTCTTTGAAGAGAAAACATGCACAGGAGACCATGCTGCTGAATGGAAAACCAGATGGATGGCTCAAAGAATGTCTCCATCTGAAAGAAAACATTTTCGTTTAAGTACAGAAACTAGACTCTGTTAACCCAAACAGAGCAGGACGCAAATAAAAGCTGTGAGTACAAGATGAAGCTGTGGCAACACCGCGTCTGCTAAAAGCATCCTTTGCTACCAAAATGTTTGAACACCCTAAATATGCTCAGATATGTCCAATTGACTCCTGTTGTGGTATCTGTAGCTGCAACTAAAGTGAAAAAAAAAAAGCTTCCAGACCAGAGCAATGAAACCAGTCAGGAAATGATTGTTGGCTGTTATGAAAAAGTATATGATTGCAAGGAATGTTTGACTCAGAAAAGGCACCTGAAGGGGCCCTCTGAGTTGTTCTGGGAAGAATCCAGTGAGGAAAAGCCAATCTTTGACAATCATGTTTACTAAATGATTGTGTTTCATCTTTATACTCGTTACACTTAAATATCCTGCAAATGCAACAGTATTACCAAAGCGTCCCAGCTTCCAGGTTCCTCTGCTGCCTCTGGGTTTGAAGGGGCCCCGCTGCACAGCGGATGTCAGATATGCTTAGTTTTGTTGGACTGCATCATTTCTCGAGCCCCACATCCTTTGGTATTTTGTCAGAAGCATGCAGTGCAGCATTGACAGCTCACTTTCAGCCGGTTAATCCTGAACATAAAAATGACACAAAGCTTTAACTTTGTGGTTTTGCGAATACTGCTGCATCTTGGTTTGAAAGGTTAGACTCCAACACGGTTGTGGATGTCAGAGACTTCTTTTTGACTATTATATCTTCTTATTCAAAGCTGCTTTTCACATGTATTCAGAAGCATGAGGTGCAATATGGCTGCGATGGACTGGCGAGCTGTCCGTAGTGTACCCTGCCTGTCGCCCAAACACTGCTGGGATAGGCTCCAGCTTCCCAGCGACCCTTAATTGAGCTAAGCGGTTAGGATAATAAATGAAAGAATGAATAAATGAGGTGCAATATGTACAGCTCTGCATGCTTTTAGCACTGACTGATGAAATATACAGTTTGTATCATAATGTCTACATTTAATATCAACCATCTTTGGGGTAAAGCTGTGTCTAAATAAGCGAATAGCCAGAAGATGATAAAACCCAGAGATCAGGTTAATTTTTGACACTACTGTAAAGAGATTCTTTGCGTCCTGGTTCTACGTATATTAAACTGGATTTGACCTCCAATTCTTATAATTATTAGTTTACCAGCCTCCCAGCTATCTGCAGCTAATCAGTCTCAGCATTTCACAGCCAGCCATCATTTCACAGTTACATTTAGCCTTTTACTCTGACCCAGGATCTGCCAGCAGGTTTGTGCTAAACGCATCTCTGCTCACTTCTCGTATGAAACAATACCACCATCAGGAGAGACAACAGCCAGCGATGGGCTCCAACCACTCCTCTCCATCTCACTTTTGAAAGCAGTAAATGAGCTTGTAATGAACATCTGTCCCTGCTGGCAGAGGAGGATGTAAGAGGGGAGTGGCCCCTCGTTTGCTGAGGGGGGAGTAGGGGTAATGACTCCAGCTGGTGGAGACAGATTTTTTGCAAAGGGGGACTTGGCCATGTTGATTGGACCTATGAAGAGTCGGATATAAGCTCAAGGCAAAGCAATAATCACATCGAGGACATGTTGCACTCACTTCCACTGGGAATTAAAGCAGATTAAAGTTTGGGAAATTCCATCTATAACAGCTTGGAAGAAGAATCAGCATCATTAGGATTTTTTGAAAATACAAATTACAAACATGGGAAATACGTTTCTCATTGTTAAATGTTTAAACACTGATATTTAGTCTGAATATGACCAAAAGGAATACTTCCTATGCAGTTGATTTAAGTCCAAAGTGATGGTGTTTAGGACTGACCTGAAGAAAATGAGGTCAGAAAGAAGTAAAATGAGTGAAACTTTCTGATCCCGCATGATCCTGAGTGTGAGAGAGGTTCGTTTTCTGCCTCCGGTAACATTCAGAAAACGACGAATGAGCAGAAGAAGAAAGTATGATGAGAAAAAAATGTCAAAGCACTGCTGTAAAATTACCTTTCACTGCTCGAAGGCCTACTAGAAAATTAGGTAAATCTGAAAATATTCCAGCAGAAAATGAAAACATGAGCTGGTTTAACTTATGGCAAGCTAGTATCAGTGTGGCAGTCGCACACTTGAGCAAAGCTTGGATTTTATAGACGTTTTTTTCTGACTGTATGCCTTTAACACTTCTGCCCACTGCAGAGGGCAGATAACTGTAACAACATGTAGTGGTGCTGATGCTGCATAATTCCAGTAGCAGTGTATTATTAATGCTGAAACCATTAATATTTAATTATTATATTTAACTTTCTTAACTAGCAGCTTAAAGAAATTGTATTTGGTTAAAAAGCAAAAATATGGTGTGTTCATTGAAAATCAACATGAGAATCATGAAACATCTGAAAATAATTTTTATGCTGGGGATAAAGACAATATTGCATTTTTGATGTTTTCTTTTACTAGATATTTTCAGAAAGAAAGGTTTTTCCTTGAAATCATATTGATGTAGCTTCACACTTCTGTGTCACAAACAGAAAATGTGTGTGTTTGTAGGTAAACAAATTTAATTGCTTCGTGATGCGCAGATTAAAGGGAAAATAAAATCAATAAAGCATCTGAGTTTCTACTTTATTCTTTGAGTCTGATCAAAAGCAACTCTAGAGTTTATGAACCTTTGAGGTACATGACTCATTTTTAAATGGTTCCCTTAATAAAACTATAAAAATACAGGAAAGAACACAAAATTAGCATGCTCATCACTTTAGATAGATAGGTTGATAGATAGAAATGTAAATTATAACCTTCTCGTTGTTGTTGCCTCACAGTTTGAGTTGACCCTTTCGGTCCTGTTTCACTCACATACAGATAAGACCTTCTCTAATAAACATTATGGAAATTGATCATATACAGACCCAACCAATAAAAATACAAACAGATTAGTCCAATTTTTTTCAGTACGTGGTCTTTATTATTGGCTTTAACAAAATAGCCTACATCTTTTCTAAAGATTGTCATTGTTCATATACCACACAACACATTCAAACACTTAAAACCATAAACAAACATCAACAACTTCTTGCTTGTTTGTCTTTTGTGTCAGTATATTTGTTCGTGGCCCTGTGATGGACTGGAGACCTGTCCAGGCTGTATCCTGCCTCTCGTTCAGTGATTGCTGGGATAGCCTCCAGCTTCCCGCAGCCCTTGATTGGACGAAGAGGTTAAGAAAATGGACGGGTAGATGAAATATATATTTGTTCATCGCTGAAATCTCACCATATGAAAGTAAAATGTTTTTCTTTTCAGATGCTGTAACATTAACTTGCCTTGTTTTTTGACATGTCAGGTGACTTCTGTTGGTATGGCCGTGCATGGGCAGGGTTCAGGTAGATTTGCTTTAATGCCTTGGTAACCAAAAGCCTGCAGGCTTTTCTTTGTGTACAGGATAAAAAGTCCTCAAGTGGTGTTGTAACTTGTTTGGCTTCATACTTCATAATATCAGATGATAATATTTTCATATATACAACTCACTGTTCCTCAGTTTGGGAACCCCTGCTTTAATGACAGTGGCGCGACAGTCAGCAACTGCAAGAGGGAGGTAAGACAGCAAATGTTGAAACAGATGCAGCCTTAAATATTACAGTTTTTGTTGAAATTACAGATGAAGTTTGCAGCAATTAAGGCAAAAATGTCAAATGAAAATAAACCCAGCTGCTTCGATCCGAATTCAGCAAATTAAGGTTGGAAGTGAATACAAGCTTATACAGGTAGATATTTATTTGCTCCTCTTTGTTAAAATGATCTTCATCTTTTTTCAGCGTATGTTTGACAGATGAGGGGAAGTGGGTGGACATCAATTACCAGTTTAGTCTCTGTTGAATCTAAGAATGATGACAACTCATCAAGCATCATGTTGTGGACCTGTCAGTCTAAAGAATGGAAATACTCCTGTATGGAACTGCAGTATCCATGCAGGGGAGAAATAGTGTAACATGGTGCAATGGCAAACAAATGACAAGATAGGAGGAATGGTGAGAACTGAGCAGCCTGTTTGTCTGTCACATAAACAAAAGACCAATTACCTCATGTCAATTATGACAATCAGAGGAGCTGACAGCAGCGCAGAGCTCAAACATGAGGACTGATTCGACTTAAAGTTCCACGAATAAAAGCTGTAAATCTTTGCTAAGTCTCTCGATGCTGACTATAAACACCAAACAATGAGGGAGTGGAACTTGTCAAGTTGATGTCTTTAGATGTGAATGGCCTTTAAAATTATTGCTTTTTTTCCACAAAAAATTGATCACAGAATTAAGATCGGACGGTTAATTCAAAATAACACATTAAATATTTATTACAGAAAACATGTTTCCAGCAAAGGCCCAACAGTTGAAACAGAAACATTCATGCATAATTGAAGGCCAATAGAAGCCCGTGTTACGCTGAACTTTCTTTACTGGTTTGCAAACGAGAACGGAGCCTTGTGGCTCTTACACAGCAGATGTTACACATACTAAATTTTAAGATTTGGAAAAAAGTTCTCCCACAAAGAAGAAATATGAAAAATACATTTTCAGTATTGCAAGTCTCAAAGTAAAATTACTCTAAAATCCACTGAATTCTGAGCGAGGTCTCATGTTGAGGGGTAAAATATCTCCTCACTGCTTTGTTATCTGTTGATTTCTGCTTCCTGTGGTGGAGATGGAGGGAAAGAAACCTCTAAAGGTTCTTGTCTGGGAGGAAAAACTCCTGCAGTGAAAATGGAGCTTTTATGCCGCCTCTGACTGTTCAGTTTTTGTTGGTCTTCACCATTTTGCGAGAGCAATTTCAGGTTTTTTCCAGCTGTCAAATGTTCATGCCTGACATTCTGCTCTGTGAAAATCTGTTGCACCTACTGCAAATTAAATTTGGTTTTCCAATAACCTGATGCAATGCTTTTCCATTCTGCACCTCTCAACACCTAAAAGTGAGATAGACGCCAGTGGAGACCAAGCCAGATTATAGCTGGGAACTGTGGTGAGTTGATGTAGTGTTAGGTGTTTCTTTTCTTTAAATGTACTACTACGACTACTTCAAACTGTTCATGAAACCACCATGTTGTCATACATTTAATTACTGGCACACATTGGAGAATAAGTGTGAGTTACGAATGTAAAAGTCACATTAAAACACTGCAAGCCTTTGTGGCAATCACTCATCTGTCACAGTGTAAACACAACAATGTGTGTGTCAAGCGCTCCCTCCTTTCTTGTGGTTGTTCTGACCACATCAGAATTTAGGAGAAATATTTTACAGCTTTGTGTGTGGAATCAAGTTAATTCCTTTCCTACTCAGAGAGCAGGAGGCGTGACCAGTTCTGACTGATTTTTCAAAGAGACCACCCCACTGAGAGGGTCTTATCACCAATGCCTCAGACATTTGTCGCCATCTACTGCAAGTGCAAGTTGGAGCAACTCTGCAGGGGGCTGCGAGCTTTGAGAATTGTCTCCATCTGAGCACATGCCTCGGATAAATACTAATGTAAGAGTACCGAGGAGGCAGAAAATCCTGGACTCCTGGAAAGTTTATCTAGAGTTTCTCAGACTTCTGATTACAGGCTCCGGCAGTCTTGGAAATGTCCAGAACTGAGCTTGTTGCTTACCTGTGGAACATGGTGATCTGCACAGGAGTTTATGTTAAACTCTTGGTTCTTGCACTCTGATTGTGGAGCTGCTGCAGGGTCAGCAACCCTTCATCCTACAGCTGCACTGCACAGCTTCTCCACAGGATGGTGTTGCCGTGCTATGGCAGGGCCCGACTGACCAGCCAGAAATCTGCTAGCCCTGCAGTCACTCAGCCATGCGGCCAATTGAGTCACAGGGGCCACATCAGCACTCAGGAAACAGCTACCTAAACAGCCTGGCTGATAGTCATCTCTTGTTCTGCTCCACTCCAAATACACACACACACACACACACATACACACACACACATTCATATTAACAAACAGCTACGCTTGTGCCAGCTTCCATTATTCCCCTTTTAAAGTCAATTCAGTGAGCAGCTGTGTTGTTTTCCCTGCCCTCTCTATGTGCTGAGCTTGAAAGTTTGAAATCGGCCAACTAATCAGAATAAGTGTCGAGGACCGTTGGCATACTGAGCAGTTCATATGATTCCTGACGCATGAGCACACACAGTCCAGATGCTTCTACGCAAGCTCCACAGGCACAAAACAGCCAGACACAGTGACACTTACTCATTTCTCTCTTTCTCTCTGCCCGAAGCAGTTAGAGACGTAGATGAGCTGATACACAAGGAGGAGGTGGTGCAACTGGGGTTGGCCGACGACAAAGAACCCCTCTGTCTTATTGATGCAGCACATGCATAGTGAGTCTTGTTTTCCATGGTGCTCTGTTTGTTGTCCTTTTTCTGTGAGAAAAGCTGGGGAAGGCATGGATGTACTTTGCATTTAAATTGTACCCCAAATTATGCATCTTTATGCACAGTAGCCTGAAGAATTTATAATGCAAAATCACAACGGGGCCCCTCTTTATTCCATCAGTTTCCTGATCTGTGAGCGTTTTCTGCTGCTCTCATTTCCAGGGGCAATGCATAGATGTTTTAAAGTTGGGAGAGACTGAGCACATCTGCTTAAATGGAATAAGGGCACTGATAAACTGAACATGATTCATTTAAATAAGTTGTTCAGTGAAATTAAAAAAAGGGAAAAAAAAATGTATAAAACTGGCAGATAAACAACATTAAATAGAACTTATTGAAATGATATCAAGTGTGAAATGCTGTTTGTGACAAAATGATGGCCTTCACACATTATTTGTTTGGGACATAAAGAACTGCCAGTTAGAAATGTAAATGTCCTTCCCCACTTATTTCATAATCTCTCTTTCATATATATACATATATATATATATTTATACCTATGCCTGTTTTCAATCTTTTTCTGCTAATTTAATGTGTCCTTGCAGTATATATTTAATTTCAGCTCTTTTTTTTTTTTTTTTTTGTATCTTTCTGGTTGTTTTCAAGTTATTATTATTATAATTACTATTGTTATCATTATTGACATTATTATCATTATCATCATAATCATTATTATTATTATTATTACATTTGTATTTATCAATGGGCTTTTTCATTTTACTGTCTGTTGGCTGTTTCTTTATGGTGGCTTTTGCATCTTCACTGCTGTTGTTTATTTATTTATTTTATAGCACTGGTTTAATTGACTTTCTGACAAGAAATACCAGCAGGCACTGCATTTGTGCCCAATAGACGTGCTCAATAATCAATCCATTCTAGTAGCAGACAAATTAGCTGACTGAGTCTGATTCATATGGGGGGCAGTGCCACCGCTTGCCACCCTCCTAGCGACACCCCTGCTCAATTCAATCATTGTTCATCTGAAGTGAGTAGTGAGCAGACAGTGCTACAGACACACATACAAAGCATCCTTAACCACTGAAATGTGCACCAACATAATCCCCCAACCCCTGCCTTTGATGTTCAACCTGCCCTCAGCTTAACAGAAGCAGAGAATTCATTTAAACAAACACTGGCCTTTGAAACTCTATGCCGACACCCCCACCCTGCATCACCTGAAATGTAATTCAAGCAAGGACTTCGCTGCAGGACATTTTGACAGCGCCGAACTCCGAGACCCTTCTGCTGCATGTCTTTATGCAGAGTGGTCTTTATATAAGAGAGACCTGGAAAACGATGGAGAGACACAATCTAATTTAAGACGAACACATCACATCTTCTGTGTGAGCACGTAATGTTTACGTGGGCGAAGAGATTGATGATTGGATCCAAGCAGAAGTGACAGTGGAATAACATTATTCACCTTAGCTTTGTCCTCCTCAGGCACTGTGGCTCGTAGAGTTATCTCCGCTGTCATTAGTCAAGTGTGAAACTGGTGATTCTCCTCATGAAAACAATCGCAACTCCGAGAAAGAATATGAGTAATGGGAGACAGAGTGGAGTGGTGTCTGCGAGGAGTATTCTCTGCCCTAATTACAGAAAGATTTTTTTTCCATTCCATTAGTTTGTGCATCAAGTCAAACTAGTGTGAAAGATGCCTGGGAGAAATATAAAACCCTCATCACTATACCCGTATGTCAAGTAGACAACGGTGCACGTATACTCGAAGTTGATGTGTGAGATGATGAATGGGGGCAAAAGAGGAAAAAGAACTAAATGGGAATCTTTTTTATGCGTTAAACTTAACTCTAATTTTGGCTTTGTTAATTATATCTCAACCCTGATTAGCATGAAAAGATACCACTTAACATGGCTTTTTTTTTTTTATATATCCTCTTTATTCCTCTCCTAAATCATGGTTGAGCTGTTCCTCTCTCTTCTTTTCTCCCCCTTCTTCACTCCCTCTTCCATCCCATCTTGACAGCTCATAAAGTAAAACACCATATCAAAGCAGACTGCGCCATGGCGGCACACATAGGATGAGAGAGAAATAGGAGGAGCTTTGCTACATAAGATGGAGAGGAGTGAAAGAGTAGTTGAAATGTACAACGCAGGAAGTGGTCCTTACTCCTCAGAGGTGTTTCCTAAAGTCCCCGAGGTGGGCCGAGGTGAAAGATGTCAGCAAATCCCCCCTCCCCCTTCCAACCACACAAGGAAATTAAGTCCCACGTCAGTGATGAGATGGAGGAATGAACACGTCAGAAGGCTGCAAATTGAACTCGGGGTTTGTATTTACTGAAGCAGAGCCCTTTGCTTACACAGGGTTCTGCACACACTCATGCACAACCAAGAACACTAACTCTAAAACTAGCCTCGCCCCCCCCCCCCCCCCCCCCCCACAAGCCACCCCCCAAATTAAAATTCTTGTCATGGCTGCTGTTCAAGCTCAGCAGCACTGCAAGATGCTGCATAAATTAAGTCACTGGAGAGACCAGGATCGAGTGCTGTCTGCCAGAGCTGGATCCCACTGGACAAGAATCCCCCAATGAGACCTTCTACTCTTCCTCTCTTAGGTCAGCTACCCGTCTTCATCACCAAGTCGTCTTCCCAACCCTTTGCCTTTAGTCAGCTAAAAAAAATGCAGCAAAATCATAGGAGTTTCTGTGTTTGTGTGTCATTCTGTGTGCCTCAACGCTGAACAGCGGGCTGAAAGAAAGCAGTAAAGAGGAGTGAAGGGGCAAAGGGACATGAGCTGTGAGGCTGCCCCATGATGTCAAAAGCAGCCTCAGTGATTGCAGAGCTGACCCCTGACTTTACCTTTTAACTTGTGCTGTTGCTTTACAGAGACAAACATGATGAGGCTGAGATTGTCTCCATTTGCTCGCCGCCTTGCAACCTGTTCTTTTCTGCAGCAGCTAGTTCAGATACTCTAGAGGAAGAAAAAAAACAAAAACAAAAAGAGCTGTAGTAGTGGTGCTGATTGTAATGGCTTATGTGAAGGAGGGGAAGGAGAAAGCGTGGATGTATGCTAAAACTGTCCTCATTGTTCTACCACGACTGCTAATGACTTCACCGTGACTTCCTGTCATGTGATGGTGACTCTGCTCGCCCCGTAACAGATGCAGTGAGTGACTCTAATGTGGATTTGCTGGATCACTTTATTAAGACATTCATACTGCTTAAAACAATGATTTTCTCTTTTAACTTATTATAGAGTCATAAGGGTACTTTAGGAGAACTTGATTCACAAAATCAATAAGAAAAATAAGTATCAATAAATATCCCTATCAATAAATATATTTATTGATAGGGATACTGTGAAAGTTTAGTGGTTTCATTCAGACCACCATTTTTCATCTTATCATCTGATCACTTTATACACTGAAGACCGAACAACTATAATTTATTTAGTTTTGCATTTCCCTTTAAAAGAAAAATCTTACATTTAGCTGGTACCAATAAGTCACTTTCCACATTTCTAGACCAGGATGAAATGTCCAACCAGAAAAATTCACATGTATTTCAAGCATATAGACAAGTATACTCCAATAACAATTTAAATATATTTATACATATATACATATATACTGCCGTCTGGTTCCAACAAAGGGACTGGCTTCATATACTAATGTTCAGATCAAATGAATGTACAATTAATGTGCATGTGCTGTGAGGGGTCTAAGAAATGAAATTAGAATGGGTGAAAATTCAGCACAAGGTGGGATGTGTACACATAACAAACTGCTTAAGATGTTTAGATGACGGAAACTTGACATGATTGTTTCTGTTTTGCTCTTTTTCTCTCTGTAAAAATGTTGAAATGTAAAGTTTTAACATTTTAAAGAACATGCATGGCGTTTTAAGAGATTAATATTCACAAAAGCATTAGTTTTCTTAAGTTTGTTCAGTTTTACGTTGTTGTCAGTTTGCATTTACTTAGTTTCAGCTGGTCAAATTGCCAGATTAGGGGTTAAGTCTGTTTAGAAACGTAGTCAGGGTTAGATACAGCAGCTACACTGTTACCCTCCCCTGCATAAAAATCAACAAACAACATGGCCATGTCAGATTCACTGATCATTCATTCATATTCAATTCTGCAGGCTGGATATTGATATATTGCAAACTATTTTTCTGTCTGCAATGATTCAGTTGATCAGCTTAAACATTAACACTCTGAACTGAACCATCTTCAGCTACTGTCTGACTTTACACTTTTATTGTTGTTTGCAGGCAGTTGTTTACTGTCTTGTCTTTTTTTTTTTTTTTTTTGCATGTTGCAGGCGATATTGTGTTTTCAGAGAAAAATGATAAAAACCATGATCTACAGTTCCAAATAATGCAGTATAGATATCGGAATTTTTTTTCCCTCAGAGTAACTAGTCTGCAAATAAAACAATACAGAATATTGAGAACACACACACACACACACACACACACACACACACACACACACACACACACACACACAAGCTTTGTCTGCCTACTGTCTCTCAGCAGCTAGAAGCTGACTGCAGCTTTGTACTGAAGCAAATGATCATATCAAGTCTTGTCATTAGGCTTTGTTACCAGGACAACAGCCCTGGTCCCTCATTCTCTGAACCAAAGCCTGACAGGACGACGGACGCAGTAAACAAAAGCAAGAATGAACATACAGATCAAATTCAACATGGAGCCAGAATTCACGAGAAACTTCCCATTTCTAAATGACCCGCCACCTCACATGGACCCAGTCCCATCACTATCAGTTGTCGAGGACAGCGATGATAAGCCTGTCAAGTGGCGAGCACCTCTCTTCTTGTACTGTGAGCTGATGCACACACTTGTTTTCTTGCTCCTGATATTACATGAGAGAGCCAAAGCTGTGAGCTTGCAGACCTGAATAATTGGCACATGCTTATGCAATGTGATGAGTCCATACAGCAGTGTTGTATAATTCATTGCACTGGTGGAATATGGAAAAGCACAGATCCAATCCCCTTTAGGTCTAATTAAAAGACTATCAGCCTTTTTTACAAGGAAAACTCCAGGGGATACAGTATAATCATATATCAATAGAATGATTACCAAAGAAGTAAAGCTTCCTACAAAGATAAGAGCTGCTGAGTTTAAGGCACACACACACACACAAAAAACACCCTTAAAATTTTTGTAAATGTTGGTCTTATGATCTTTAAATGTGTTTAAAATGTGTGATCATGAGTGATCTTTTACGGTGGCCGGGAAGTGCAAAACAAAATTACATGCAGGGAAACACTTTTACATTTTCGCAATACAAATTTACATCTTGTTAAAAACTTTTATGTTTTCGTGATACAAATATTCATCTTGTGAAACACTTTTACATTTTCACAATACAAATTTACATCTTGTGAAGCACATTTACATTTTCGCGATACAAATTTACATTAATGCGAAACACTCTTACAAGTTTACCGAAACACTTTTACAAAGTTTTGCCCCGGAAGTGCTATCGTGGGGGCTTCTTTTAGAGCGCCAACAGGAAGCCCCTCATTTGACAATAATCAGCAGGACACGAACAGACATGTATTGTCCATTCTGTGGCAGTTCTCTGAAGAGAACGACCGCTTTTTGTGAATTTTGTGGACGCTCCCTCCATGTCCTTAATAAAGTTGGTGAGGAGACCGCTGGACCGAGCCATCGGGGTGCACACGCTAAGCCACGTAAGTGCCGCATTTTTTCCATGACCCTAGTTTTGTATGTGGATTAAGTTATGTGTATACGTTTTATAAATGTCAGATTAATCGTAGACGTGTAACGTGCATAGAATTTTGGAAAAATGCTCTCAGGGCTGGACCTGCAAACAAAGTCAATACATTAGTCGTAACTCAGGTCATCCCTGGGCATATAATGCTCACACTCGTGTAAGTGCACGTACACACTCATGGATAAAGTGTAACCAAAGCTCCTTATTCTACACTGACTGGCATTTACATAAAATTAAGAACCACCAGTCTTGTGGGGTTTTTTCTTCCTTACTCCCATGAACAGGTTCAATACAACAGTAAAATCAGGTGTCCTTTATTAATGATGGTTTTATGTAAATGGACTTAGTATTCAATACTAAAGTAAAAACATGATGGGTCAACAGAAGCTTCACCTGATGTTATTTATATGTAACAATAAAATATGTAAAAAAAATCGATTAATCTTTGATAAGTGGTTATCCAAATTTAAGAGGGGTTTCCAAACTTCATTATCTAGGGACCTACATGTGGAGATATGTTTGGTAAAATAAGCCATGTCATTATAGTGTAAACACTGTTTACAGCTGTTTCTGAGTTAGACAAGGATACATGTGGATCTGTACACAGTAAGTGTTCAGATCAAGCAGCCAGAGTATCAAAATATCCACCTGTCAGTTTCACACAGCACATAACATTAGAAATTATGCTAGACCAGATACCCTGGAATCACAGATGAACTAATATTTTCTCTTTTGAAATGAGGAAATCACATGCAGAACTTACTTTATATTTAGGGTTGGAATTACCAGTAGATTAAAGTTTCAGTTGATAGGAGATAAATACACATTTTCATGATTCACAGAATTGCAGTTTAGTGGAAGCAAAAGTGAATTTCCTACCCTGGTCATGTTGCAAAATGTTTGTACTTCATACAAACAAATGCTTGAGCTGCTTGCACCTAGCAGTTGGATACTAACATTGAAACTGAATCATTCCAGAACAAGAGCCATGCCCATCTTTTGACAAGTTCATGGAATTTCGAAGTGCCAAGTCAAAAGAGCGCCAGTCATTTCATGCTGGCCAAAAAAGATTTAAACAGGCAACCAAACGTGTACAAGTATGTTTTGTTCTCTTTCAAGCTTGTGTGTGCAGTATCTGTTTCTTTGTCTTTTAGACATGTGCAGCACTGTATTTGAGCTTGTGTAATGCATTGTATTCTTATGTTTCCAGATAAATATCGGGTTGATGGTGCCACTTCAGCATGGGATGGGTTTAAAACCTGCTAGAGGGAGAACATTGCCTTTGTTCACTGATCCGGAAATATCTGCACCAGATCTTTTAAAAGATGCTGTCCAGAAAATGAGGGCATTCAATAAAGATATGGCGGCTGGACCATTTGTGCTCCTGTACCCGGATTGTTCAGAAGTTTTAAATGTGCCGGGGTCTGACACACCTTTCAAATTGGGGGAGTACAAAAAAGAAATTGGAAAGGCTTATTCCAGAATAACCCTCTTCATTTGTCAAAAGTCACACTTTGAATCAGGTTTGAAAAGCTCATAAGCTAGGATTGTTTTGTATAGTATTGTATTATAGACAATGTTTTGTTAATTTTTTTTTTTTTTTTTTTTTAATATTACCAGAGAATAATGATGTTGACAACTCAGATTCAGAAATCATCATAACATCAAGGAGCACTGCTGAATTCAACCTGGCTGACACTCTGGTAATTTGATTTTCAACTGTTAAATACAGTTAATTTCAGTGTTTTTAAATGTTGAACATTTTCTTTGGCTCGACCAACAGTTTAACTCAATGAAAAGAGTTAGAAAACCGTCAAAATGTAGACAGCAACTAAAAGAATGAATTCCAGCCAATAGCTACTCTTATTTTAAGTAATGTTATTAGACTTTGTTAAAATAAACATTTCTCCCCTAAAAAAACATAACTGTATGCTTTCCCTCTTAGCCCTATCAACCACCAAGCCAAAGCACACCCAGGTCTGAACCTCAACAAGTGAGGTGGGGGGAAAAAGTTTTGCATAAGGATATTAATCAAATTATGATTTGAACACATTCATACATGTGAAGTAGAAGAGGAAATATGATATTAAGAATCAGTTTCTTCTGGATTTAAGTAGACTGCTTGGTTAATCACACTGAATAGGGTTAGTAATTTTATGAATTGGATCCTGTTTCAGAAATGAACAGAGACATTCATCCGCAGTCCAGGATGGAGAGGTATTTATACATTATTGCAAGTTGAAATGTACTCAATGCCTACTAACTTGTGTTTTTGTTCAGCTTTTTTTATTTAACTAACTGCCAGCTTTTTTTATTTAACTAACTGCAGTGGGTGGCTTCTTCTGTTTACTGTTAAAAAGATTTGATAATGGCAAGGCTAATCCATCTCTTAAAATAATTAATCTATGCATTGGAAAAAAAAATACTAACTTTATTGTGATTCTACAGAAGCATTATACAGTGTATTTCACTGCACCACCTGTGGTGCAGTGAAATATCACATGCTAATTTCTTTGGTTGAGTATGTTCAGTCTGTTTGAGGCATTTTTAATGTCTTTTTCAGATAATAATATCTGACTCTGAAGATCAGGTTTTCTCTGCACAAGATGCTCCCAGTTCCTGTTACCGGTGAGTAAAAAATGATGAGGTTGAATCTCATTAGCTGAGCATGCATTTGAAAATATTTTGATTAAAATTAAACATTTCCTGTAATTCTTCAGAATGGTTAATCTATTTGGAGTGTGAATTTCCCAACAGTCAATACACAGAACTGTATGCTCCATATGTTGAGGAAGAGGAGGAGGGGGAGCTTGTTACAGGAAATGAGAATGACATTCAGCATGCAACAATGCAAGTTTATTTCTCTGCTTTTCATAATGTCATAATAACTAATTTTGTACAACAAACTGTGCTTTTTGTGAATTAACCACTAATTATAACTTAATGTCATTGTAGTGAAGAGACTGACCTTCTGCTGCCCGATGTTATCGCCAATCTTGCAAGTGTTATTGACCATACACAAGTTAGCAGGTTTAACATCTCACGATGTAATATTTGGGATGGTGCAGTCAGAGGGTTCAGACGTTCAACTTATTCTGAAGCTTCTGACATGCTGGTGAAATTCAGTGATGATGCTGGAATTTTAGAAGAGGGCTTGGACACAGGGGGGCCAAGAAGAGAGTTTCTATCACTACTGATGAAATGCCTGAAAGACCGGCCCATATTTGATGGACCAGATGGTCATCGCTTCTTGGTTTACAATGCAAAAGGTACGCGACAGGTCTTGATATGGTCTCTACTAGTTTCCAGATATCAGTGACCACATAAATCAGACTGCATTTACATTTGCTGGTAGTTTTCCAGAGTTTTGGTACCATGTGACAATTATCAATAATACTATATTAATAGTAGTTATATTTTATTGGGGTGGGGCATACACACTCTCCTAAGAATTTTAGATGTGGCCTATTACTGCCACGTCTTCTTGTGACAGCTTAACAGCCGTGGGCTATACTACCGCTACTTGAGTCATGAGCATGTCTGTCACAATATTAATGATTATCATGCCTCATCCTTTTGCTTGTCAGTGGTTTTTGTTTTGTCACCTCGCTATTAATCCACAGCTGTGAAGGAGGATGAATACTACCTGGCTGGAAAAATGATTGCTGTATCACTTGTGCATGGAGGTCCAGGGCCCCATTTCCTTTCTGAAGATCTTGTTAACCATCTTGTGGGCCAGGAGTCATTCAAGGGAACAATTGATTTAGTGACAGATACAGAAGTAGGGAAAGCTTTGCATGAGGTGAGAATAGTGAATCTTTTGTGCGATACAGCTGGATTTAGGTACAGTTTTTGGAGTCTTATGAAAATAACTATTTGTGACCTTGAAGTATATATGTCATTGTCTTGTCTGTTTTGGTTGTGTGTAAGTTTGCCTGTATTTAGCCAATGGATATTTTCTAGTTTTGTTACAGACTTCCTTTAATTTTTTTTTTTTTTTTTTTCTTCATTAAATTTGACTTTTCTAAATTCCAGTCTCCTTTAAGGTCCAGTTTACCCTAAACCATTTCACAATTTTTTACATTTATTGCATTTGTTTGCAAGTATTTGCATGCGGTTATTCAGAAGGGGTTTTGAATCTTTGTAATATTTCTCAGATTCAAAATGCTGCTACGCTGGATGCCCTGCGAGAATGTACCATGAGACACAGTACCATGTTACAGACAGCAGGTTGTCTGAGACACGTGACGACTATCATGGAAAAGACAGAAATTGTGTCTGACTACCTTTCATGGTATATTGTTTATCGCAACTCCTCCGTTATTGACAGGTAACATAAAAATGAATTAGTTTAAATGATCAGTTTTCTATGTACATACATGTAAGAAATGTATTTATTATCCTGGCACTCATTCTCATTAGCTTGCAGTAGCATGCACAACATATTATTTGGACATTATTTTTTATATTTCTGTTAATAAACATGTTAAGATCTTTTCATGTGCAATGCAAGCTGTGTTGAAATGACTGGACTTTAACTTTCCCTCTCCTTCTACCTTACAATGTGTGTTTCTTTTTTTTTTTTTTTTTTTTGCTTGTTTTTTCTTTTGCTTAGAAACTAATATGGCATTACTAAGCATGTGACAAATGTGTTTGATCTCCACACTCCAGATTCAAAGAGGGGCTCTCAACTCTAAAGGTTTTGACTGCATTACAGCAACACCCAACTTTGCTGGCTCCTGTCCTGTGCTTCCAACACAACCCACTCACCGCTGTGGAACTCGAGAGACTTTTCACACCTGATCTGAGTCCTCTAGGGAGTAATAGGAGGCACCAGGAGAGTCTGACTTTAAGCTTCTGGGCAGATTACCTCCTAGACTGCGAAGGTGTGTGATTCCCTTTGATCACTTCTGAGGACAATTTATCCATATATTCACCAATCACATATAACACCATTATCTGCATAATATTTTGTTGGTAAATCTCTGATTGCTCAGTGATCCCATTTTTATCTGCAAATACCCCATTATAAGAGCTTTCAGTGGTATGGACTATGGATTTGCATCAAACTGAGATGTATTTTGCTTTCTGACCACTTTCTGTCAGAAGCATTTTTTCTTCGTTTTAGTGATGTGCACAACAATACTTAGTCTATTTGAGTAAACATATCTTGTTTGTAATGTAGCTTGGAAAAAGCCAAAATACCTTTAGTTATGACTCCACTCGAGTCAGACTTGTGTGACAAATGTTGACTTCAGACTTGCTTGATTAATCATCAGAGAACTACAGTGTTTTCCCCTAAATAATTTTGTATGGAAGGTGGTAAGCTACTCATGGTTGTATGTACGAATATGTACTTGAAACCACAACCTAAGACAAGGAAAAATTAAGTTTCCCCTACCCCAAAGCAAAGCACAATAATTCAAAATCTGCTTATAGCAGCCTAAAACATATAATGCTTAAAACCGTGACTAGGAGGACCCCTGAGGCCACATTTGTGTAGTCTGTGTGTGAGTCACTTCCATCTCTGCCAGAAGTTCCTTTATTTCCATTTGGTTTGGAATCAAATAATAACCAAGTCATATAGACTGCTGTACACATTACAGGTATCATTTCAAGGTCAAACGGGGTCATTTTCATTTGCCTAAGTGTTTCTGTGTGAACAGTTTGTCATATCGGAGCTCTTCTCACATTCAGTTTTTTTTAAATAGTTTGACCCAAAACTGTATTGTCTTCAAAGTGGACGAGGTCCCAGAATAGACAGATATTCCCTAGTTGGTCAAATATGGATTATGGAACATCTTACTGCTTTCTTACAGCTTGAGGAAGATGGAACCAGTGTTATTCACTTGTTTATCCGTATCTTTTATATTTACAGAACACAAAGCCGCTTTGACTGTTGAAGGCATCCTGATGTTTGCAACAGGCCTGACTTCTCTTCCACCATCTGGATTGGATCCACCACCAAGAATGAAGTTCCTGGATAATTCTCCATTTCCAATGGCAAATACTTGCGCAAACACAATTAAGCTGCCTTTATGTAGCACTTATGATGTGTTCAAGTCCCAAATGGACTTTGGGATTCAAAACTCTCCAGGATTTGGCTGCTTTTGAAAGAAAGCTGAGAGGTTCTGCAATTTTGAGTATGGTAGTTAAACTTATGTAACATCCATAGTTGCATTTTATTTTTATAATGAAACATTGGTATACTACATTCTAGTGTGGAAAGGAAAATGTTAAACCTGAAATGGTATGTATGTATAAGATGGTATGAGGGGGGAAAAAAAAAAAGTTCTTCACTGGTGTTCACGTCGTGGGCCATTTCAAGGCCAAGTTTGGCTTGAGTTTTTCATTTGGCCAAGTGTGTTTCAATAAACTGTTTATGGTGTCTGAGACCTGAAATTTTAATGTTTTTAATGGTTACAGCCCAAACTGTTACTTTATCAAGATAATACTTGTTTCTGAATATTCACAAATGGAATAATTCAAGTTTTGAAATAAAAATAAAACCCAAGATGGTAAAATGATGAAAGTTTGTTCTTTATTGCCTTGCTCATTTGACTATTAATAAAATGTTTTAGTCATCTGAAAGTTATTTTATAGAAATCTTAGATGGAAAAAAAATTACAATTTACAGTTGGGCAATTTCTGTCAGTCTCAAGTAAATGTCTGATGCACTCTCCCAGTTCTTTGGCTTCTGTAGCTGGTTGTGCTCCATGACCATGTCCAAGTACTCCTGCATGGTTTGGTCTCCACAAGAAGGCACTGTGATCTGTGACTCGGGAAAGGCCTCCAATTCAGTCTGTTCAACTGGAAACCCACAGTCTCGTGAGCCAAACCTAGAGGATTACATCAAGATTCAATAAGTATGTCAACTGCAAAGTAAATCATGGTTGCACTAAGCAGTGAAATAGTAAGTTACTAGTCCCCTATATAAGCTAAAATTAATGAGGAAAAAACAAGGTATTAACAGCCTGGGAAGTGAAAACCACAATGGGTATGCAATTACAATGAGGAAATATGGTCTTAGAAGTGTTGGATGATGAAAAATGTGCAAATACAGAGGTATTCAGCCTCTGAATTCTAAACATGTTTACGTTGTGTGGATAGTTATTGTATTTTGTTGCAGTCCAACAAATCCTCTTACCTGTGAGGCAAGTAGTAGAGTTCATTGGGCACTCCACCTGGGCATGATGCTGTTCTGGAGGGACGAATACTGTGGCTGTTCCACAGTCTCACACACTCATTCAAGTCTCTTTGAACAACGTCAGAATATCTCAGAAGACACTGGTGCTGATGGCTTCCATTAAAATGTCCCATGTCTCTGAGATCTGCAAACAGGTCCATCCAGAACTGAGACCTAAAGGAGTGTGTAGATAGAATTGTGAGGGCTTGTTTATCAAACAAATTAAATACTTCCACACAAATGTAATGTCAACACAAATAATACAACACAAATATACAAACAACGAAAGAAATCTACTAGTCCAATGTGATATAGATTATAGAGACATAAAATAACAACCATCGTCATGTTTTGGTGAACCCGACAAAGCAGATTTACCTGGACTTTCTGAACGTGGACCACCAGGACTCGATACGCTGATTTGAAGTTGATGTACCATACATGTGGCTGGAGGCTCCAGAGAAGTAGTCTCCGTGAGAATCGCGCAGGGTACTCTGAATTGCGGCAAGGATGCCGTTCTCTGTGCCGCAATCAGTCCGTAGTCTCATAGGAACAACACCAAGTTTTTGCACACATTCGAGGGAATTGTGAGCGATGACTGCCGGGTTGTTATTTGAGGGTCCACAGTGGAGCCATAACACTTTCCTGGAAAAACCATCAATGCAGCCTGAAATGGCAAGACCAAACGGCTTCAGTTTATCATAGCCGTCCGCATGCCACATGTAGTTCGGTCCCAAAGAGTGATATGTTCGTCTAACAAATCTTCTTCTAGCCCTCGTCTCACAACCTCGAGGGTTAAGCTCCCGCAGAAGAGTCATGACCTCGTCTTTCCTCACACGAAGTTTATACTTCTGCTTAAGCACCTGGGTCATTGTCCTGTAGCCAAACAGTTGTCCAGGTCCACGAAGTTCCAATCTGATCGCATTTCTTATCTGGAATGAAGATGAATAATTTTTTCTACGATAGAATCCGGCTTCATTTAATTTAAGTTTCACGGTCCGCAAAGACAAGCGGACATTGTGCAGCCTTTCCATCATGTCAACAATCACACCGTATGTGTGGCCTTCATTAAAATATTTAACAAGACAGTCCATTAGAATAACCTCTTCTCCCTCGACATCTGCGAGAAAACCCAAGCTGTGACCACAATCGCCACAAAATTGCCCTAATACTTGAAAGTAAACTCCACAAAACGGACAAAACATCTCTGCGTCGATTCTTCTACCAATTTGCTTCCTGTTTACATGATCTTCTCTCACCCCACCACAATATCATTTCCGGGGCAAAACTTTGTAAACGTGTTTTGGTAAACTTGTAAGAGTGTTTCGCATAAATGTAAATTTGTATCGCAAAAATGTAAAAGTGTTTTACAAGATGTAAATTTGTATTGTGAAAATGTAAAAGTGTTTTACAAGATGTAAATTTGTTTTGCACTTCCCAGCCACCGTAATCTTTCACCAAAACCACACAAACATGTTGGATGTCCATCACAGTGATCTGGATGGGAGGCTAAATCATCAAGCTTGGCACCAAGTGTGTATTTACACTCACAGAGACATGTTTTCTTGATCATCACAACTGTTGTACAACACACACATAAATGACTGAGCCTTGTGGTTAAAGTCTTAAATCCACTCGTGTACTTTGGGATTTTTAGAGAAATATTACAAACTGAAAATCAAAGTTAGCACATGATGTTGAAGAAATAATTTTTTTTGTAAAGGTGTGTGAGCCAGGATTCATATGCTAATAAGTAGCTACGAAAAGCTGACAGCAGAGGAAGCTTAAAGTATCCAGAATTTTACTGTGTAGTTTTAAAAGGATCACCTTGCAGGGACATGGAGAGATGAAATGGAAGTTACTAACATTCATGCTAAATGTGTTTCAGTACTTCGTTATGAGTTTTGCTGTAAAGTAAAAAGATAAAAGCAGATGTTCCTAAATCTGATTTAATTACTGAATGAGTTTATTGTATATGTTAAGCTTCTTTTTAACTGCAGTGTCTTTTTTTATTCTAACATTAATTAGTATTTTAGTTATTCTGCACACAAGTATCAGTAATTAACGAAACCTACTTTTACCTTCTGTGTTCCCAAAAACAATCATGTCTCCTTTAAAAGAACATCTTTATTAACATGACAGCCTGAAGAGCAGATTGAAATGCTTTCAGGAGACACAACAATAGATGTTGCTCTATCCTCCTCCTCCAAGGCCATGTTTTCCAACCAGAAGGTTGACACAGAATTATTGGTTCTAAAATCAAAATTAGCTTTATGCAGCTGTGTTATCAATAAGGTGGGTGATGCCGTCATTCTTCCGTCAGTTATGAGCAGGACCGAAGAGTAATGTTATCAGCTGTAGTACCATTGTACTGACATTCCCATGACAACAAAGGTTAATGTAGCATTTTGTGATGTAAATCCAAAAATGCTAAATTGTCTGTACACACATAAACTACACAACCTTATTATCCTAAGATTTTTACGGGGAAATATTCTTGAAATGTCTTTTTGGTATGCCAAAACTGTAAAAAATGTACACATACAAACTTTTTTTTGCTACTTTTAGACGTCAGTATGGGCTTTCTCTTGTTTCCAAAACATGTCAATACCATTGCTTATCACTAACCTCATAACTAGTATACACACACACACACACACACACACACACACACACACACTTCAGAAGCTTCTTGGTTTTATTAAAGATTCAGCCTTTAGCGCTATCGACTGTCTGCCTGTTTTTTGTGCTTACATCTGAGAGTAATTTATTTGAAAGAAATGCATAAATGCATGTTCCTGTTTCTTTACAGAGAATAATAATATATGTTTATTTTATATTTGAAGTAATAATTGGACATTAACGTGTCAATTATAGTTATAGTTATAGTTATAGTTTATAGAAAAATAAATATGTTAAAAAAATGAATGTATTATTGCATCTGCATTCCAAACAACACAGAATGTTTCTCAATGCAAAATTTCCTTTTACACCAATTTTACTGATGCACAATTTTCAGGTTTACAAACTAAGCAACTTAGTCCTTATAATTTAGCCAGTTTTCAGATCCATCTCGTGACTACCCGGTGGGCATGCCAAACAACTTTGAGAGCAAAGCATCGATTCACTTATTCTAAGATCTAGAACAGAATTATCCATTAATGTAATTAATCTGGATGGCATTAATCTGGCCTCCAGTACCACTGTGAGAAATCTTGGAGTCATTATTGACCAGGGCTTGTCTTTTAGCTCACATTTAAAACAGGTTTCTCAAACCACACCTTCAAGATTGACCTGAAAACCTTCCTTTTCCATGATTCTTATAGTTAGGATATGAGCATCTCCTGAGTTGGAGTCTGCATGTACGGGACCCAACTGTCCAGGTTATGCTCTGTGCTCTTATACTTATGGGTAGTCTAGCCATCCATTACTTATGTAGCAATGGGGATGTTACCTGATGCACTGAGAAGTACCTTGCTCTATTTCTCTAATATATTAATGTATAAATATATGCCAATATTGCCATCTCTAACTTATTTCTCCTTTTATCCGCAAGTTTTCCTGATTAAGTGCAGTTGTATATGTTGTTCTGTCTTTCCTGTCCTCTCCACCCCAACCAGTAGAGGCAGATGGCCATTGTTGTGGGTAGATACTGTTAATCTTCCAAAAATCTCGTTTTATAGATTTCTTTGCTATTCAATCTCAAACCTCTCACATAAAACAAAAAAACTAAAAAGTGTGCTAATCTGTGTAAAACCGTGTATCATAATCAACATAACCAGTTATTTCCCCTTTACCATTCAGAGCATGGTCATAAAATACCTAATGGCTACAAGGAGGTTTGCTCTACCAGTCAAAATCAAAATCATATGGATTTAAAAAAAATGCCATTGAACAAACTGCAATATTCATCCAACTTGAAAAGTGGGAAAATTTTCCAGATTATTTGGTTTAGTAGTAAAGATGCTTCTAGTTTATTTAGTCACAGGTTCAACCACCTCCATGATATTCAGTATTAATTGGAAAATCTGACGTTCTGGGTCACTGATATACTTTCTAACCACACATTAGGTATGAAAACTAAACCAGAATGATGATGTGAAAAGTGACTAAATGGAACAATGTTGAACGAAGGACATTTTTTAACTACTGAAATGAAGGTTGGACCTGTTTATGTAGACCAACAGTGTAACAGAGTCAGAAAAGCATTTAGACAACAAACCAAAAAATGACAACACAAAAATAGAAAGAAATGAAAGAAAAGGAGGGAAGAGAAGAAGTACAGTGATAAAGTCACTTCTGATCATGCCAAAATGAACACATTGTCCTTACAATGTGCACTCTGTGTGGGTTTTACTTTAGTGTGTCTGCTGAATACAAGCCTGAAGTAAGCTCCATTTGCACCTCAAGGCCTGAAAGTTATGCTTGAAATAACTGAAATAATTGAAATTTTAAAATAAGACTAACTTTGGTATGCACTGTCAACCAGATCCATAACAGATTTACCGAATGTTATCAGCAGCAGCTGATCACCATGCGTTTTTAATGAGTGGGACGACATCTGACTTATTCTGGCTCTGCGAAGACTCACGTTGCTGCATGTACCTGCTCACATTTGGAAATTTATTGCAGTTTGGATAATGAGGTCCATCTAAGCCATGGCAGTGATTATCAGGCTACAAACAGCTTTGGCTCAAGATAAAATCATTCCCTCATGTGAAAAGTTGAAAAATCACAATAGTTCCTACTTCATCTCTTGAATATGTGCATCGCATTTTGAATTTGCAAAAACTGACTTCTTAGATGCAACAACCGACATCAAACTAATGAAATGGGCAAAACAAGCATGTATGAAGTCAGCTGGAAATACATGATAAGTATTTGTTGCTTTGTGGAATAAGAGGCAGGATGAAAGAACAGATACCACATTCTAAAGATGGCTGAAATTGCAGCTGCTTGCTCAAAAGAGAGGCGGTAACATCCTAGACGTCTGGAGAAGATGGAAACAGTTGAGTCCATGGGTAACTAGGAAGATTCAAAGGGAAAGGATGAGTTTTAAGCTTCAACCTTCCGGGGTAGATGATGGCCGCATTGCAGAGTGACAAGAAGATAGGTGGCTATTCAGGACTGACTGAAGGCTGCAGGTTGGTTTCCACTGAGAGGAAGGGGTTGCAAAACCACAACTGAGAATGATGATAACAGGAAATTCAAACCAAAACCGCAGTTAAGCAGATGAGGTGGTTCCAGCAGAAGAGCCAAGCATAGAAGGAGGGGGGGCATCAGAGCAATCACAGGTAAACTACGTGAGCCATCAGTCAGTCACAGGAAGCCACAACCAAGGGAGCGGCAGAAACAGGAGAAACACTAGAAAAACCCCGTAAACCAAACAGAGTTTGATTGAAAACCACAAATCTCATCTCACACACAGGGTACATAGAAAGTCCCAAACTGAAAGGCTGGGCTGACAATGAATGCAGCCTTTAAAGCAAAGCTATCTGCAGCATTTAAAATATCTGCCTTAGCATAAAAGCTTTCATATCGTGCAAATGAACCCTACCCCGAAAGCAAAAAGTTGTCAAACTTCCTGGGCTTTTTACCCGTCTTCTTAAATGCAATGCAAAGTTCAGACACCTCATTAAGTTTGAACAATAAATGTAAATGAATATGAAATTAATTATCCACCAACCTCTGATAACAGACATCAGACTCTGTCTTCAACAACAGGAGTGAATGTAATATTAGGTTATAAAAACATGTAAATTGTGGATGGTGCATGATGAAAGCTGGATATGGATACCACCATGATGTTCTTCCACTGATCTGTAGAGACATTCCTGCCACAGGTCCCGTCAGTCAGGCTACTAATGAGCATGCTCATTAGTGATTAACTTCCATTTAAGAGATAAAACAGTCATTCTTGGCTCACTACTGGATGTTGTGAAGCGGCAGCTGAACATGAGCATAAAATTATTCGAAGGACGGATGACGAAGGTGGTAATGGATACTGACTAAAATGAGCTGAGTCGGCCTCAGTTATTGTCGATAAGCTGAAAGAGGTTTCTGCTTAAAACACAAACAGCTTAATGATTTAGGATATTGCTGTTATATAATCTTGCATTGCATTAACATTCTGCTGACTCGCTCATCAGAATATTGACTGGCTGCCTTTCTGAGCCTCATTTGTGGGTGGAGCGATGCAGCTGTAATGATGCAATGATGTGACGCTCCTGAGTGCTGCTGAATGGATAGAAACGCTGGCCACTAAGATAGAGGAGTATTCCAGTGTCTTGGTTGTCATGCTGTGGAAAAAGCTCATAATCACTCAAATCCTCAACATGATGAAGCTAGGTGCTGGAAACGAAAAAAAAATTAAGACAATGAAAACAATAAGAAAGAGTCCTGTTGCAGTACGTTTTCTTAAGTCATCACATAATCTATCTTCTCTCCGCTAGCTTGGTATCAAGCTAATAAAATCACACATTGAGATGGGAGGCATTTTAGATCTACACCTTACACACTCTTGCCCCTAAAGGCCTAAATAAGGACTTTGATCTCAGAACGTTTTGGTGATTTCAGTATACTTCTGAGTATGATCAGGGATACTTTATTTCCTACACATTGCCTTATATAGTGTTTAAAGTTTTTGTTATGTAGGATATTTCATAAACCTAGCAGGTAACATTTTTCTTTACAATTGTTTTTTTTTTTTATTTGGCTATAATACTTCTCTTAAGGCTGCATGGTGGCATGGTGGTTAGCACTGTGGCCTCACAGCGAGAAGGTCACTGGTTCAATCCTTGGCTGGGGTGAGGTTTGGTCAGTGGCCTTTCTGTGTGGAGTTTGCATGTTCTCCCCATGTATGTGTGGGTTCTCTAGCTTCCTCCCACCGTCCAAGACATGCATGTTAGGTTGATTGGGTACTCTAAATTGCCCCTAGGTGTGAGCATGAGTGGTTGTTTGTCTCTGTGTGGCCCTGCGATGGACTGGCGAGCTGTCCAGGGTGTACCCTGCCTTTCGCCCAAACACTGCTGGGATAGGCTTCCCCACGACCCTAAATAGGATAATGCAGTTTGGAAAATGAATGACTTCTTTTATAAATTATTTTCTTCAACCTTATCTTAGTACCTTATCTTTTCATCTTCATCCTTGCTCAAAGACACACTACAGAATTTTAGCCACCGTCATCCAACCTGACCTGTTAGCTTTCTCCAGCCTGCAAAAGATGATCTTACGATTACTCTTGTTTTTTCCGTTTCTCTCTTTTTATTTTCTTGAATTTCTTTGCTGAATCACTGATGTTGATGTGACATGATGTAAAAGTTCTATTGTGTCTTGTGTCAGATTGTAATGACCTATTAGTAGCTGTCAGGTCTGCTGATACTGGGACTGGGGCCTGACTCGGCCTGAACAGAGCCCTTCTTTACAAAACGGTCAGTGATATCTCCCCTTTTTCTTCACTCTTGGATTCTCCTACTGGCTATATTTTCCCACATTTTCATCGTGTCGCTTATTTTAAAATCAACTAACAGCTTTGCTAACCTCCTGATTAAATAAAACTGATGCTTAGTCAGTGTCAAGTATTTTGGATGCTGAGATATACTCTTTGGGGATTTTTAGAGTTAATTTGTAGTTTAATGTGAAAATCGTGATTAAATGAGTTGATGTGTTCTGCCTAATTACACCTTCTGAATACTAAATATGATATGTTTTCCCTACATGTTCCTTAAACAAATCTAGTGCTATAACCAGATAAGTTTTGCTACGTAGCTCCAGGCTGACATCAGCTTTATGTTTTATTAGTACCTGTACTTACATGGGAAACAGAATCTCTACTACAAGTATGCAGCCGAATCTCAACATTTTTACTAGATATGCTGTGAGTAAATTACTTCAAAATTTTCTTCAATTCTCCAATCAGATTTTCCTGGCCGGCCCTCTAGCTCTGCCACTGCCCACACAGAAACTGACTGTATAACAAACATAGAAATCCTACCTGCAAGTCATCCGCAGTGGGTCCAGTTTGTCTAAAAATGCATGTTGATAAAGGAACGTTAATGCATAATTCATCACTTCAGCTATATCTACAGGTAGGCTTTAGAAAAAGAAGTGTGGAAAATATAGTTACACTTCAACATTTTGCACTATGCATCTTAACTATACATTCTGCCATTAGATGCCGTTAATTAGAGCTCAATCCGTTTGCTGTTACGGAAAAAGTGAGAAGATCTCGCAAACATTAAACAAATGTTTGTGAGGTCCATTATCAGACCATCATTACTCTGTCTGTGTTTATGTGGTATTGTCTGTTTTAAATCCTATCTTTAAAGAAGAAGCATTTAGTAGAGTGCAGCTCCTCAGCTCATATGCTCTGCGATGCCAGAAAAAAGATGCAAACCTAAATGTGTGTGCAGTGTTGAGGGTTTCTTGGCAATTCAGGCTACTTTTTAGATCATTTGACTGGTTTAAAACCACCAACAACTATCATTTACAACTATCACTATATTGATGTTAGGCTTCATGAAGCTTGTATCTTTCCATGTGTGTAACATTGACTGGCGGGTCATCGGCTCTAATTGGGAGCATTTTGTCCATCAGATTTTGCAATTTTGAAGCAAGCATCCACTTTCATATTAAAAGCAACTGCGTGATGCAGGTTGAGAAGAAGAAGGTAATTCTTCTCATTTATAAGCTGAGACGGGGTCATCGCTTTTTCTTTTAAAGATGTTGTTATCTAATAACTTTGCAAAGTGATAGCAGCAGGTAAGGTTTCAGTGTTAGAAAGGTTACTTGCCAGCTGTTGGTGGTGGCTGAGTTGCATTATGAATGTTTTCCATTCATACTGCACGTTATGATGTTCGTTGGTTGCCATGGTCACAGCAGATTTTGGAAATGGATAGTTCTGTATGTAGACTCCTACTCATTCAGAACTGAACACAATCTGAAACATTATTTAAGAACAATCACGACACATGCAAGCCCTCTCATTTACTTTCTGTCTGCGATGTTCTCGCTCACGTATTGACACAGATACTTCTCTCACCTGCCCACGCATTTAGCCCTGCAGAACTTGTGTTGTTGTCAATCTCCTCACACCCCACGGCTGGCAAGATAAAACCTCAGCCCACGTGGACACAAGAAAGGCCAGCACAGGTTTCATAACTGGAGAGAGTGAGGAGGGGAGGAGGCTGCAAAGCAATCAGACTCGGATAAGAATGAGACCTTAATTAGACATTCTTCTTGTTCTATCTATAGACGCCTCTTTCGTTGAGCTTTTCTCTCCCTTTGGCTGGAAACCTTTAGTATCACTGAATTCTAATTAGAAAGCACTCGATGAGAATGTGTGCTTACGGTGGCCTATATATGCCGACTTCATCGGTATGAGCCCTGGTGCTCTGGTGCAGTTGGTCCCCAGCTGTGCCATCAAATGAGAGCTCCAGTCTCCGAGGGGTGCTGGGAAAGGGGGAGGAGAGGAGAGGAAGAAGACAGGGTGAGGTACATGAAGAGATAACAAGACCGGGCATCGCTGCGGGTGATCGGGAAGGAGGGGTGCGGATTGTACATTAGAAAAGGCTGCATGTGTTTGAAGTTTGTATATGTGTGTGATTCTGCAAAGTGTGTGCATGATTATTTGACAAAAGTGTGTCAGGTGATGATGAGAAAAACTGTTGTGGTGTGTGGCTGGTCAAACGAGTAGGGTTTGCAGAGCAGAGCGAGTGGGTGACTCTTGTTCCTGAGAATCTTTTACTTCAGCTTTAATTGGATCCTGGCTGGTTTAGACTTTGTTTGATTGGCTCTTTACTGGGTTATTAAGAGTTAATAAGCCATCTAAATATGTCAGTATTTTCTCTGTTTCGGCCTTTGCAAGCTGTGTTTGACAAGAAGTGAAGCAAATCAACTATGATGCATATATATATATATATATATATATATATATATATATATATATATATATATATATATATATATATATATATATATATATATATATATATACACATATACACACCTATTTTTGCTCTAATCCAGGACACCAGTAAAGCACTGTAACATCAGATTTAGTAATTTTTGTGTGGTGGCATACGTTAAAACTTTTGTTGAGTCGAGTACTTAATTGTAAACCTGTTCTGCAAATGTTTGGCCTTCAAATTATTAAATCACCTCTCAAGCTGAATTCTCGGATGATAATTCATCGTTGTATCTAAGTGCCTGAAACTACTTGCACGTACAAAAAAGCTCTATACCACCCATTTACACGCTATAGTCTCCAATCTGGAATCCATTCTTCTGAAATATTAAATGATGACGTATCATCACAAATACTTTCAGTGTTTGTATGTTAGTGCATTTAACTGACTGACTGACTGCAAACTTGAATTGGTTTATTAGTTTGAAGGGGTTAATTTGGTTTCCGCATGCGCTACCGGTAACAAGTTAAGAAACACATTCCAATTAAATCCAAACTTTAGACTGGCAGAGCAAATTGACAGATACTTTTTGTATATTGTTACAAAAGTTGCCTTTTTCCTAGTCGAACTGAGTAAGTTTATGAGTTTGTATGCCTCTTTATGAATTCTTGTTCATTTCCCCACCAAGCTGGCCTGGACCTCCCCACTGCAAAAAAAAAAAAAAAAAAAAAAAAAAAAAAAAAAGTTCAAAAACATAATAAAAACTGAATAAATCAGAAATGAAAACTGCACTAGTTCTAGGCGTGGAAAAATAGAGCTGAAATGAAATTGCTGCTCTAATACAGACTTAAATGAGGACCATAAAGGGGGGGGGGGGTGTGCTTGTCTTTATGCTAACCTATATGCTGCACACAATCTCCCTTAGATATTCTTGCACTTCTGCCATCAGCAATGAATTTTCAATCCCTTAAATGTGACTTGAGAAGATGATGACTGAGGAGAGAGGAGGCATCTGAGGCAGGGGCTAAGGATGAATCAAAGGCATCTTCCTGGCACGTCACTTTCACATCCATGTTGAGAAGAGCAGAGATGAGGGAAAGGAGCTCATCAACACCGGGTCATGGTTACGACTTAAAGACAAACAGAAAGAATGGAAATTTGCTTAATCTCTCATTATTCTGACAAATCACAACCCATCTGTTTCTCTGAATAAGCATTAGAGATGTGCAGTTTTATAAAACAAACTCCGTATTTCTGCTTATGAGACTGAAAAGAAATTCACTGTAATAAATTTTTTGCCGTTTCTTGTGTGCTGTCATCCTTCACTACTCAGTACTTGCTCTTGGTTCCCTCCAATACTTTCCAATTATCTTTCCTGCTATTGTACCAGCATTCACATGTAGTCATAACTTCATTGAGCTCAGATATATTCCCAATTAAAAGGGGCTAACACCTCTGCTCAAAAACCAGCTCTCTGCTCTGAACTTCTTCAGAACTATCAACCATTTTTTCTTTTTTTCCATTCCTATTTCAAGTTCATGAAAAAGCTGTCTTCAAACAAGTGCATATGTTCCTCTTGGAGAACAACCTCCTCGAGCCAAATCAGTCCTGCTTTATGGCTGGCTATTCTGTTGAGAAAGCTTCACTATCTGCAGCTTTAAAGGCAGCTCGGGTTGCGTCACACTCCTCTGTTCTTGTTCTAACAGACCTCAACTGTGTTCTTTCAAAGTTTCTTGCTGAAGACAAACACTAGCAGTGCACTGCACTCCTTAATGGGGTGCCTGAGAGCTCTCTACTAGGACTACTGCTGTCAGTACTCACCAGTTATTTGGGACCTAGCATGTGCCTGCATGTTTTTGTGTATCACTGTGCATCACTTCAATTAGATGACCTTCTGGTTTCACGATGAATCTTAACATGTCTCTCTGAGAGCTCAGCGTGGATGAGGGAATTGCCACTTCAACAAAACCTCTTTAGGATTAAGACGTTGGTCATCCAAGTAAATTGCTCCATCCTGAGTAAATCAACAAAAAAAGTCGGTTACTTCTAAAACAAAGGCTGCAAGACACCAGGGTGAGATGATTAATTGCTAGTTTCCTTCTATGACTGTTTTTTCCAACTCTTGGTCATGCCTTTTGGCACTTCACAAGATAAGAAAAAAATGACCGTATTTGACTAAGCATGTTATTTTTTTCCACCACTTCACAGTGGTGTTGTCCAGGGTACACCCGGGTATACAGAGTATACCCACTTCTGTTACAGTCTGCATTGAGTGTAGCCAATTCTTAGCTCCCTGTGATGCTGCTTTTACAATTACAAACATCCCTACACATGTACCTACGTCCCCCAGCAACTCAGCTAAGGTTACCTTTGCTACACTGGTGCAGTTAGCCATCAGCTGTGTTAACTTTAGCCTAAAAATAGACATAATAAAAATATATGTATATGAGCCTGTCTCTCACCAGTCTGTGTTGCAGTACTGGTTCAGTCATTTCATAACTCTTCCTCCTTGAAACCAAAGAGCAGAAATAATGTGACAAGGAGCAGATATACTGATGGATTTTTGGGGTAAACTACATAGAGTAGTTTTACACGTAACTTTTTCTGAAACAGCATTTTTCTGGGCTACTTTTTTCTGTTTTTTAAAAAAAGGGCAAGAAATTGAGTATTCCCACTTCTTGAGGGTCCACAACACCACTGCCGCTACACACAGTAAAACTGCAGCAGGTAGTCCAGAATGCAACGGAGCCTTTGGTGTGTTACCAACTGTTACGTCCCAACTCTGCAAGGGGATGTGAGGCGTAACAAATGAGAACTGCGGACAGCTGTTAACATGTGAATTTCTGAGAATTTATTGTTATAAGTGGAGATGGAAACAAGGAGGGGGCAATATTACTAGTGTTGGGCTAAGTGTAGCTGCATAAAGAAAGGACAGCTACAAAACAAAAACCATCCAGTACAAAAAGAAAAGAAAACAAGGTGCACAATGTGTTAAACAGAAACTGGTCTGCTGAACTAAAGCAAACAGAAAATGAAGCAGCTCCAATAGCTAACTTTAACAAAACACTGTTTATAAATGCAACAGAAAGAGGAGCCAAAAGGGCTTTACTTTGGCTATGAAAACAAAAATACTACTTAGCAAGAGAAATAAACAGAACACAAAACCAACCAGTTTTAACACTGCTAGAAGAATTAAAAAACAAGCAGTTTATAAACACAAAAACAAAAACTACTAACCAAACAAAATCTACTCAAATTACCACCAACCACCAACCCCCAACCACAGCGCGCGCGCGCACGCACACACACACGCACACGCACACGCACACACACACACACACACACACACACACACACACACACACACACACACACACACACACACACACAAACACACAAACACACAAACACACAAACACACAAACACACAAACACACAAACACTCAAACCCCACAGATTTCAAGCCTAGGGCAGACTGTCTGTGCCAAACAGTTGCCAGTGAGTCCACAGCTGCAGCTGGTTTAAATCTCCCTCCAGTGTAGCTGCAGCGTTTTTGATAGGTCGGGCAATTGTCCAATCAGCAGGCAGGGAAGAAGAGTGTGATGAGTGGAGCCAATCCTCAGGTGGTGATGGCACACACAGATTTGAATACAAAATAAAACAATAATTAGGTGGATTGGCAGGCAGCCGTAACACTAACCAACCAGCATTGGACTTTACTGGTCACCCATAGACACAGGTTCCACATTCAATACACTATGTTATGGAGATATTGCAGGATCTGAACCCAGCAGCATAACTTAGTTACACATGTTTACAGTGCTTATCAACTATTATGTTCTTCTCAGTGATGCTATCTTGCACAGACATCCGAATGCACAGTTCCCATCCATGCATTTCTCATTTGAGGTTAGCAATAACAGAATGAGCTACCAATTCTAATGAAGCAGGGGAGTCTGCACTTCACGTCCAATAATCTCTTAAAGCCTCTTCTCATCAAGTCCTCTCCTACCACCTCTAAGAGCTTCACAGATATATCCTGGACTCAGTTGAACGTCTGTGTCTGATCTACTTGTACTTTGTTATTCAAACCGGTTTAATTTCATTTAGCACTTAATCTATGGAGCATGGTTTGTAAGAGCACTAAAGCTTGCCCGTTGTTTCCTCACTTTGAATAAATCTGTATGCTAAATGATTAAATTCACACAAATGGAAATGTACAGTAATGTTTGCAGATGATAGGGATGCAATACAGGCACATATGTTTTTCACAGTTGTGCTTTAGCTTGGAATTAAATGCTTAGAATGCTGCCAGAAAAAAAAAAATTTCTATCAGACACCATCTTCATATTCTGCCTAACTGGGACATAAGATGAGAGGAGGACCGCCTAAAAGACTGAGAGGGTCAAACTTGGAAATGTTCTCACCTGTGTTAAGTCGTTTAGCCGCTGAGGCTACAAGCTATTAAAGCTTTATCCGTGATAATAATAATAATTACAAGATGACTGGGGTTGAAGAATCGAAGCACCCATTTAGCAGATGAGCTTCAAAACGACCTCCTGAAAAAGGAAATGGCGCTCGGCCAAAAGGCATGTCAGCGCTCTCCTATTCTTCTCTGCACCCCTGTGTCTCAGTGTGTGTTCGTCTCTTCGTCTCTGTCACACATTCGCTTTCAAGCTTTCTCACTGTCACTCTTAAAAATGATACACATGCCCACCCTCATATATGCAACATGTTATTTATGCAAGAGCAGCCACATGAAAGTTTTTTTTTTTTTTTTATCTTACCCACTGTTCTCTCACATACATATACACACAATCCTTTTAAACTTTCACGAGGACACATTTGAATAATTACAATTCTCGTTATGATCCAACTCTGAAGGCACAAAGACTCCTAGATTTGACAAAGATAAAAGAGCCCTCTCACCCTTAAATATGAAACGCAAATGCAACTCTTCTCACTTGTGAAAAAACACACTCGGTGTTGCTTCCTCTTGAGATGTAACTGGAGGGGAGCTGCATGCACTAACTACCCCCTGCAGAGACAGAGAGGCAGCGTGGTAGAGAGGCAGGGGAAGACAACTAGGTGTAAATTAGGTAAGAGAGAAAACACACGGAAAACAAAAGATGAGAAGTTGTTTTTTTTTTGTCTTGGATGGACTTAGAGAAAAATGTGCAGCTGCAGTTAATAAGTAAACTATAAAAGATGTTTCCAGATAAATCCACTGGATTAACTGAAGAGTGTATGAAAGTGATCTGTCTTTGTTTAAAACAAGTCAAAGGTTTTTCTTGATTCTCTGGGGCCGTACTTGCACTGCAGCTGATTCGTCTCTAAGGTGCTCCGTTGGTGCAATGATGGTTTCTGCAGCAGTTAGCTAAGACTTGGTACGTACTGATAATGAAAAACAACATTTCATGTTCTTTTTTTAAATGCTTAAGATAATTTCAACTTTACTGAAATGCCTTTATGCTAGGTAGAAGGGATAAACCTGAAATTACTATGAGTTTTGGACCATCAAGTTCCACACCGATGCTGCTGCATGTACGCTACCGTTAAATGTTTGGACGCACTAGAAATCTTATCGTGTTCAAATATGTGAAACTGATTATCTTCTTGTTTTTTATTTAGGGGTTCAACCAACTTAGCAGTGAAATTAAAAAAAAAAAAAAAGCAGTTTAAAAAAAAAAGCAGTTAAAAAAAAAATCAACATCTATGAATTTAAAATGAGCACTTTAGTACTTTTCTACAAGTAAATAAAAAACACAAGAATAAAATGACTCCTTTGCAACATTTGATGCTGGAGTTTTGCTGTTTTTGGATGGCAGCCTCACAGTAAGAAGTTCCTGGTTCAAATCTCAGCTGAGCTTTCTCTGTGTGGAGTTTGTACGATCTCTCTGTGCCTGGCTGAGCACTTTGGCAGTGTAAAACCCCTGAACACCACGTATGTCTGTATAATTTAGGGAAATTGCTGCAAATTACACAGCAGGTGCACTGCATTAAAAAAAAAAACATATTAAAGCTTATGAATATAACATTTTAAAACAATTTTACAAAATCTTTTTTTTCAGACCAAAGACAAGCTCCTGATACATTCACAAACAGATAAGAACCTAAATCTGTTGAAGCCAACTTTTCTTTTTTATTTAAAAGAGGACAGAATGAAGGGGAAGATAACTTGAGTGGTGCGAAAAGGCTAAGTGTACACAGAGCCATTTGAGCAATATATAAAAAATTAAAAGAGATTTGGAGAGAAAAAATGAAGGGGACATGACAGACCAGAATTAGGAGGAATAAATTACAGCACAGGTGCAGAGTTGCATGTGGACGGCGTTTGAACACGAGAGAGGGGAAACGGCAATGAGAGCAGACTGTGGCGGGCTGATAAATGATTCAAGTGCTAAACAGGATGCTCTTGCCTCTTCATCTTACGCAGCTGACCTTGAGCTTATGAGCTGTAATAAAACGTAGCCAAGCACTCCTGAAATTGGTCCACTCGACATGATGCTCTGCAGCTTTCTGCTGCATTAGCATACGGCTTTTATAGAGTACAGTCCATCCAACACATACAAATAGTCCGTCTCCGGGGATTGTAGGGGAGATGATGAGGGTGATGATGGGGATGATGAAGGCAAGGAGCACAGCCAGGGGGATGACAGTGATGTTGGGTGATGAAGAGACAAGGAGGACAAGGAGAAAACATAATGGGAGTGGTAAGTGTGAATGAGAGGAGAGCAGGGCTCTGAGATGGTAAAAGTGAAGCTGACAGTAGGAAAGAAGATGAAGTATTGTGACGGGGGAGAGGTGATGATGAGGCGAGTAAAAAAACACAAGACCGAGGCAAGACAGATTGATGCCGACAAGGAAAAGAAAGACGAGACGAAAATGTAAAGGAATTCTTGGTGGAAAAGGAAGAACGGGGACAGTGAGGAAACGTAAAGCAACTGATTGTCATGGCAGCGGTAAAAACTATGATTGGAAACGTTTGTACTTTTTCTTAATGTTCATAAAGTGAACTGAACTTTTTCTGTCTTTGCATCTTTCAAGATAAATTTCAAAATGTCACGTCTCAGCACAACGTGTTCTGTTCCTGCAGTGGCGGCAGCTGTGAGTGGGAGGTTGAGGATGAGGAAGACCAAGCACTAGATTATTCCATCACTTTTTTAACACCTTGAAATTTCTTTTCTGAGGCCGGCATCCACCTCTCCATCATAATCACTCGCTTCCTTTCCTCAAAGGACGGAAAAAAAAGCACCTTCATCTTATTTTGAGGGGTGAATAGCAGCGGAACAAACAGCATCTCTCGCTCTCTCTCTCTCTCTGGGCCAGTCAGGTATTATCTTCAGTCATTATTATATTTCGAAGAGGTCTCTGTGCTCTTCTTCAGACACTCCTGAGCAAGAAACGGAGACATGGAGACTGAATGCTGGACCTATACAGATTAATTGCTCTATTTCTTTGGACAAATAATCAATTCAGCTTGGAGTTGCAATGATGAAGTGAAAGTTGTGGCAATGAGAAAAAGAAGGCAGGGAACAAAGGCATTATAAACAAGACAAACAATTTTATCCTTCATGTTAAAGTTTAGGATTTTATGGCAGGATGGCGGCAATATGAAAGCGAACATGATTGTGAAAACTGTCATGAGATGAAAACGAATTTTTTTAAAGATTAAAGGACTGTTTAGTTCCATATTGACTGTTGGATGGGCTGAAATTTTGCACGTCATTGTCTCTAAACATCTATTGGATGCGTTGCCATAGCGTTACTTCACACACACTACCGGTCCAACTTTTTCACACTTTCCCATTAAATCGAATAGATGCATGCGTCCAAACATTTGACTGATAGTCTATTCATAACTATTGCTACCTAATCTCTACATTTTTCTCAGTATGCATGCAAATGTTTTCTTGATAGTTTTTTTTTGTGTTTTTGTTTTAATGCATGTCATTACCGAGTTGTTTAGATTGTTTTTGAGTAACACTTTTCATTAAAAAAATAAATAAATAAAAAATACTAAATGCAGCACACAAGTTACAAGTTAAAATATTAACAAAAAGAGAAAAAAAAGATCCCAGCCGGTTCCACCTCAGCTCTATTGCTCTGTTAGGATTATGTTCTAAACAAGAGGGGGCATTTTTATTTTGAAGCACAAAATGCACAACCATAATCCATCATATTAATTAGCATATCAATGATAAATTACTTAATCAACATTTACTCTGAGCTTTGATTGAGTTTGAACCTTCCCCACTGCTGCTCCATCCTAGTTTCCAGACCTGGAAAGTCCTCATTTAACCTGGCAAGATGCCCATGGGACCATTATGTTGGGCTTAATTCCACTGCAGTGCACACCTGTAAGTGATGGGGCCACTTTTAATGTAAATCTTTATCACACACGGTCTGAAAGCAGGTACACACTTTATGGTTTCCACAGGTGAGCGTGGTGCAGGCTGAATGAAGGAGGAGGCGAACGGGATGCAGGAACGATGTTTAATCCAAAATCAAACAAGGAACACGATGGTACCAGAAGACAAAAGCCAAGTGAGTATAGACACACACACACACACACACACACACACACACACACACACACATACACACACTAGACACTGGTGGAGCGAATGAGCAAAATGAAACCAGGTGAACTAATGAACAGGAAACAGCAAGCACAACAGAATACAAAGGGAAAGATGAACTACACAATAAAAAGAAACAAAAAAAAAACAGGAAACCAGAACTAATGAACACAAAACTACAAAAACCCTGCATACCAAAACCTCAGAACCGTTTCTGTGCCAGACTATATAAGACCAACATGAATGATCTGCAGCACATTTATGGGTTAAAATGTT
Source organism: Telmatherina bonti (assembly GCF_933228915.1). Lineage (NCBI taxonomy): Eukaryota > Metazoa > Chordata > Actinopteri > Atheriniformes > Telmatherinidae > Telmatherina > Telmatherina bonti. The sequence continues at coordinate 29,179,815 of NC_136611.1, read as the reverse complement.
GATACTACCATATTCCTGGAGAGCTTTGCTAACAAAGAAAGTCAGAGGAAAATAGCAAGATGGCAATCTCACAGACTCTCACAAAGGGACTACTGGTGAAATCCACTTTCATGAACCCAGCAAGAGGAATTAAGCATGAATTAATCTGCTGACACACCAGTTAGTTTCGATAGAAATCTTGGATTTTAGCTGAAATACAGTGACTGATCACAATCAAACTGTCGTTGATTTCCGACAGGAATTCTGATTTATCTCAGCAGGAAAAGTAAAAAAAAATTCATTATGGCTCAGTTCCCTTGACTTTCCAGTAATGTGAGATAATGGCCCAGCATTAAGTGGAACACAGCTGTCATTGCTATGTATGTGATTTACAGAAAAGGTCAAGAGCTTGATCCGACATGCAGAGTTTTCAAACGCGCTTAATTTGTCTTTATTTTACCACTGTGCTGCAGGATTGTGCAAAATCAAGCATGACAGCGAAAGCACAACTCTAAATGTCTGTGCAGCCTAAATGTTCTGTTTATTTCACTCTAGGAAAGGTTTTCACTCTAGTGGCTGCATTAAATGTTGCTTATATACATACATATATGTATATGTATATATATATATATATATATATATATATATATATATATATATATATATATATATATATATATATATATATATATATATATATTATTGAAACTGCCCTGGTTATGTATGGACAATTTCATTATGCACAGCTGTGTTTATGTTGTTCATATTATGGTATCAATGCTAGACATTTTGATAGGTTTTCTTGGACTTTAATATCTCATGTCTGTCTAAATGTTATTTCAGAGACTGCCCAGCCCTAAAAAAAAAAGAAAAAAGTCATTTTCTGGAGAAAACATGGACTTTCTCACTTGTAATAATCAGCAAATCTGGCATCATCAGCATCCACTGCACTCTGGCTATCAAAAATTATTTTTATAGAGAAATAAAAACATGACGTATCAGTGGAGTAAATGTTGAAAGACCGGTAAACATAGCAATGTAAAAGGTAATTAAAATATTTAATCATAAAAGCCAAGGGAATCTAAATGACTGCATGGAGCGACACATCATAGGAGCCATAACAATTATTAACAACCATGTTTAATTTGTAAAGGACAGTGGAAATTTTATAACTCAACAGTATGGGCTGTGCTGAAAGATAAGTGGAGTTTATGGCTTGAAATTATGGATGGTGTGGCGAACTAAGCTTTGCAGACATGGTGTATGGCACGAACGAGGTGTCGATATAAAAACGGGCCATGTCATATTAGGACGTGTTGGTCATTAAAGTCTAAAAATGCTTTTAGAATTTCAAGCAACCAACGGAAAAGGAAGAACAACATATTTGTCATCGGTTATAAAAATGGAGGGATGCAGCTAAACAGTGTTTTAGCTGGAGACAAAATAACGCAGTATTTATTACAACAGCATGAAGACACATTTGTTTTCAAAATATTGTTAGTTTTTCATAAACTGCAAGTCGTCTCTGGGGTCTCTGTTTCAGGCAGAAAACACAACTATAACGTGATGGATCGCTATTGATCCTACAACACTTTTCCTGGATCAGAATTTATCACCAATGCAGTTGTGAAGTGATCACAGAAGAGAAGAGATGACAGGCAGATGATAAACTCCAGCACCAGACTGGAAAAAACTACATAAGCAGGTCAGAGCATTTACATTCCAATCAGACTGTATGTGAAGTGTCACATACTGTTTGACAGGCCTTTACTTGGGACTGATCTGCATGTGTCTAATGCTTGTTAGACACATTTGTAGCTTCAATGTACAAAAGTGATTGTGTAAAAGACATAAAACATTTAGAAAATGTGAATATAAAGCTCACAGTCCAACTGGTTCTGGTCAGTCTGGTACTTCATGAGGTCAGATCACACTGGGCTGTAATTGCAAACATGTCTCAAAGAAACACATCAGTTATTTACCAGCAAATGTTCTCTCTTTCCACCGCCTACTGATTTCTAACACTGACCAAGTGAACCTTGCTTTGAGACCTTGCAGTGGCTTTGGAAGCCCTGATGCATTTCCTGCTGACATCATTCTGTGCTAAACCTGTTAACTCGAGTCAAGCTGGAGATCCCAACTCCATGCTACTGTTACATGCAGAACTGCTAACAATGAGCTCAAGAATACAAAATAATCTTTTAAAGTAGTAAAATGTGTTCCATTAGTGCTGTATGATGTGGATAGACATATTATTTTCATTTATTAGATGGCAATTGTAGACATAGATGGGAAAAGTAGAAAAGAAAAGACTGCATGATGCCAAGGTTTAGCCAGCCATTAAAACTGAACTTACTCATCCAGTGTACCATGCACCGCAACAACTTGGCCATTGGATTCGGTCCAAAACTCAGTTCTTCAGTTACCAAACTTTTCCCTTTGACGACAGAAATTGGCCTTTTTCTAGAGATCTACAGTGGGATGGGATACAACGTGTACATTTGGACCCAACATAAATTAGCTGACATAGATTATAAAAAACAAAAACAATGACCCTTGTACTGAACTAGTTAAAACCATATTGTTTGAATAAAGAATTAAGGTTAAAATGAGAAAAAAACATGATGTTTAGCATAAATATGTAATCATTGGGGGCTGCACGGTGGCCTCACAGCAAGAAGGTTGCTGGTTTGATCCTTGGCTGGAGCAAGGCTTGGTCAGTGGCCTTTCTGTGTGGAGTTTGCATGTTCTACCCATGTATGCATGGGTTCTCTCTGGGTACTCCAGATTCATCCCACTGTCCAAAGACATGTTAGGTGAATTTGTTACTCTAAATTGCCTCTAGGAGTGAGTGTGAGTGGTTGTTTGTCTGTGTGTGGCCCTGCAATGGATTGGCGAGCTGTCCAGGGTGTACCCTGCCTTTCGCCCAAAGACTGCTGGGATAGGCTCCAGAATTAAGCGGTTTGGAAAACGAATGAACGAATGTAATCATTGGTGAGTCTGGGGTTGTTTTTACACAGCCAGTTACGTGTTACATTCTAAGGGCTGCCTTGGTATGGGATCTAATGGGTTTCAGTGGAACCTGAAGCAAATCTTGTAGAAGGGGCCAATAATGGTCAGAAATTACTGGTAGATGGTACAATACATGGCATAATGGTCAGAAATCTACCAGGATGAGCCTTCCGTTGTCACGTCGAGGTTTCCTTCCTTAACACCTATATTTGTTGTAAAAAAGACTTTTGCTCACATAGAAATTCACATTCACTTGACTTTTAAAGGTCTGTTTGCAACTACAGCCCTGTTGTTACCCTGTGATGTATGTTATGTGTTTTATAAAAATGCAAGCAATAAAAGAATCCTCAAACCAGAGGGTCCACAACTCCGTACAAACAGCTTCACACGTTCACTGTGACCACCAAACAGACGCACGGTTATGTATCAAAGGACTTACAGATCAAAGATGTGCAAAATGAAGTGCAAATTTCAAACGTGGGACAACATTAATCTTTGCAGCAAATTAAGAAGTCCAGTGGCACTTTGTGCGTCTTTATGCTTTGATTTGCATATCGATGAACTCTTTATGAATCTGCTTTAGGAGGAAATTAAGTCTTGTTTTACAAGATGTTCCTGCATTTTCACACAAATCTTGTGTGTTATATCTCCACCTTTGCAGCCTCGAGGACATGGACTACCTCAGCTGTTCACATTCAGGCTGATTGGGTGTCAAATATATGCAGCAGAGAGCATACAAAAAGTTTTGGACTGTCAAAACAAACATTGCTGCACCTCAGCTAGCTAAACACACAGTTCTATATTATTTCACCATTCAGTGCTGTGTCTCTGTGTAACTGAGCCAGCCTTCAGAACCAGTAACAAGCCTGATATCTCATCCCTTATTGCCCAAATATATAAATTAAATTAAGTTAAATTAAAGTTTGGGAAACACTGCTACATTCTGTCAATGCTAAGGAGAACATACAGGGTAGCTGAGTCTTCCACACAAGTGTTTTATAAAACTGTTTTTCAGTAAATTTCCACCTTTGGCATAACTTTTCAGCACTTCCCATCCAATGCAGAGCTTGTTCAGTTAGAAACACAACATTGTGCCATCAGTGTCTTATTTATTGAAAAATTGTACCAGAAAAAAACTTTTACATCTATAATATTTTAATGAAACATATTTCAAACCAGATGAATGTGAATAATCGTTATTTCATTTCATGGCAAACATTTTCTCATCAGTTTTCATGGGAAAGCATGTCAGCAACACTGAACACGTCATCTCCTGTCGTTTTTCCAGAAAAACTAAATGTCACTGCCATCAACGTATCGAATCAAGTTGTGGTTTTCCGCACCTGTGGATTCATCCATCTGGCGTGAAATGTTTCTCCAAGTTTTGCCTCAGCTTGTTCAACAATGTCTGCTCAAATCTGTCTGGTGGCAAACTGTGTACTGGGACAAGAGCTCAGGTTCTAGTTTCTGGTGTGTTTTTGTCTGGTATCGTCTGGTGAAAGAGGAGCAGGCGGGAAGCGGTCTACAGAGAAGACAGAGGTGTCCAGCTCCAGTCCTCCAGGGCCACAATCCTGCAGATTTTTCTCTATCCCTGCTCCAACACACCTGACTCAAATTAATCTGCCACTGAGCAAAAAATTGTTGACGTTTAATGTATGCCAGGCATGTTGAAGCAAAGATACAGCAGAAACATGTAGGACGGCGGCCTGTGGGGACCAAATCTGGGCACCCCTGGCCTAAGACACATGCGGTGACACCATAGAAGCAGCATCCAGGGCTTTAAATGACGTGGCAAAAGCTTCTTGCTGGCTTTGATGGCTCTCATGGAACAGGTAAAACAAGGTTTTTGCACTGTTAACTGTTTATTGTACATTTCTAACTTAACACTAGAAGGACTACGGAGGGATCATTTGATCCCTCTACCTTTGGAGACTATGGAGGGATCATTTGATCCTCCTGTTTGGAATGTGGTCTGACCAGTATGCTAATAATGTGGCAGCCTCTTGCTGTGAGTTGATATGCAGATTGTCAGAGCAGCACAAAGGAAATGAAGAAACAAAAGGAAGAACAAGGTTTTACAGCAACTGAAACGAACTTCATTGCTTCTGACTCCAATCTTCTTCTTTACAGCTTGAATGTTCCTGCTTTTTTGTAAACATTTTACATTGCTTAGAATGGATCGCTATATATTTATCTTTTTTGTTGAGTTCAATTTTGTAATAGACATGAAAGTAAGAAAATTAAAAACACAAGATAGAAACTGTGCTTATTTCGAATAGTTTATTGATATTTTTGAAACAACTTTGCAGAAAACACAAAGAATATTCACACATATTTACAGTGTGTATGTGTTTGACATCACACAACGTATTCAAAACTGTCCTTGGTCTGAGCAGACCTGGCACTCCCATGGCACTTCTTTGTTGCTCTTGCCACATGTAAACTTGTAGCAGTGAACACATTGTTCGGTAGCAGGGTTCTTTTTGCAGGACCTGCCACTTCTTTCTTTTGCCGAGTTCATCTGGTGCGGCGGCCTGTTTGCGAAGACAGTTTTCCTTTTCAATCTTCTTCGCCGTCACATGAGACTCAGCCAACTCACTGGCAAGCCGCATCAGAAAATCTGGCCGCCCTTCTTTCCTTCCTGTGCAGTCTTGATATAGAACATGGCCGTTCAGGGCTGCCATGTCAACCATGTTACAGAAGACAGTGACCGGCCATCTTCTTGTTCCTGCCCGTATGCTGTATTCCCGCACCATCTGGTCCATGGTATCCACACCACATTTTGTTGAGTTGTACTGGGTGATGGTGCTTGGCTTTCTTTTGAGTCTGAATGACACCGTGCATACTGCTCATAACGTACACCGTCTTCTTCCGACTGGCTGCGAACACTGTCATGGTGGAGTCAGTCGTTGAAAAGATCTGAGTGCTGAACTCACTGCAGTTTCTCTCTCGAGCCGAAGGGGGAATTTCTCTGCGAATCTTGTTGAGTGTCCCCATAATGGTGGTTTTCCGGCTGAGCAGCTTCTTTGCAAGTGAAATTGATATGAACATGTTCTGCCCTGGTCCAGACATGGTTCCATCAACTTCATTACCACACTCTCAGACAGTCTCTCCTCTTTGGGACGACTGGGGTCTTTGCCAACATATTGAAAGACATTGCAGATATACTTTGATTTCAGGTCGCAAGCCACCCAAAATTTGATCCCAAACTTGTCTGGTTTCGTAGCAATATATTCCAGAAAAGGGCAACGTGTCTCTGATGGGTAAAGCTGTTCATCAATTGTGATGTGCCGACCAGGGGCCTCATTTGTCAAACTGTGCGTAGCAGCGCTGACTATAGGTGGCATACGTACGGAAAATAGGAAATGCAGTGCAAAAAAACTTCACGATTTACAAGGCGGGGCACAGGCACGTCCCATGCCTGTTTCACTTTATAAATCAGTATCAACACAATGTTGCGAATGAGAGGGAACATCTCGTCACACCCACATACTGGCTATAAAAGGTCAGGTGAACACTCCTGATAAATATTAATCCATCTCATTTCCACAACGGTTCTGCAGGGAAAAAGCAAAAAAAGAGGAATTTTCTGGAAAATGAGGAAGAAATTATAATAGATGATGTTGTAAAATGTAAAAGTATTTTATCTGGTGGAGACGGGATGGACATCACCACCAGAAAGACAGAGGAGGTCAGCAGGGGAAAATGAAGGAGTCCAGTGATACGCTGGAACAAAATGCTCCAGATGATGCTGAAATTGGTTCATTCCATTGTTTCATATTATAAAATGAACGTACATAAATGAGACAACATTTCTTTGGTTTTATTTTCTGCCTTTGGTGTCGCCATTCCCCGTTTCTCCAGCTGTTATGCGTACGCCAGGGTCAGAGTTGGCATGGAGGTAGGGACGTTTTACTGCCAAGTCGTGTTTTGATAAATCCCAAATGTTGACTATAATTGGCGTACGCCGGGTTTTGAGCGTGCGACAGCTTCGTAAATGAGGCCCCAGGTCTGTAGAATGTGACATAGTTCTTTGCTGCACTCGCTCAGGCCGGGTGTTCTGCCTATCAAAGCAAAGGTGTCGCATGATTTTTTTGAAGCGGTCTCTAGTCATTATTGCCATGATCCGTCTGTTTCCATACATCTCAGACCAGTTGTCAGACAATGATGGAACCTTCGTCACCCCTCGCCAGATGATGACTGCAATGAAAGCCATCAATTCTGGAACGGCCATGAACCAATCCACAGTCTCTGTCTCCCTTGCATGCTCAATTGTGCATACTTGAATCAATACAAAGCATCTGGTGAGTGAGAAAACAGAGAAAGCTTTGAAGGCAAGTTTTGATCCTTTTTCTGGCTTCATGTGTTGGGTCTCCCTCTGCGGCGTAAGGTTCAATAGGAGTGAAATCCAGACGTCGTCCAACCTCTTCCTTACGCCAAACTGTGCCATCTATTGCGGTCTATGTTACCGTGGTATCCAGCCGAGCATTCTTTTTCAGGGGAGGAGGAACATCTTCCTCCGAAGACTGCTCCGAGTCAGATTCTGCTTGAAGGCCGATGCCATCTGCTTTAGAGTCAAAAAAGGCTTGCTTCACTCAGAACCATTTGCAAAGCCTGCTCAGTGGTAAATCTTAGGATAACAATAGTGACTAATCAGCCACCACATTCCAAGGCAAGAGTACTCAAAACTTCAGTCGTGCCATTAGTGGTACATTTGCATCACAACAGGGGCTCCTCAGCCACCACATTCCAAGGCAGGGGATCAAATGATGCCTTCTCAGTCCCCAAAGGGAGTACCAAAAACTTCAGTCCTGCTAGTGTTAAAGTGTTATCAAAGTATTGAAAATGATAACTGGCTTAAGACTGGTCCCATTAGGCCTGTGGGTTTACATGCCTTTAGGAGTAAAAAGCAAAAAAAAAAAAGCAAAAACAAAGTTAAACTTGAACAAAGTATACAACTTGAATGTGTGTTCTGCTGCCATTTACACTAAGTTTGTACGTGAATGTGTTTGCAAGTTGTTTGTGATAGGTCTGGCTAAATAAGCAGGAGGCACACACAGTCGAAGTCACACATGGCAGCCTGCCTTCGGAAAGGATGTGTCCTTCACAGTTTCCTCTCCAGCAGAGTTAGCCAAAAAGGAGCAGAATTTCACAGCAACACAAGTAAGTGCAATTTAGTATATTTACTGGAACACAGCAGAGATGGCAGATACAGTAGACAGGCTTGTCCAGTCAAACAGGCTCACCTTCCCAAATTATTTCAAAGCAAAAGCTTGAAAGTACTAAACTAAAAAACAAACATTTGTAATGATGCAGTATCATGTTATTTTTTATTAGAATCATTTAGCAGATATACCAATTTGATCAAACACCATCCACCAGTTCAGAGTTGGAAATTGCTTTCCAGTTTTGGCACAAATAAATGAAATAATTTGTTATAATCAGACTTCATGTTCAAGCTGTGAGATTTTTTTCTTCCCCCAAATCTGATAATCAAAAAAGATGAAGATTTTGCAATAATTTACTGCAATAAGAAAAAGCAGAGAAATACATGTCACACAGGGAAAGGAATATATTCTTCCTTTGAACTTGACACCAGACGGAAATTAAACACATGCATAAGTGAATGTTTGGTCTCGAAGGCTTTCAGTTTGTCTTTTGTTTTTAACCCTCTTTTTTTTATCTTTCAGTGCCTTCAAAATATCTGCTCGTATTAGCTCCTCCAAATGACAGCTCTTTCATTTTAGTTTAAGCATGTGTCCCACAGCAGTGTTTACTCTGCAATTTAAGGTACAATGTTGATGCAACTAAAAAGCTTCATTTCCAACTTTAGAAATATTATTACGTGGCAACCCTGATTCTACACTAGTATAGTTCTTGCAGAGCAGCATTTCTGTCTTGATTCATTAATCCATTGTTTGGTTATATTATGTTGAGTCGCTGCAGACACTGTACAGGACTGATTATCAGTCTGTCATGACACTTAAACACGAAGACAGCCAGCCTTTCACAACAAAACTTCACACTTACAATGCCGCCAATGTTGAAGAACTAACTAATATTAATATTCTTGGACTGTGGGAGAAACAATTTGGGCCAAAAGTGGTGGGAATTTCTAGTTTCAGACAACTAAAAGAAGGTCTTTTAGAGTGTGTCCAACTACAGCTGTTGGGTTTACCTAAAAGAGAGTTATTCCTGTCATCTGAACCTCATGTACAAACAAAAAGTTGTCCAAAAGTTCATATTAACTGAGTCTCAAGTTACTCTCTACCCTACAAGCCTAAAGGTGCCGTGGGGAGTGCTGAGAAGTGCGAACCCAAACGCAGAGTAGCCAGTCCAGGGGTGCAGAGTCAAGCGGATTTTATTTAACCATAGGAACAAGGGACACAGATACCCGGAAGGAGGATGGACTCTGGGCTGGACGACTGGTTGGGGCCAGAAAGGGCATTTATGTCTTCTCTGGCTACCATCAACAACTCAGCCATTCCAGACTGAGCCAAACAACTGGGGTAGGAGGTTACCACAGCCACAAACCTCCAGGCCGCTGTCAGCTGGACGGGGACAGGGTTGGGAGCTGCCATACAGTCAAAATAGTTCCGTGTGGCTGAATGAGCTATAATAAAGTCCTCCTCAAAATTGTCCATACCTGCTGGGTCCACGGTTGGCGGGTTCATTCTGTCGTGGGGAGTGCTTAGAGGTGTGGACCCTAACGCAGAGTAGCCAGTCCAGAGGTGCAGAGTCAAGCAGATTTTATTTAACTGTAGGAACACAGAACACATAACACATAACACAGGGAACTAGTCACTACAATGAACCTGCAAAACACAACTGAACTGAGGGCTAGAAATACTGACAGAACTTAACAAGACACAAGTGTAAAGAATAAACTAATGAGACCATAATCTAACAAAGGCTTCACAGGAAACTGGGAAAAATACAAAATAAAACAGGAACCTGGAACACCGAAAACATCACATTATAGCAAAAGGGCAAAATTAAGTGTGAATCTTATCATGAATAAACCAGTGGTAAGTTTAGGAATTATGTGAAATTCTCACTTATAAGTAGCTGAAATGTAATGGACAAATGATCAAAACTCTTTATTTTAATTTCTGGTTGGGAATCTTTTGCAGATGGAGAACAGGTTTCCTCCTCTTTTCTTTGACAGGCATTTCCAGCAACCATCTTCTGAATATTTGCTTTTCAGACTTTCTACTTTCAGTGGTTTTCAGAAAAAAGGAATTCGGCTGGATAGATCTTGTGAGTAAATCAGCCGTCAGAGAAAATTTTCTGATTAAAGGTAAAAAAAAAAAAATGCTCCTGAGTTTTTTTTTGTTTTTTTTTTTGCATTCTGTTTCCAGTGATTATGCTGTGAAACACCATCAAATCAATTTTGCTCCGTTTCAGTGAATATGAATAGACAGGACACCGCTACAGCTGAGAAATGATGTTACTCCCTCTGTGTTCTGCCACAAGATCGATCAATAAACCTGAGAGACTCGGTGCTTGTAGAAGCCATGCATCTCCACACTGCCTTTATCTGTTTATGGGATATATACGCAACGTTTCATGAGTCATTCCTCCTATTATTGTAATACAGGCTGATCTTAGTTTATCTTTTAAAAACAGCTGCTTCACAACTCCTCCTGCTTCTCTGGATGCTTTTTGCTAATCTAATATAGCTTTTTTGCTAATGGTTAGGACTATTTAATGAATTCTATTTGCTTTAAAAAGTTTTTCCTTGAATGTAAACATCGATAATTTCGATGTACCATCTTCCTGGAGTGTCTCAGGATGGAGGATTTAACTTTACCAAAGAATCCTATAACAATGTTCCACTTCTGCTACGCACAATGCTTGTGCATTATTATGTATTTTTATCAGAATATGCCAGACTTCCCACTTTATTTTAGGTGGATTTTCAATGTCTTTGCAGCCTAAGGATGACCTGTATTACTTGCACTGAGAGATCCTTCAACCTTATGGCTCACTGGCACACCATCCAAATGCAATTATTACAGTTGAAGTCAGCACCAGACCTTTACCCTCCTGATCAAGACAGAACAAATGACTAGCACACACTTATCCATGAAATAGCTTTTGAGCAAATTGTCTGATTACATTCAAGCTGCTGAAATTAAGGGCTCTGCATTTTAAACAGCTATAATTCCTCCAATGTGGATGTGAATAGCCTCGAATTAAAGCAGAAAGTCAGCACTTCAAGTTCGCAGTCATTAAAGAACTGATTTGTTTTTGTAAAACCCCAAATCCAAGGAAATAAGCTGAAAATTGCCATTAAAGGAGGAGACTACAAACAAACAGACTGGGTGCCGGCCGGCCGCATCGTTACACATGTGGTTTGAATCGAAATATTTATACTGATATAGTTTTTGATTGTTTCCTCTGAACAAACCTAACTTGAGATATTTTTCCTTTGTTCTTTTTAACTCTTGTCCAGCGTTACAAATATAAAAAAAATGACGGAATATTCAAAAATATCTTTAAATGACACTTTTTAATACGTGCAACAATGCTTGTATCAAACACCAATTTTATTACAAACAGGCTAAATTAAAAAATTTCCCAAACAATAAGGTTTGTGCATTTTACCTCATCTCTTCTCTGAAAAGACCAATTTGGATTTGTTTTCTCTTTTGACTCTTAAAACTGATACTTCCTTCATCTCCTACACACTGCTGTTAAATGAGTTAGAGGCTGAGGATGGGAGATAATGAAATTTTATTCCACATAGTAAATTGAGAATCACAAGCATGTGTGCTTTGCTCAGACGTGATTAAATAAAAATGGACATCGGCCTTTTAGAAGTGAGCGCACAATCACTTGAAGGCTTCGGATCTCATGCTCTAGTGATTTACTGCTAATGCCTCAGCTCAGGCTGTCAACTGGCTCCTCTGTTTTAACTTGTTCAAACAGCAGAAGTGACAGAGTAAACTCTTTTTCCGTTCACAACAAAGAAACACACTTTCAGTACATTTGTTTACACTTAAAACTTAAGAAAGGCTGAATAGAGTTTCAGTACAAGCAACACACACACCTGCATTCATGCATATGTTTGAAGCACATCCACAAATAACATACATGCAAGTGAAAGTTTGGAAACACCTCACAATGAGCAAAAACAAGGTTGTCGCATCGTGCATATGCATTTACATGGACAGGACATGCACACAAAAACACATCACTAAATACAACACTGTCTGACACACATAGAAATGACTTTACGATAATGTGTAGACAGCTGCACACAGGCATTCACATGTTCACACAAGTCGGCTAATTTTTGTGGTAATGAAGAACGTCATGGCTGACTGTAACACCCAAAGGGGTTCTGGAGAAAAAAACATTTCTTAGATTACATGAATCTGCTCTTTGCATGGCAAGGGAAGATGTGAGTAAAAACCAAGGAGTTGAAGGTGGAGATGAAGGGAAAGGAGGGACAACGACGTCTCTAAATGTGCACTTGATGATGCATACCTAAACAGGCCTAATATGTCCATGGGGAGAGGGGAAGGGAGTGAGAGAGGTGAAGGAGCAATGCGGAGAGGTAAAGGGGGAAAGCATGAGACAAGATTAATGAAGAGAAATGGGAAAGGAAGGAGAGAAAGAAGGAACTAAGTCGGAAAGACTGTTAGAGTCGTCTATTTGGGCCGTAAACGGTGGTTGGTCCTCAAAGGACTCGACTTTAAGTGAAGCGGTCAGCTTCGCTGGTTGTTCTCAGGTCTGCAGAGAATGAAGAAGAGGAGAAGTGAGGAGGTGAATACTGATGAAGAGGGGGTGAAGGAGCAGCCAAACACTGGCCATGGGGACTCATGAACACTCACCCTCACCACACTCCATTTACCACAAAGCCCTAAGAAGCTTCTGGTTATTCAGCATAAAGAATGAGATAAGAAGCTGCCTGATAGCCGATACCTCTTACAGTTATCCTTGGGATTTTGTATTCTTGAAAGGAAATTGGGAATAAGGACAAAAGATAATGCGCACTGAAAGCCTCACTTTGCAGTTCTAATAACAGGTTTACATGCTTTATTGATAGAAATAATCCTTCCAATCACTTTGAATGCGGCCATATTGTCATGAAGTCACACCAAAGTCATAATTAGATTAAACTCCTGCGATGGAAGGAACATGTACAAGGCTGAATACCAATGGAAAAGGATGTCTTTTCATATCGTGAAAAATGTTGGCTTTTTATTTTAATTTAAAAATAAATCATTTATTGTAAACGAGAGCAGTAAAAACAAAAGCACAATTAAAATCTAACACATCTAGTTAAAAACAATTCACCTGCTATTTGGTGAATACAAGATATGACACATTTCATATAGTCTCGTTAGTAAATATTAAATCTGCAAAGTACAGCTCTGATAAGGTAAAATAAAAGAAGATGTTAGTGCAGATAGTTCATGTGAAGTCCTTGAAATGGCCGTTTTAGCAGTTTTCATTTGAGGGATTTTAGGTCTAAAAATCTTGTGAAAAATATAGATTCACTGGAAACTAAATTTAAACATGAACACAGATGTGAAATCCCATTTCATTAAGAAGAGTTCTTTTTTGGTCAAGTCTGGATGAAGCATCATGGAGAAAAGTCACATTTCAGAATCTTGCCTCTGAACACACAGGCTGGGGTAGCGAAGGAAGGAACCACTGATCATTTTGATTTGTGGATAACCTGCTAAGCTACAGCTGCTTCTGAGACCCCTTTTTCATCCATGCATTAGTACAAATTTCCCATAAGCATCACATTTATATCCATAGCTGTCCTGCCATGTTTTAATAAGCCCATTATGGAATAGTTCATCTTCTGAAAGACTACAAGGAAGTATTTGCCACATGAAAATGGGGACTTGCACAGAAGAAAGCAGTCCTTCTCCCTTTCTAGAATCAGAGTTCTTTTTGTTTGTAGCAGCAGATCGGGGATAATGTGCATGTTTGATGTTGTGCTGCTTAGATTTCACAAACATACAGATTTTCCTACATTGTGTAAACAATGTTCTTCTGCTAAAAAGCCTTGAATAAAGAGAGGTGCAAGAGCACAGTGAGCATTTAGCTGTCCAGGATGGAAAGACATGTTGACACTGCTTGTTAGGTTCCAGTTTCAGTACAGTTTCAGTTTGGTTAGGCATGGACTGCTAGCCTTCACTGCATGTTCATGTAAAACTGGGGGTCAAATTTAGAGCATCAAAACAGTTAATGAGATTTAGGGAAAGATGCCGCAGCCAGGAGCCTTTTCTGGACCTGGGAACACTGGGAGTTGAGCTAACAGCGTCATAGAGGAATGGATAATAGATCATAATAGATGTTACCAAAAGCTCATCTTAAAGGGAACTGACCTTTTACACAGCATTTACATTCACATGTCATTTATTGGGGGGTATTGGTTCTATTATATAGTTTATTTATGAAATATGCTACTTAAAAGTTTAAATATATTAAATTCCTCCTATCTGGATAGTTGGATATTACGCCTGCATGCAAATAGTTGTGTATATGATAAATCTATAACATATCTATAACCCCTGTCCTGGCGCAGCACACATATACAAGATCCACCATCCTCTTTAATACAAAAGTAAATGATGAAAAAATGGCATACATGTGTACACCAATATCTGTATATATGAACATACTACATAACACAATAATTGCTGTTCTTCCTTCTTTTTTAACCCTAAATGTCATACTCCCGGCTCTCATCAAGGATAAAGAGAAGTCATCTGCAGATATGCCACCTCATCACAGTGCAGGAGTTTGAGCAGCCCTGTCATCCTGAGGGCTGTGATGTAAGGGGCATTAGTTCCTGCCAGAAAAAAAACAAAAAACAAAAAAAAAAACAGAAAACAGGAACTCTTTTATCCAAGGTTATTCTTGTTTAGGATACCATCTGAAGTGAGCAGGTCATTAAAGTAGCTCATCATTATGTTTAATTTTCACGTAATACAAAAACCTGCCATCCCAAGGAGCAAAGAGAAGAAGAAGTTCTCCACATGCTGCTACAGCCTGGATTCACCAAGGAACAATCATTATAACCTGAGCCAGCATCTGTCCTATCAGAGGCAGTGAAGCAGATGCATATGATGGACACATACAGGAAGTTCCACTCTGTGAGAGAATGGAAGGAAATCTTAAGACTCATCCAAGCAAACAGAAATAGACCCTCGGGCATTGCTGAGGTGGCATTTCTGTGCATGTTATAGCAGAATAAATGAGATTTGGACGATTTCTTTTAAACAATGTCAAGAAAATCTGGACGTACTTTTTGTTTCTCTTTTGGCTTGTCTGAACAGCAGTGTAAAAACAGTAAGAGCATGAACATGGAGCCTTTCTTAATGAAGAGTACTGCTGATTGTCTGTCTATGACACGGAGGTGGTCAGTGCTCGACCCTGTCTAGCGCCTGATGACGGTGAGTGTCACGGTCAGAGACCGGGATGGAGGGGTGGACCCAAAAGCAGAACGCACAGATGGAGAGGTAAATGAAGTATTTATTTAGTAACCAGATCCTGTTGGTCTGGTCCAGGGCCAGGGATGAACTTCTCAGATAACTGGAATTCTGGTGAGAGTGGAGGTTGCCGGGGTGTGGTCTCTGGTTGCGGTGGTTGGTCTTGGTTTGAGGCAGGGTGAGCAGGCAGGCACAAGAAGTTGGTGAAGTTTGGCTGAGGAGAAGGATCCTGATCCAGGAAGTCATCTATAATGGTACGAATGTGCTGAGGAGGCAAAGAAAAAACAAAAATGAAATCTCAAGCTATGAGTCAAAGGGTAAGCACTAGAACTGTCCTGATTACCAAGCAGTAAAGAGAGACAATCTGGCGAAGACTGGAGCTCCAGCTTGTCCTTAAATAGCAGGCTGTCATAGCAGGGTAATCACCACGGAAGATGGGCTCCAGGTGGTAACAATTGAAGCTCCAGACTCCGCCCCAAGTTCCCCATGGCAACCTGCAGAAAATCAAACAGTAAACCATGACAGTGAGTTCACATCGGGAAGGAACATCAGACCTACAGGGAGCAGAGGAAAAATAACATGCTGTCATGCCAGAGGAAATTATAGATTATATTCCCAAAAATAAATGTAAATTTTTGTCAACAGTTGTCAATAAATTGCATAAATTCATGTTGCCAACCAGCTTAACGTCACACGAGGGGTAATGTTTGTTATGCTAGTTAATGCTAACAGACTAAGAGACAAGGATCCGCGACGTTGTTGAGAGTAAATGACTAATTAAACAAAACTATATAAAACTTTTGATAACTTATAATAATGAGATATGCATTTTATATTTAATGTGAAATGTCAGCTATAAAAAGCAGTTTCTGTCAGATCATTGCTTACATTAACACACTGCTGTGTAACAAATGAAACGCTGAATGACTTTTTGGTCTTCAGATAAGATTCACTTGTCAGTAAATGTGAAAGATGGTCTCATGTGGAGTCCATTCTGCTGTACGTGTCAGCAAATACGAGGCAATTATCACTTGCCACTTCAGTGATGGTGGCATGGCAAGATGACCCAACACACAGAACGGCCGCTGGATTAGTCTATAAGATCCCATCAATGACCTATGAGATATGAGTGAGATCATTATGCTGTGACATTTAAGGTTTTGGTCTCTGTAAGCGTAGGAATAAAAAGTAAAACCTAAGGCTCTGTCTGTAGGCTGGACCATTAGCAACACTGATACAAGGCTTGACCTTATGTTTAATGATGTGAGCTGCTGCAGGAAGATGATATGTTCAGTTTTGTTAAGAAGTCCTTCTGACATTATGCAAATGTACTTTAATTCAACATAGTCATAATGCCAGCCTGCGAGTCAGTCTAACCCAATCACCTAAAACTTCCACAAAAAAAAAAAACAACAAAAAAATGGTTTCTCGCACAAGAGGAAAGCAGCAGACTGGCCTACATGTTGATTAAGACTTTTATAAAGTTGTTTCAAAGCTGATATTCTTATTATTTCTTTTTATATAGTTTGTGCATTAATGCTTTTTGAATGACAGTATTTTGCATGACCTTTCACATCCCCTCATTGTGCTTCGTCCTCAGCCAGAGCATGCCAACAGACCAACATGATTAACGAAACGGGTTTTAGGCTTTTCGACAACCTTATTTTCAAGCTCCACTCTGAAAGATGAAAGTATGATGAACGAGCAGATATTTTCTCTCAGCTGAATGGAAAGTTGCGACTCTGTCTCCATGGTCGTCGGGCTGTGCTCTGTGTCTGGCTTCCTGCAGGGGACTCTGAAATATTCATGGTATAAATATTGCAAGGCTCTGCGTCTAATAAAAGCTCTGGTTTTTATTAACGAGGTGACAGGGGGATACATTGATCAAGTTCTCCGTTTTATATCACAAAGAGTTTTTGTCCACCGCGATTACACACTTTGTCTCATATTCCTTCACTTTGTGCAGCTCTGACTAACACAGAAGTGGCTTTCTAGTACACACATTCTGCACATCTCTTTTTCTTAAGGCTTTGTTTTTCAGGTAATATATTTATTAGGAAATTACCATCTTTCTTCCTCTCTGCAGCAGCACTGGCCTGGTTTTAAAATCTGCCAAATTAGTCAACCAGTCTGAAACAGAGCTGTCGTGTTTCAGTGTGACTAAAACGTTCATGTGTTCATCTGAATTTAGTAACGACAACTTTACACACTGACTTAAGATAGGTTTGCCACTAAAAATGTCTTTAAGCTCATTTTTCAGTGATGATTTGAAAGGAAGTTACTCCCATTCTCTCTGAATGTGACAAATGTGGCAAACAAACTGTGAACTCATTGCACTGAAATCATGTACTTTTTGCCCAGAGCAGTAAATAAATTATGCAGAAACGAGTAAGTTCATGGTTTTCTTATTTATTGGATGCACACAAGTTTTATAAATTTGAATTGAATACCAATTTGTATTTCGTTACCTGTAATAAAGTTGGGAAAATCAGTGTGTTTGTACTCTGATGGTTGCTGCCTTCATCTGTCTTTCACAGAAGACGTGTTTCTAGCGAGGTTGTTGTGCTGCTCGATACTGGAATGAGAAATGAATTATTAAAGTGCAGACACATGGAAATAAAAGATCTTTGGTTTTGGTTGTCAAATTGAATCTTTGGTTTACTGTCATTCTACTGTTTTAACAAACTGAAAACAATTCTGAGGGAGAAGACAAGAAATAGAAGCTATTCTTACTATTTACTTCTATGGTTTAGATTTAACATAAAACATAATTGACTAGTACAAATCAAGGCGGTGGCTTACGAACCTTTTGACCAATGAGTTCACAGAAAACACACAATGAGTCCCGTTGTATTTTTCTAGGCATTGGAAATGCCACTTGTGGGTTTGATATGACAAATCTTTTTACTTTTTAGTTCAAAACCAACTCAATATTCTGGGCTGATTCACATATTGGTGTACATTGTTTGAATTATCTTACCTCAAATTCACTTTGAGATCATTTGATCATTAGGTTTTTCTAAAACCAAATCACTCTCACAAAAAAACTTGAGTCCACGCCACCTGGTCTTTCAAATATTTTGTCCACAACTAACTGCAGAAGCACATTGTAAGTACATTCAGAGAGAAACCCAGGGCAAACATGTGATGTTGAGTATTTTTTTGTCACAGGCAGGGATGTTTGGAAACCTAAAACCCTGTTTATGCATGTCCACATGCAGATGCACAGATGTAGTATTCATAAATCTTCATTCTGAGGTTTTTGAAAAAATCATTTTTGATGCCATAAAACTGCGCTCATGTGGTTGACAGGTGAAATCATAGAAAAATATTTTTGTTTTGTGAGATACCCTGTTACGTGTAGACAAGGCCTTAACGCCCCTGACTGAACTGGAAGAAGTGAACAGTGAAAGGGCTTCCCTGCTTAAGCTGATATCCCTGCAGCCCAGCCTTGTAGAACTTAAAAATGGATGAAAGCAAAAAAAAAAAAAAAATCCAAGAGCAAAAGTTTGAGGCAGCTCAACCTTGGTTGCCGGACATTTGAATGCACCAAACTAAATTTGAGAAGAAGGCAGAATTTCCAGTAGAAGCACAACATATTTGCATACAAGCATGAACTTTCTGAATGCATAAGCAGTTATGAGGTAGAGCAGTGTGATATTTGAGCATGAAGACAAAGAAGTCTCAGTTAGAAGAGCAGCGCTCTTGATTAAAGCACTAAGATAGCTTTAGACCTGTTAGCCTTTCTCACAGCTGAACTTTGGCCCATATCTGCACAGTCAGATGCATGAAGAAAGCAGAAAACAAACCACAGTCTCAGATGACTGCAGTGTTTTTCTTAACCATCACTCTATGTATCATGTCATGTTCTGGCTGTTACATACAAGTTGTGGCCTGCCTCTCAGAAAGATGGTAAACACATCCATAGAAATTCTACATTACAGTAACTCTGTTTTTGTTGTGCATTTGTAGGGAAATTGTTGTCATGCAGTTGGTTAACTTTGGAGCTGCTGATCCACTGTGTGCTCATTTAATCCCACTAACAAGAGGATGGATTATTCTCTGCCTGTTGTCTAATTTTCATCTTTATTCTCATAAATTATATATCGACTGAGATATTAATGTTATTTATTTCCAAGTCCATTATATTAGTATCATTTGAAATGGTCAAAATGGATCAAGACTGTTTCACCACATGACCTGACTTTCTACTTTTCTGTCCCGTTTCCTTCCTTTCCTTCTCCCTCCCATCCTGGCACATCATCTTATTGTCATCCCAGCAGGATGGATAATCTGCTTAGTAATCATTAGGAACTTCCTCTCACTTTGAAACATCCGTCTATCGTGTTTAGGTAACTGAAAAGGGCAACAGAGAAGCTGAACGCAAGGTTGTACAAGGGTCAGGAAATCCGTTACCATATGGACTGTGACGACATTAGTTCCACACACACACTCACACACAGCTGTCAACGTATCTTACTCTCTCATTAGTGAAAGTTACATCACCTCCTAAATAAACCCAGGTTTAGACTTAGCTTCTCATGCAAACTGTTTTCACCCCCACCTCCTCACACTTGGTCAGTCCATCACTGCATTTCATTCTAGTGTTCAGCATGGGATGGTCTACTAACACAAGATTTTCAGTCATTCACTGTTCATGTGTTCATCGTCAGAATTTGAAATGAGTTTGTTTTGTACTTGTGGGTTATGTTCAGTGAATACCAAAACGACATCTAACTTTTTGTTACTTTCTGGTTTATCTAATAATGCCAATTGATGATGGGCTTAAAACGATATGCTGTTATTTTACTTATCAGCTGTGTCTTCTCTCTTTGCAGTGATTGGCTGGAGTGGCATCCTGGGCTGTTTAACGCCTAGAGGGGGCGCTGTCAGAAGGAGGTCGCTGCCAACCTCAGAACTGTCTCTGGTAGTCTAGCTTTTGGTTTTGGTCCTTTTGGTTTGATGTGTTTTTGGTTTGGGGAGCAGACAATGGTCCATTGAGTGGCTGGTTAGGGACGACTCCCCTCTGTTGTTTTTTTTGGAGGGGTTCCCATCTCCTCTGTTCCCTTGTTTTATTTAATAAACTTATCATTAAACGTTGGTGTTTGACGGTGGTCTCTCACATATGTTATGGTTCCTTCTTTTGAACCATTTTATTTAGGGGCCGTAACAAAGCCCATAACATGGCTAAAATACATTCTTCCTACAATTTGTCAGTTGTATTCATGTATTTTTAAACTGTTTTATACTGTTGTACTCATGACAACTTAAAACAAAAATGTCAAATAGGTTGTTTTGTCTGCAAACTTATAGTTGCTCATTTTGTCAGGATGACAACAAACTATTATGCATGGGTGTCCAAAGTTGGTCCTAAGGAGCCACTGTCCTGCAGGTTTTTGATGTATCCATGTTCCAACCCACCATGCTTCCTTTAAATGGATCCAACAGCCAATGAAGATCTGCAAAATGACTGATTCGTTTTGGTCAAGTTTTTTTTTTTTTTTTTTTTTTTTTGAAGCAGGGATACATGGAAATCCTGCATTATTGTAGTCCTAGAGGACCAGAGCTGGACATCTTTGGGGAAAATAGGTGAAGCCAGTGAAAATAAAGATGGGATAAAAAGTTGAATTCAAAAGATGAAATGATGTCTGTTAATTACAGCTGACTCTGTCAAAGCCAGAATACTGTCTACAAAGCAGAGGGATAAATGTAAATATGCACCAATGGAGCAGTTTGGATGTGAAAATTGGCACAAGGGATGTTGACCCAGCAGTAGCTGGAAATGAGAATGCGTTGGCTGAGTAAACAGGTCTATAATTCAATCTGATCCCCCTTTATGTAAAATTAATTAATTTTTTTTTTTTTTTTTTTTTTTACCATGTTATGACACGTTGCTAGATGAAAAACGTTTTTACTTGTCCTCATTTAGAGAGGTAGACCATATATGGTCCATAAATGTGTGTCTTTATGCACTAAAATCATGTAAATATATACAATTTATTTTGCAGTGTTGCAATTATGCATTCATTCATAGATTATCCTAACCGCTTAATCCGCTGAAGGCTCACGAGGGGGCTGGAGCCTATCCCAGCAGTCTTTGGGTGAAAGGCAGGGTACACCCTGGGCAGCTCGCCAGTCCATCACATAGTGTTACAATTAAACATGTTCAGATACATGTTAATTCAATCAATTAATCCATTTTAATCTCACTTCTCAGAAGACTAGTTCAAAGAAAAATGTGACCATGCATGCACACATGTATACGGTCAATTTTAGCCCAAATCAATGCAACCATTATGGGGTGTGGTGGAAGCAGGATCCAAACAGAGGTAGGGACAGACAGACTGATGAAGGAAACACAGGTTTAATCCAGACAACAACTTTATCAAACAAGGCTGGAAAAAACAAACATTGCACAGGAAATAAGCAAACAGCCTGCCAAAGAGTAACTGAAACAAAGGGATATGTACACTGATCAAACTTATTCATATTCTTTGTAAAACTCCCTGACATAACCGCTTCCACATAAACTAAACCGAATTGAGCTGAAGCTTCTTGCCAACCAATGTGCCATCAAACATGTTGTTCCTAATTTATCAATTTCAGCTAATCACACACGTGGAGCAGGTTGTTTTGTACCTCAGGTGTTCCATCTTGCAGTAATTATGTATCATCAAACAAGCTGTAAATGCCTTAGCTTGAGCTTTTCTCTTTGGAGTCTTATGAGTTTGAAGACAATAAAAGTTTACAACAAGAGAGCTGTCTTACATGGAAAACGAGGCGTCCAAAGATTTATAGAGGAGGTCAAATTTAAAAATCAATCTAAAAGTGAAGGTTTTGGAAAGCAAATTACTGTTGGAGGTGCAATCAGAAATACAAGGGGGGTAGTTGTGAAGGATTAAAAAAATCGACCAAAGGAACTGCAGACAAGCTTCAGGTTTCAGTGATGAAACAGTGCAACCCACCATTGAATAAGGGATTATATTAGAGAAGCACAACTCTACAGCCCAGTGTGTAAGTGTTACATCAGCTTCAAGACCAAAGCCAAGTGAGAAAAGAAACTGCAGAGCACTCTTCTTACCTGTGAAGCAACTGGGATGCGGTCTTGCGATTGCAGCATGCATGGCTGCCTCTGGACGTGGATCAGTGAAATCTAATGATGATACTTATTACTGCAACCAAATGAACTCTGAAGCATACAGAAAGATCTTGTCCGCACTGTCACATGTAATTAGGGAGTCCAATAGCAGGAAAAGGAGCGAAATGGGGGCCAAGTCAGCTCAATAATTTAGAGATTTATTCAGTGGCAATGTTTTTATGGAGCTCCTGTTTCTGACAAATGATCAGAACATTAAAGGCCTCACAGTTAGCTTGTATTTGAGGAGAATTTTTCATTGAATATGTTATGGAAGGCCTCATCCTTTGATGAATGATATATCAATATAACCATTGAGATTTTCTTAAATACAGGCTGTTCTTGATGTACGCTCTCTTGTCCAGTTTGCTTTACAACTTCAGGTCATATTCTTCGTAGTGTGAATTTCCCCTGAGAACCATAATGGTTAGATGCATTAGGAGGTTCTAAATCATATTGGGCAGCAGTTAGCTGAGCTTCTGCTAATTTAGAAAGTCAAGGAGTTGGACTTTGTGATAAATGCTTTAAAATCAGACACCGACTATGACAGAAGCAGTTGTTCAACTCAGCTCCCTCTACTTCAAGGTTTGTTCATGGACGCTGGGAGGTCGGTCTCTTTTTAAATAGATTTAGCTGCTTTACGTTAATGTTGTAAACAACACGTGGAGCTAAAATTTGATAGTTGGTAGAATTTGACCCATTGTTAGTGCTGGGGAATCTGAAGCAAGGCACAGTGGGAAGCAGAAGAAATAAACATGTTCCACCTGAAACCAACTCTAATGTCTCAGTCTCTGTGATCAGTGGCCAATTTTTTTCCTGCAGAAATCTGGACGATGGATATGCCAATTTAGACCTCCCATTGTGTCATTTGAATTAAAAGCCAGCAGGTTTGACATTCAGTTTTATTCATTCTGTTTAACTTTGTTTGCTTTTTATGCTATTTTTATATTCAATCAAACAAGCCCTCTTAAATAGATTGGTTCATACTACAGGAAGTTCAGCTGTAAAAAACCTTGGATCAGTATCTGTCTGTGATTATCTAAGGCAGCCCTTCATGGCCATGACAGATGTATGACCGGTTATGGTTTTAATTCCCTTATAAAATTCTGAAGCAGATTCCAGAAAGATTTTCCATGTTGCAGCATTAAACACACTATGGCAGAAATGAAAAGAATGTGCTTGAGCACATCATTCTGACTACGTGCATCCAGAGGCGCTTCAGTTCTGCTGAGACCAGACATGTTTTGGACACTTGTACTGGTCTTACAGCCATTCACAAGCACAGATGTGACATTAGATCAATTGGCTTTTAAGCCAAAGTTGTTGCATGCTGTTTGGTTTTCACAGATACAACTGGAAGTCTGCTGTAAAACTCTTAAATCAAACAAAATAAAATAAAATAAAATAAAATAAAATAAAATAAAATAAAATAAAATAAAATAAAATAAAATAAAATAACTCTCCAAGCCTTTTATGGTGGAGACTTTTTTGCCCATTTAATATTTTGGATTCTTTTAAGACCTCAAATAAAATCCATTTTTATATTTACTAAGACACTGAGTTTAAACTGTGACATAAAACCACATTTTATTATGTAAATGAGCTTTTACCAGTTAACATAAAAAAACTTCTTATCCATTTAGATTTGTTAATAATGCACACTGTCAAGGATACAGGGGGTGTTTGAGTGTGTTGTGCAGCATGTGGCCAGTACTAAAGTGTGAACACAATACAAAAGCTGCAACACTACACATAAGTCATAGAAGTGAAATACTTAGCAATGTTTTTAGTGTTGGTGTATGCTGTTATAAATGAACAGTATTGTTCATGGGCATTCTTTATGTAAAGGGTCAATCACGCAGATCTTTATCTAATGATCTAGAAAAAGGCTTGACAAAAAAAATTGTACAACCTGCCAATAACTCCCATCATCTCAGCTATGCTAGTCACGCATTTTAGAGAATTTTGTTTTAATTACTGTAGTTCACCAGCATACACTGTGGCCAAGGAGAACTTAAGTAAATGTAAACTGCCGTTATGTAAAGTCTAAAGCTTTGCCCTTTTGGTTGACTTTTGCTTTGAGTGTTTTTGTTTGGGATTGTGTTTTAATTTTTCCAGTAGGTCATATGACATGCTTGTGTTTGAGTCAGGTGAAAAAAAATTTGAGATGCACTATTTGCCAATAAGGTTTAAAATTGGATCATGAAGGAAAACAAACCTTTATCAACATGCTGCTTACTAAATCTGGGAGGTTTTTTTAATTATTATTATTTTTGTTTAATTGGCTTTCAAGTTTAATGGGATGAATTGTGGATTGCCAACATCACAGACCCAGAGTCAGAACAAGCAGCTTCCATTGGGGGGGAAGACTAGTGTCACCTTTAAGAACGTCAGTATGTGATGGCTCTTTGTCTGATGAGCACACAACACATGAACTATGATAAATTTAAATGCAATCTGATCAGAGGAGCCTTCTTCTCCTCCATTTTTAATTTTTTCTATTTTTTTAAAAAATTTATTTTCAGTAGTAACAAACTGTAACTGTATTTATGGTGGTTTAAAGTGAATAAACTGTATTCACAACAGCGAAGCATTTGGAACAATAACTACAAAGCTATAGACTTTAACCCTCCCACTCTTCATCCTCTTCAGACTAAACCCCAGCAGCCTCACATCATCTTTGCTGAACTTCATAAATTTATCTCCACAGTGAGGTGACACGAAGCATCAGTGTCTCCCTGCCAGAATGAAATCCTGTGCAGCTTTCCACCACAGTCAGCCTGTAAACCCAGCTTCATTTGGCCCATCTGGACAACAGTTACAGCTTATATCATGTATATGGAAACGGTTTATTGCTGAGAAATTTGGAAAAGATAAGTGGGAAATCCAACATTCTTACCCTGTAGATGATTGACTGGGCTCTAATGTTTGGTGTTTTTAGTCCAATTTGTCAGCATGAAATGTGCTATACATAGATATATATATACTGTATAATCTGTTGTATAATCTTTTGGTGCGTACAATGTTGATGCTCTTGTATTCTTGTCTTGTAGTGGGCATTTTTGAAAGTACACTCCTGCTGTATTAAACTCTAGCAGTACTTTAGCCTGATCAATTGTAAATCTTTATGATTTCATAGTCTGGACTACTTACAGAACTTTAAACCAATTTTTACCCACTAATAAACCATTTTCTTTTCACTATCACATGATACATAATGTGTTCTGTTGTTGTTCTATTTATTCTGTTCTTCCCTCCAGGGTTACTGTACTTACCACCGTGTTTGGCTGTTGGCTATCAAAATCACATATCGCTGTCTGACAGGGAATTCCTCCACTCCATCTCAATTCCTTCAGAAGATGTGGATGATGGGAATCCTAAAGAAAAACTTCCACCCAACACATGCATCCATTTTGCTTTACAGGTACACATGCAAAATTTATGTTTGCAGTTTCCACAAAGAAAGTGATGCAGACTGATGTCCACAGAGGGAAGTTCTGGGCTTGTACCTCAAGCTGTTCTGCTGCTTCCCATGTGATCCGTCTCATATTCTACATGTCACATATCAAACATATCCATTCAGTCTGCACAGGCTTTTAAAGCTGCACACTTTCTCTCTCGTGCTCTGTCTCCTGCTGCCACTGTTACACAACAGAATAAGCTGCCTGCTTTTCACACCACTAAAGTTGCTGCTGCCCAAAAACTTATGCTGCTTGCTTTTTAAGCCCAGCATCCACCTGCAGGCTCAAAGCAGAGTTTCCTCATCACTTAAATATCAAATTTAAACAAACAGATGAAGAAGCATGACACCAAACTTCAATCATCTAGGTGAGTTGTCTGACTGAAATGTGTTATTGCATAATGGAGTAAATGTTCATTCAAAACAGCCATAATTCAGCACGCACCTATAACTCAGTCTTTACTTATTTAATACAACCCATGATGTAACTTGCAAACAGAATGCACTAAGGCTGGGCAATACTGCGAATTTCAGTATCGATGTAAGACAGAGTATATCCAGTGTATGCTGATCTGACAGTGATACTTTTTGTTTTTGTTTCAAATTTAACAACCATTTTATAATTTTGCTCTGATTTACTGATCTAGGTGAAGATCCTAGTAAAACACAGTACAAAGATTATTATCAAATTAAAAAAATAAAATGACAAAACTAAGAAATTTAAATCAAAGCTTTTGTGTTATGAAATAACATCAACAATGTAACAAAATAATAAAATTCCTCATTAACACACACAGCCCTGTGATGGACTGGCGACCTGTACAGTATGTACCCTGCCTCTCACCCAATGATTGCTGGGGTAGACTCCACCTTGCTGTGACCCTTAACTGGACTAAACAGTTAAGACAATAGATGAATGGATTGATTACCACACACAATTCAATCCATCTATTTTCTTAACGGCTTAGTTCAATTAAGGGTTGCGGGGAAGCTGGAGCCTATCTCATGCAGATGCAGGGTGCTATCACATACAGATGTTTGAGAAAAATAAAATCAACAGTACACATTAGCAAAACAAAAGCAAAACATGCTCTTGGATCACGTTTGGAACTATTGGTTCATATTCTTTTGCTTTTTGGCCCGAAAACGCTCAGCAAGGAAAATGTTGATCTCATCATGCTAGCCTTTGTATTGATGGTGTCAATAGCCCAGGAGTGCAGATTTAACACCAACAAAGCACTACTACATCATGTTCTGACCTGAACACTCAGAACTGGAAATGAACACATTGATAGTTTAGAATGTGCATCATTGCAGATTCAGTAAAACGATCATACAGGACATTATTAGCGGCAGAGTGGAAAAGAAAGAGAGAAAGTGGCAGAGCAGGAGATAAGACAAGTTTCCACATCAGACTGACTTTTACTTGATGGTTGGGTTTAAAAAAGAGACAGGATGAAGCATGGATTTTAATGACCTTTTTTTAGGCATGAATATCTGCCAAAGTTCAGAAGTGCTGCTTTAATACTATACAGATTGTTATGCTGTGCTCAGCATTTTTCAACTAAAATTATAGCACTCAACCCTCCAGCCAATTAACTGCATTGTTGCCAAAAATAAATAAAAAAAACTGTATTGTTGGAGCGGTTTGACAATATTTAACATTGTAATATTTCTAAAGACTGCAAAAAATACAATCCCTTACATTTTTTTTTTGAGTGAGAGGTGCATAACTTATCTGATTTATGACACTTTCATGGGTCATAAAGATACTTTAAGATTTCATACATGCATGCTTTTGACTCCTGCCTTTAGAAAACATTGGGAGAATTTTGTTTATGCTTTTCTAAAGCACCTGTAGTAAACTTCTATCCAGTTTGTGACACTCAAAGCTTGTGCTAATTTATTCCAGCATATTTAAAACCTTTTCTCAATATTAATTTGATTAGGCAGTATCAATAAGGACAGCGACAGTCTGATGCACAGAAGACGAGAGAGAGAGAGAGAACAATATTGCATTTGCGAGGGCCCATCTTATTTCCTGAAACCTTGATAAAGTGCGAGGCTTGGCGTTTCGATACGGCAGTTAATTAGCTTTCTCTCCCTTGTGGGGTCTGCCTGATTGAGCGACTAATGGTTTGCTTTAAAGTGCTGAATGAACAAATATGCGTGCATGCCCTTATCAAGCAAGTGTGTGCACGTGTTTTGTTGTGCTTTGTTTGTTTGGTTTTTTTTTCTGTTTTTCTGCATGGCTTATTTTCTGATATGTGTGTATGTGCTGATGAGACTGGCCTGGTTGAGAGTGCGGGCTATAGTTTCCCTGCATCAGCATCTCCAGGCACTTCACTAAGATGATTTCTGGGAGGTTATGATGGAGAGGAATTGGCTCAGAGGAACTTGACTGAAATAATCCTGCGTTTTTCCTTAATTAATTGGAATTGAATTAGTAATTAGTCATTTTTCACAGGTGGGGGTTTGTAGATGTATTACCACCATCATCATGACTTCACAGTAAATGCCATTTAGATCAGGGCTACAAATCTCTGCCACTAGTAGTGTTAAAGCAGTTGTGATGCCATATTTGTTTGTCAGTCTTATAAAATACCTTTACACAATTCAAAAAGTAATATCTAGCTAAAAGCAGAAACTTGACTCTGTGCTTTGTTAAGATTGGAAGTTTCTGTAGTTCAATAAATTAAGTTTCCACACACTTACCTGTGGATGATCACATTGCAGCAACTGTCATCTCAAACGGATTAAAACGAATAATTAAGTTAATTAAGGGACAAGAATATTGCTTTTTCTACATTTCAGATTCTAGTGGGATTCACTGACCAGGCTTACTGTATGAATTTAAAACTGCAATCCTTTATTTCTAAATCGATCTCATCTTAAGGATGTCAGTTAATATAAAAGATGCATATCGACAGAGGTGAGAACAAATGTTTTAGAATCTGTTTGAAGTGAAACTTTAAAAAGTGAAATTTTAAAACACAAAATGAGCTGAACTGTTGTAGGGGAAATAATTACAAAGGAAGCATAAAGGAAAATCCAATGTTGGATCATTTTACTCAAACATTGAAATGTATGTGTTGTGTGCCTGGACACATGGAAAAGCAATGTGTAAGAAGACCAGGATTTTGTCTAAAAGGTATGTGTGTCACTCTTAGTGCCAGATCTACTAAGATCCCAATTTGCAAATCATAATTTGTGTGTTCATTGCATAAATTTATGGTGGGTATGTGTTTGAGACTCCCTATTTAAATTCGAGTTTTGAGCTTCACATGGTTTTCAGCATGGTGAGTTTGGAGAGAAAACATGACCTCCAGCAAAGAAATCTGACTGCTACACAAATAAACGCTACATGGGAGAAACTTTATTAAAAAGGTGATGTTGTTGTTAAAACCATGCAAACAATGGATAAAGTATAAAAATATTAGAAGGTGAACAGAAGAAGAGAAAATACAGATTGGGGTGTAGTGTGTATGTACTGTCAATGTTAAAAAGAAAGAAAGAAAACATCAATGAATATTACACAGTCTCTTGTTTCTGATGTTGGCCTCATTTATGTTTTACTTAGCATTTAATAAAATGACCCTCCTATAAGCCAGTTGTCTAAAACTCACCAGCAATCATTTGCTCTTATCACTCTAAAAAAAAAAAAAAAACAAAAAAAAAAAACTAGTTCGTTCTCAGCTAATGACTGGAGAGTGCAGGGAAACCTAATAACCATGACACATGGCATTTAGGACTTGGACAGCACATCTGGGGAATCCCAGCTGGGACACATTGTTATTTGCATTTCTACGTGACTCCTGTCCAAATCCATCCTGAGCTCCTCAAACAGCTTCAACATGACAATGCTGGTTATGTGATGTGTTTTTATGGTTGCTTCCTACGAGGGGGAAAAATTTGTTCTTTGCGTCTCCTTCCTTAAATATAGACACAGTTTATTTGAGCAAAATTGCTTTTAGGTTAATTAGATCACAATGTGGGCAATAAATTGATATATGTACATTTTCTCCTCCCAACACATGCAAAATAGCCTGTGATAGGCCTATATTAAATATTCATTTGCGTAGACGTACTAAGTGGATGGAGACATGTTATGTTGAGCCTTTGAAAGATGCAACCTTAAGTCCATGCTATTTGTCAGTTTGTATTTTTTTTTTTGCATGAGCAGCGCATTTGCACATGTATTAGTACATGCAAACCTTATCTGGGCCTTTGTGTACAGTTAAAAATCACTTGAGTACCACTTGAGTATACTCCCTTGAGTAAAGCATTTTCTTCAATCGTCCATGATTGGGTCATAGTGGCAACAGGTTCTGGAGGGAAACTCAAACATCCTCTTCCCAAGCAAAACTTTCCAGCTCCTCCTGGGGGATCCTGAGGCATTTCTAGTCAAGCAAGGATAAATAATCCCTCTAGCATGTCTTGTCTTCCAGCATGTCCACAGGTGAGGGTTTGAACAAAGATGGATCAGTAAATCAAAGGGCCTCGCCTTTCCGCTCAGCTGCCTCTTCACATCAATGGACTGGTGCAATGCCCTCATTACTGTGATGAATAAAAGACTTGAACTCCTCCATGTCAGGCAGGGATTCATCCCTGACCTGGAGGGAGCACTCCATCCTGTTTTTTGCTTTTTGCTTGAGAACCATGGCCTCAGATTATAGGAGCTGATTTTTACCACAGCACACTTCACACTCAGCTATAAACATATGCAGTATGAGCTGAAAATCATGGCTTGAAGAGGCCAACAAAACCACATCATCCACCAATAGCACAGATAGAGCCCCTGAGGCTCTCTATTCAAACAACTTCCTATCACCAACTATGGTCCTTATTTGTCAATAAAGCCCCCAAATAGGATTGGTGATGACTGCCAGGCCCGGCGGAGTCCTCACACTGTGATTAAGCTTAATGTTGTATGAAGGAAGCAGACAGAGCTCTTACTTTGGTTATTAAAGGATCTAATAGCTTGCAACCATGGTTCTGGTACCAAATACTCGGCAGCACGGTCATTAGCCTTCTACAGATCCACAAAGCAAAGTTAGAGTCTCCTTTTAAATGCCCGGGAGTGCACTTTGCTAGGGAGGCTAAGCAGTGTGATTCCCCTGCAGTTGTAACACACTCCTAAGCTCTCTTTTTAAGAATAGGAACAAGCAGCCCGTTTTCCCATTCACCCTCCATAAAACACTAAGGAGACGTATCAGCCAAGACAACCCTTCCAAATCTCAAGACCATTTCTATCCCTCCTAGGATTGGCATCCTAGATGTATACAGATGCAAAAGAGACCTTTGTTACCCTGTAAGGGGCTTTCTATGCCAGTTACATCATGCATGTGACATTCTTTGGACTTAAAGCCTAGTTTTTGTTGTGAAGCACAATATAAATTGTAGCTCAGATCTATGTGTAGCTCAGGTAGCAAAGGGTCAAACATTCAGCAGCATTTGAGCCAATCCGAACACTTAACACAGAGGTTGTGTCTGGCCAATCAGAGCGCTCCTTTTATTACACAGTGGCCAATCAGAGCACTTGTATTTGCACGGTAAGGCAGCCATGCTGGAAAAAGACTACAGAGAAAGGTCTGGTAACACGCAGCACTGGAAACGGGCCTGCTGCTGAGCTGAGCACATTCAGATACAATAAATCTACGTCCCAAAAGCTGATGCAAGAGTTTGAACGACCAAACTGGTTTATGGGGTTGAGTGGAACTTTGATGGTGAGCCAACCAATATGCGATTTCCTGATTGCTGGATACCTGTGGATGGACTGATCCAGAGTGTGAGCAGTTACGCGCATCCATTCTGTCTACTGTTGTAGGATAAGAATATGACAAGGCATACTACGGGCACAGTGCTCCAGCCCAGACTTTGACTAATACTGACTGACTGACCCCGAAAGACATTGTTGGCTATCCACACTGCCAATCACACCGCCTGTGCCTGTGAATGGACTATAATTACTGTCCTCACATGAATGTATGGTTAAATGCTTTTGATGATTCTGATTATGGAAAGTTGATTTTGGAAAAATCCTTCATTGTTCAAAGATACTGAGATGAAGATTTGAACCTGTCCTTGTTCCAGAGAATTTTTGATAAGATACCAGTGCACTCAGGTTAGGGAAATAACATACAATTTCTTGCTCTTCAGGGAAAATCATTGGTTATAGCCTAACTTTAATTTGATTTGTTTTTTTGTTTGGTTTTTTTTGTGGATACTGTACACTTGTAACAAAGTGACGAACACTTTTATCTAATTTTTACTTATGTTTTTGTTTTATAAATCTGCATTATTTTAATACAAGGTACCTGCTAAAAACTTCCTGTCTCAGGCTCTGTTCCTTGTTATTGCAACTAACCTCTACCTCCCCAGACGAATCAAGCTTCATCTGAATAAGGCCCAGTGTATATATACATGTGTCCTGTTGTGACCTACATTCAAATTAGGGCATTTATTATATAAGTTTTTTGGAGACACAAACATGTTACATATGTGCTAATTATTTTAACTAATCTAATAAGTCCAGTTTGTGGGCTTCGTGCCTTAATCACATCTCAAGCGTCATTATTGTCAATTACTTGCCTAAAAAGCTCTTTTATACTCGAATGGTTTCTGCATTAGGTCTGTTACTTCGTCAAAGCCATATGCTCTGCTCGATGTGTGCCCACAGTCCAGAAACACAAACGTGGTGAAACGTGGCAAAAGTAATTCCGAGTGATTGGTCAGTTTACTGCATGACACATGTGTCAGGATTTTTCGATCTTCCCATCAAATAATTGGAAACCTGCAGATCCAGAAAATAAACTGCAGCACAACGCTGTTTGTCTATGCTAGACTGTATGTGGACGTTTCATCAGCATCAGCTTTGTAGACCTGCAAAATGCAAAATGAATGTAACGCCAGCTTGAGGAGTGGCAAAGCAAAGGGAATGACAATGTTGATTTTAGCCTGAGCTATGAAGCTCTATCATCTGCTATACAAACATGCGGCTCCCTTATTAATTTAAAAACTTGATTTTTTTTTCTCCTTTGAAAAGCCAGCCTGGACTCGTCTTTTATTAAGCTGTCATCTGATTTTAGGAGAGATGCTTGTATGACTAAAAGTTATTGAAACTCAGTTTGAGCCCAAAGCGACGCTGAATTCCTCGTCTTGATGGATCCGTCTTTCTCTCCCCCGGTCTCTCTGCTTTTCTGAGCTGGTCTCACTCACACACACAAGCAAGTGATCTCAAACTGAATTTGAGGGAGGCAGAAGTCTCTCTGCACATTGGCTCCTGTCAGGACTTCCACAAAGAGCTTCTCTCTAACAGGGGAAGTACAACTTCACTCTCGCCTTCTCTCAGTCTCTTTCTTCTTGTCCTAACCTGCCACACATTTTCTGAAGTAACCTCACTTAACCCTGTTTATTTTCTCTTAAGCTGTCTCTTTTAACATCTTTAGCTGTCTCTATTAGCTGTTCTTAAACTCAGTGTTACCTGTTTGTCTCCTCTTCAGTGTTTCTTCTCTATACTTGGATGATTCCTTCTACTTCATCACATAATAGCTATAACAGGGAGGCTTTGCTGCAGCCTCTTCCAAAGCAGAACTCAACATTTGGTTTCTGTCCTCTGGGCTTTTTGTCTGTCTTATTTAATCTATTTTTTCTTTTTCTTGCCTTCTCCTGATATAAGCCTTGAAAAGGAATCTTTCTTTCATTCTGTCAAGACAGTCATTTGGTCCTCCTGCCCCTCTCTCTACTCACTGACACCACTATCACTGTCTGGCTCTCTCATCTGATGCCTCTTTCACCTTTCCACCGTCCTCCCTGTCTTCTCTCCTCTGGGTCTACCTTTTTTATTCAGCAATTTCCTGACTGTTTTCATCGACTCTTCCTTAGTAGTCCTTTCCTGCCACCGTAGCTTCACTTCCCATCAACTCTAAGCTCACTGTTTTAGCCCAGTTTGAAAAAATCTCATAGAAAATGGGGATTATTCATAGATGGTGTCTGGGATGAAGGGGAAACATTAAAGATCCATAAGCAGTCGGTCATACTATACTACCTGCTTCATTTCTTCAGTCCATATTATGAAATTAAAAGATGAATTCATGCACACTCTTAAGCTTAACCCCAAAGATTTTTTTCACAGTGCAAAACAAAAACAGAAACAAACATTATTCATAGTGTGATAAACACGTTTGGAGTTTGTCTTGTATTCATTAAAAAGGTTTGTGCAAAAAGATCTTTTCATTTTAAATTAAGTAGGATTCCATTTGAAAGTTTTCTTTGATTCAATTTATTTCAAAATAGCAACAAAAACGTTCAAGCATTTCTGTTTCATTACATATCTTATTAGTTTGCTTTAATCTTTAGGCTCAGTGCTCTAATCAGAGGCATGCAGCCTAAATTACCACAATTCCAGCTCAAAAAATCAATCTGTTTTTATCCTGAATCTTTTTCCACGAAGAAGTATATTGTATACACACATGTACACACTCACATACATATATATACATATATGTATATATTTCTGTCAAGTATTTGCTTCAACAACAAGGAAAAAAATTATTGCTACTCAGCAAGGTCACAGTCTGCATCAGTACTTAAAATTCTTGGATGAAGACACTGCTGCCACTCAGTAAACTCAACACTACATCTGCTAAAATCTGAGAAAGTTGCACTGCATCAAACCTTACCTACATCATGGGCCCTCAGCCATTGCTTACATGTGCCTTCCCGTCAATGTCTGCAAATAAGTTATCCTCTCCAGGGTGAGACAGCTTCCCAGTTCATCACAGGGCTCAATGTGCAAAACAACCATGAAAACTCACAAGTACAGATAATTTAGAGTAACCAATTAACTTAAGAGTATCACTGGACCTGATACAGAATTCAGGCTCCTCATTTATAGACAACTTCTGGGATTTATAAAAATTGAACATAGTGGGAGAAAATCTACACCATCTGGGCAAGATTGCTGTAGATTGAGTTCATAATTTTTCTTCTTTAAATTTTCATGCAATCCTTTACTTTTGTTTTGCTGGTATATTTCATTCATGATTTGAAATATTTGTTTGAAATAAATGCATCATTGTCATCATCATCAACTTTGACCCTCTTACACATACAAAATTTGGAGAACGGTAAACTGTGATGCTGATGGCACAATGATGAACCCAAAGAAATGTTCCAGATGCATTATGCTTGTGCTAAATTGGATAGTGCATACACATTATTATAGTTATTTGCAAAAAAAAAACAACAGAAAAAAGTGGAGTGGAGTGAAGGTCATAGACCACCAGGAGGAAGCGCTGATGTTGAGGGATGCCATGAAGTTCACCACATATGTCGATCTGAATGTGGGTCCAGGGTCCTGGTGGCCAAGGCAGGGGCTGTAAGGGAGGTTGGTGACGGGCCCGTCTTACCCCCCCCATCAGACAGGCGGAGCAATCCTTTACCATAGTTTCTATGTCCCTGTCAATGCTCGGCCACCAGACCAGACCTCTGCACCGTTGCTTCATGCGCCATTGCCAGTGTCCCTCTGCACTTGAAGGGCAGTTTCTGTGAGGAGACGGCAGCTATAGGAGACTACATGAGGTGCTGTAGAGTCACGGGCCTCACCCTCTCAAACCACAGCTTCAGCACTGCTGACACAGCCAACCAAAATAAATGGTTTTGGCAGATATCTGAAATGTGTCTGTATGTGTTCATTTTATTATTTTTAAGCCTCCACTCACAGGAAACCCAGGCATGTAGAGTGAGGAAAAGTTGGCCTGACAGAACAGGAAGGATTTCCAGTTTGGTCATAGCCAATCAAGAAGGGTTTTATTCCTCCTCCTGTGGTTTTTTTTTTTTTTAAGCTGGGGAATATTGCCCACTACATGAGCAGTTCTTGTGACTGTATGATGTTGTCCAGGCACTTTGGTCCACTTGACTATGCTACATGAAGGCATTTTTCACCATTCCCTCACAAGCAAACTGATACCTTCAGACAATCCACATGTGAATATCCATTTGGTCCATTTATGCTCCCTTCTGTACTTGAATGGGGTCGTCCATGTCAAACATTGTCAGAAGACACTACTCTCTTACTCCTATGCACCCATTGTGTTGCTATGGTTGTTGAGTCAGTTCATCCACTAGTGAGCAGCGCTGAGTTCAGAGTTTATTTCCATGTTTAGACAGTATGTGAATTGTATAGTGTTCTTGGGTTTTTGAAAGGTGCTTTAAACAAAAAGTATCATTATTATTGTGTCTACAACTAATCCTAGTGGGCGTAGTTGCAGCCACACTCACTCTTCAAATACTTCTGCCATGCATTTAGTTGTTGATGTTGGTGTTCTCCCATAGACTGCACATAAGAAGATAGACAGAGCCTCTGTGATGTTACCCATAGGTTTCTGAAGAGCTGAATTGAAGCTTGGTGGGCAGTTCTTATCATCGCCATCTTGGCAGGGGGATGCGTGTTGTCTTACCCGGAAAATACAAATTCTCCACTACCTGGAGCACTTAAAGCATAGTTTTAGTCTCAGCTGCATTCAGTATTCAGATCATTCACAGTAATTGTCAAAAACCAGCAGGAAAGATGCCGACTGTTCAACGCTGTGATTCCAGCCTGTGACTTCTACACAGCATGGTCTCAAGACAATGTGGAATAGCCATAAGAAAAAAATGACGGCATTCATGCTCATGGAAATAAATTATGCATCTACTTCTAGCACACATCATGTCTGTATGATTGTGTATCAAAGTGGAAGATTTTTTTTGTCAGTGCTGCACTCATTTGTATTTTAAGGAACATTGATTTATTAACTGATAAGCCACAGAAAGAATTATATGGAGTAAAAAAGTTTGTGTTATAACAGGCTGCAATGCCATATAATTTTAATTCCTATAGGCATAACCGTACAGCACCTGAAAGAGGAAGTCAATAAAGGTGTTAAACTAAAATCCACTTTAAAAAAAGTGCAGAGCCAGACCATTACAGTTTAACTCCATAGCCAAATCTTTTTCTCCAACCTCCAAAAACAGACTTTCCTCTTTAAAACTGCTCATTTTGTGATGTTTTCACCAAATGCCAAGGTCCTGTGTCCCCTCTGTGTATAGGCTAGTTATTTCCATGTTCATGTTTCATGACCCCCTCTAGTTAGGGGACCCAAGCAGTTGACTCAAGATCTTTACATGTGGTTTCTCTTATTTACATGAATGGAGGATTGAATCAAAGTCAAGATACGATGTAAGCTGTTGGTCTTCCATAACAAGGCTAATTCTCATGAACTGGCTCAAATTGATGGGCCTGTATAGATAACATTGTTGTGAAGTGGCACTCTGAAAAAATGAAGCTGCATGATAATATAATTAATTGTTTTCTTTTATAGCATAATGGTCAGGGTGATCTTATACACAAAGATGTTACACACAAAGGGTTTGATTTACCTGCTGCCCTTTGGAAAATCCAATTATTTGTTTTCATTTCACACTATCAATCACTTTTGAATGGTGAAAACAGTGATATCTTTTTTTGAATGAAACCCATCAATGTGCCTCTCTGCAGACAGGACAATCATTCCATTCCATTTCCTTCCCCTGCTCCTCCTTTTTTTTTCCTTCTTCTTTTTATTTGTGTCAATTCTGGGCCCAGGGGCCAGTCCATTGGCCTGACAGTCAGTCAGCATCCAACTTGTCCATCAGGGCTGAGTCAGACTGCCAGTCATGCAGTCTGTCAGTCAGTTTTCCCGTTCCTCTAAACTCTGCGGAGGTAAACATTAGCAGAGGGGGGGAGGGGGGGTTGCAGGGAAAAACATTTCCCTTTTAGCCACTGCTCACAAATGAGCACATTAGTATTCCACACAGCGATGCACTTTCCAGCGCTCTCTAATCGCTCGGAATCGTGCAGCTTCTAACCATTGCAGAAAATCAATGACATCATAGCCACATAATTGCACGCTGCCAGCCGAGGCACGAGATTCCAGCGCCTCAGTAGATGCATGTGTGTAACAGAATGTGTTTGAACAATTCACACAAGCAAGATGATTTTTTTTTTTTGCCAGGAAAACAGCAGTGATCATGGGCTTCATCCTCCCAAAAAAACTATTAAATGCAGCCTCTGCGTGTGACTCTCTGGTGAGTACAAGTGCCCTGCTGAACGACTGTAAAGATCACATAGAATGAAATACATTCACACACACTTGGTCTCCTGGGTTTCTTAATGTCTGCAGGCGAACACTGCACCATCCGCACTGCTCAGCAGCGGCGGAGGAGGAGGAT
Organism: Telmatherina bonti; assembly: GCF_933228915.1. NCBI lineage: Eukaryota > Metazoa > Chordata > Actinopteri > Atheriniformes > Telmatherinidae > Telmatherina > Telmatherina bonti. Next base: position 29,141,516 of record NC_136611.1, on the reverse strand, counting down.
GGGGAGAGCAAGATCATTCTCATAGTTGCATTTGCTCCATTGCTGAGCAGTGACCTGACACTCTGTTTCCAATTTCAAATTCATATGCAGAACTCATCCTTGGGGGACCTCACCTACCCCCCCCTTCTTTGTCTCCTTTCTCCTCACCTCCACTCCCGTTTCACTCCCTCTCTCACCTCTCCATCTTATCCCACCCTGCTCTCAAATCGCAGCTGCAAGACCCCACCTCTTTGAGAGTGAACTCTGAAAGTCCTGGCCTTTTTTTTTCTTTTTTTCTGTCCACACTTCTCCTCACTGTGTCATCAATCCTTCGCCAGCCCCTCCTCACAATTCCCAACCTGGTCCTGCGTATCTCAATCCATCCCTTTTCCACTTGTTCTTGCCTGAAAAGCTGGTTTCTTGACAGGGGTGGAATAAATCTTATGTGACCCGTTACTCCCTGCTGCGCCTCTCTTTCTTCCCCATCGGACCCTTTTAGTTAAGCTTCTCCTGAAACAGGCACCAACCTGTAACGTGACACAGATGGAATATAGTGTAAACAGTAAAGCTCCCTCTAAGGTAGACAGGCCTTCTGACCCCCTCCCCCTATCGCTCTCTTCTTGTAGCTGCACCCTCTCTTCACCCTTCCTTCTCCAACAACCATGGTTTTGTTTCAGCTCCTTTGTTGTTTCCTCCAAGGTTTTCTCTTGTGCTTGTAGCCTTTCTTGGTTGTTCATGCCTTGTGTGTGGGCTTTTCAAAAGCAACACATATTTTCTACAGCACATCTTTTTAATTTGAAAAATAGGAACGCTTTAACAAAGCTTCAGTCAATTTCACTGGAGTATTGTGCTTTTACACTGTACACATTCTGAACTTTCATCCATATATGAAGGCTAAAAGCTTTCACAGTATACATCAAAAGGACTGGTCAAAGACTTGGCAGTCAATAACACGCCCCCCCCAACTCCCTCTTTTTTTTCTTTTAAATCATAGTATGGACCGCAATCCATGATTTTACTTATGTGAACGCAACTGTCACAACTGGAGTGAACAAAAAGTTTAAAAGCTGCTATAAGAGGAAGGCATGCGGCTTGACAGTATAGAAGGAAAGGAGCATTACTCATGGTGGCATTTAACACAGAGGATGAACACAAGCTGCTATCTGAGATAAGACTCAACACAGCTCTTATCTCATCTCACTAACACTGTCATAAATCTTGACACATACAATGATAGGAAACCTGTTCTGCTGCTGGATTTAAAAGAAGCCGCTTAGAACTATATTAAATTTAGAGGTATGATATAAATGTATGCAAGTAATAAAAACCTTCATCACCGAACTAATCTTCAAATCTCTTCCCTTCAAAAGTTCCAACTCTGTCTGCTCTAATCTAAAACCCACTGATGTGAGATGATTTCCCAATGTCACATATTAATTGTAACATTATTTAATATATTTGAGGTTGTAAAACTACAGGTGGTACAACTAAAGAAACTCTTGTTCTTGCTTTGCTGTTAAAGACAAGTTCTCAGTAGCCTTGAGTTCATTTAGCTTAAAAAACACATCGGTATTAATGCAGTGCACTGTAAAAACATTAGACTTAAATAATGGCTACTTAAATGGGAAACGGGACTTTCTTGTTGGTGTTTTTTTCCTCCTATTTAAAGTAACCAGTTCTTTGTTATTAAATGCACTATTAATAACACAACATCAAAACTTAATTTTGTTTAAAAAAAAAATTGTAAAACTAATAAAACAAACTTGTAGAGCATAAAATGACCATAAAACTAACATTTAGCTTGTATTTGACCTACACTTGGCTTTTGATAAATCTATAACCTTTTGTTGGGTATCATGTATTCAGAATCAAGTTTTCCAGATCTGCAACAGAACAACACCTACAATAATGTGATTGTTCCTGAATGACTTATTAGTAACAACCTCCTACTGATAAACTGCAGAAATGAAATCTGAGCACTTCAGACAAAAGGTTTCAGTAGGGTATTAATCTTTTCTTTTGTGGTATTATGAACTTGGCTTTCAGCGTGGGGTAGTGTGAGGTCTAAATACATTCACTGTTTCTTATCATACTGCAGTGACCTTCTTCTAGAATTACAGCATATTATTCCTGTCTAAATGTATGCCAGGATAACAGATTAAAAGCTGTCTGGCAGATCTCAAAAACACATCTTGGAAAAGAATTAGGAGGTCACAAGGCTCATTTCCTTCCTTCCCAAAACTACCTGCTATGAACAGAGCTTTAAAGACATGGTTGAAAAGGGAACTGAAGAACTGCATCTCTGTGGCATTTTGATAAAAGTATGTCAAACAGTTTTCATAAAAATCTCAAGGAAACTGTGTCAGCTTGTGGTAAAAGGGCATTTAGAGACAGATTTTTCATGCAGATATGGAAAATTCTGCTCTCCAGACATGTGGTGGAGACTAATTCCATAAGCTCGACATTTTGCCATGTCAGGCTACAGCTCCACAAACATTTGTTACTGTAATCAGCCACCCAAAAACCAGTGCACTTAATGAGGCTGTAAAATAACTTGCTCAGCAGAGGCTGTGCTTTCATTGTTAGTCTATTAAAAGCAGTAAATTTGGCAAGACTTTGCAGGTACGGACTTCTTTTGGCTGCTGTTCCTCTTATGTATATGCCTTTTTTAACTGTCTTTAATTACATTTAGATAGAAAGGTAAGCCTGTGGTTCGCCATGACTGATGTCCCAACACCACAGATGAAACATTTACTAATAGTCAGTCTGACATCACATCCTCCACTATATTTTCCCTTTAAACATTCATTTCCTTTGACTTTAAACAGAGACAGTGAGTTTAAAAGGCAGCAGTAAGGTAATGTTTTGGAGAGTGAGTTATAGCAAATGAGCATGTGAGAGGTCAAGACAGAACTTTATTGAATTATCTTGCAACAAAAATTCTGTCTAATTCTAAAATCTTTCTTGGTGAATGAAGTCAGCGGTATCACTTAAAGGTACAGAGTGTAAATAATTTGGCTTTTTAGAAGCAAAAATACTGTTTCCATAAATATGTATTTTTCTGAAGTCTAATCACAATTTGATCCAAATGAAAACATTCTCGTCGCTTAGAATGGAGTTTGGGCTTCCCTGCTTGGACTGCTGAACCTGACCCCGCGTAAGCAGCAGAAAATGATAGATGGACGTACTTTATAGTCTACATTTATCAAATCAAATTCAACCATTAAAGGGAAATTGTGTAACATTTACACCCGCCTGACGTCGGAATCATCGCTACAGTTCAAACGCATGCGCATTCTGGCACCTCACTTTCTGAAAAACAGGCATCGTAACGACGGTAGCCAATGTGTATCAAAAAACCTCGGCAACACCAAGAAATAAAAATATATATCATGACTATGGTGAACGCAACTGAATGAAAAACGTTTCTTTAGCCCAATTTAGGCAGCTCATTTCACTTACTTGTGGAGAAGAAGTTGGCAACTTCGGCATCCCTTTTAAAACCCTTCTCCGTCTTCAGCTCCTTCCACCTGGAGAAAGCTAGTCCGATGTTGATCCTTATTTTTTGTATTTCCTGTCACGCTGCCTTTTAAGTGTCCTTTTGTGCTTTCTCTGCGATGGCAAGCAGGGCTCCCGTGCTGCTGCTGCATATCCATGGTCCTCCATCTTTGTTAATAACAATTTGACACGATTTTCCCCGCTGACGGCAAGCCGTTGGTTCTAGCAGCTTTAGGCATTTTAAAGCAGCAAATTCACTGATAATTTTCAGCCCAGTAAAATGCTTAATTTAGGTAATTGAAAAAAATAATTTAATCTAAAGTTTATATTGCAGTTCTTGGATTAACTAAACAAGTGGAATGCATCTGGAGCTTTATAACAGACTTGCTGTCATGGCGCGCCTTACTAGCTTATCCGATGAATGGAGAAACAAATCTAAAATATTTTGTTTTATGTGAATGTGTCTGGCTTCTAATGGAGGTCGTAATACACCAAAGATAACGCAGATATAAACACAGAAATCAATTTTGGTCAGTTACGTGATGTCCCTTTAAGTCAGATAAATTTTGGAAATTAGCTCTTTACATTTTTAACTCAATAACACATAAATAACTAAGTTATAAGCTTCAAATTCTGCCTTATCGCCATGAGAGAGGCTGATTTCGGGCATCTAGATGCCTTGTCACTGCAGTGAAGCCAATTAACCACTAAGTTGTTGTAACACCAACACGTCAACCTATGCTATCTTAGCAGACGTGGCTAAAAACAATTTGAGTTTGAAAAGTTTGCATTCATTCATTTTCCGAACCGTTTAGTCCATTTAAGGGTCACTGGGAAGCAGCAGCCAATCCCAGCAATCACTTGGTGATAGGCAGAGTACACCCTGGACAGTTTGCTAGTCCATTAAAGGGACAAACAACCTTCACACTCACTTCGAGGGACAATTTAGAGTAACCAGTTGACCTAACATGCATGTCTTCAGACAGTGGCAGGAAGCCAGAGTACCCGGAGAGAACATGCAAACTCCCCACAGTGCTAACTACTATGTCACCCTGCAGCTCTTGGCCTTGAAAGAACCACTGCATTATATTACAGTTCAATTAATTATTATCAGTTAAAGTTGACTTTCTTTAAGGTAGAGCAAAATTTAACTCCCAAAAATGATGTTATCAGTAACCTACAGTGAAAATACAGTGTTTCACAGAACAATGCAACCATATAGTGGCATGGTGGGGTGTTGGGATCAGTTTCTGTTGTTTTATCAAGCAGTAAATCTCCAGCGGTAAAGTGTAAATCAATTTCTTGGCCTTGAATTTCTTCTTTCATGTTCTCCATCCTCTTGTATTTCCTGTTGCGTCTCCTGTGTTGCATGCTGTGTGTCGTCCTTTGAGTGTGCAGCCCGATTCGTTGACCTTTTCTATCTCATGTGACATGGTGTGTAACCTTTGAAGTAAACTGCCTCAATGTTTAGATCATGCCTAGCTGCAAGAACCTGGAGCTTTTCTAACGTGCACGTCCCACGTGTGTATTCCCCTCTTTACAATCTCTTGCCTGTGTCTGGTCTATATTCTTGCCAGCCAGTTGTGGTGAACATTCCTCGTAAGTGTTTGGGTAATTGTGCTTTTTGTAAAAGCTGCCCAGCTGTATTTCAGTGGTTAGGACCCAGTGTCCACACTATTCTCATGCTCAGTGCAGCTGGGGTTTGACAGCAAGCATAGCCTTCATCCCTCTATGCTGATCTTTCTGAACCAGAATATATTCCGACAAGATATTTGGTACTCTGCTGGTTTATTGAGCCACCATACTCCTGCAGATAGGTAAAGCAGAAGTTGATAGGAAGAAGAAGGTTGCGGGGGAGGTTGCTTGAATGATTAGATCATGATATAGTGAGTGTTATGTCTTTTTGTGCTGCTGCACAGACATGATAGATAGGAAAGGCTGGGAGGTGGCAGACAGATTGAACACAAGGACAGTCCGATACACAAGCAGACAGGCAAACAAAGCGAAGAAGGCAGATAAGTCGCTGAAACACAAAGAAAGAAGCGGATGATGAACAAAACTTAGAAAAAAAGATGATAAAGCAACAAAGTGGGAGAGTCAGAGGGAAAATGACAGATTATACAAGCAGAGTAATGGGTGAAAAGGCAGGTGGCAGACGGACAAAGAAGCACTCTGATCCAGTGGACCTAGTGTGAGAATGTACCGATATAGGGCTTAGTTGGAGGAGGATTTTCTCCCTTTAGTTTGGCTTTTCTGCTAAGTAGCATTGTGATACAATCAGGCACTGTACACGCTGTGTGCGCGTACATATGGAATTCTATTAACCTTTCTGGCTTTGTTGGTTAAATGTCAGCATGGTGCATGAAATTGAATTGGTCATTGATTCAGAAGCAGGACATTTCTCCCACTCAGATGTGGACAAGTATCATTCTGTAAGATTGAATCTGTATGTTCTTGGCTGGGAAAATACTGCAGTGTAAATAAAAATACTCCAGGGAGCAGATTGTCTGAGAAGACAGCTGTGATATTCTGCACAGAGCTCCAAACAAGCTATCCTCCTTTTTAACTGCCAAATCACCGTTTTCATTATTAATGAGGAATTGTCTGGTAAATGCGTGGCATTAGCTGCAAAAATATTTTGAAATCTAAATAATATATTGCTTTGTCATAAATAATAAAAGCTATTTCAACTGGATGGTATATGTATACAAAATGCTCTTCAGACAGCACTGAATTTACACTCATGTTGTTTAGTGACACTCGTGACAACCCATCAAGACTGTTGTCTATAAGGCCCGACATTTCATTTCCAATTCCTTATTTATTTTTGATAAAGATGGAGTTTTGTCACTCTAACTATGATTTCCAACACCTATTGAGAGGTATTTTCTAAAGTGTTTGCAAATGACAACCAACCTGGATTGTCTGGTCCTTTCTGTGTTGAGCTCACAAATTCCTGTTATGCGTGTGTGTTTTCTCAATGTTTCCTTCCAAAGTCATGACAATAACAAATGCGCCAAACTGTGAAATCTTTCCCCAGAAACTACATTTATGGATTATATACACCTAAAGATACCAATTTAGCATAGTGTTCATTGTCATAATGGAAAGGTAAAGCCTCATTTAGCTGCAGGGGAATTAGCTTCAATATATTCTAAATTGTTCATGTTAGTAACACCATTAATGTCCTTCTGAATATATCTAGAAATTGTTTATGAAGGCAAAGACACCAGAAAAAGATTAAAGTTGTATTGAAACAATTTCAATTCCAAAAGAGCTGGCATGAAATTGAAATAATTTATATTTTCAAGGAAAATATTTGCCCATTTGGAACTTTGTGGCAGCAACACATCTGTAAAAGTTGGAATGGGGCACTAAAAAGGTGGAAAAGAAAGTGGCACACCTCCAAACAGACTGGAAGAACGTTTGGTGAGTATTTAGATCAATTGGAAACAGGTCAGTAACTTTAAAGGATTGTTTAAAAAAGAAAGAACCTCTTACATGTATGTTTACCGATCGGTTACAAAATGGGACTAAAGATTGTAGAAAATGTTTGAGAAAAATGTATCTCAAGATTTTCAAGAACCCATCATCTACAGTTCATAATATCATCGAAAGATTCAGAGAATCGGGAGCATCTCTGTGTGCATGGGCCATGGCTGAAGGTCAAAATGGGATGTTTGAAATGTTCAGTCCTTCAGGCAATGCTGCATTAAAAACAGACATTATTCTTTCCTGCAAATCATTGCATGGATTCAGAAACACTTTGGAAAATTCACTCACTGTAAAATCCACAAATGAAGGTTAAAACTTGATCATGCAGAGAGGAAGCAAACAGCAGCGCTACTGTCTTCTCTGGGCCAAAGAGCATTATTAGAATTACATGCACCCATCACAACATGATCCAACTTTCTTTCACCGAAAAGGGTCAAACACTTAAAATTTCCACTTTCACACAGCACAACTTGGTTTTAAACTTTCAGCATATTCAACTTGACATTTGGTTGTTCTGCTAAATATATGCGCTCTGCAGTCCTGCTGGACGCATAAACAAATCCTGACCTTTGTATTCATTTGTGGGAGTTCAGTATTAATGGTAAGATGGGGGCGGTGGATAAGAGGTGGCATGGGAGAACTTTAGGGATATCCAGCAGCTGGAAAGCTAAAACAATGAGGAGCAGTAACAATCCTGCAGCTCAGGAGGTCGGTAGATCGATGCGTGAGGATTACATGGTGCGATGTGGATGTCGATAGGTCAAGGAACATGCTCACTAATGAAGCTGAGTTATGACTCATTCATCTGGCTTCAGGCCACACACACTGCTCTCTGTTGTGTCATTCTGCTTTCTCTATTTTTCAAGTCTTTAATTTTTTTATTGTTCTTTCTTGTCATCTGTTCTTCTACACTCTTACTATAATCTCCATTTCCTTTTAGTTTCAAAGTGTCACATTCTGACTTTTCATACTCTGTTTTTAGCCAACTATCTTCTTTCCTTCATGTTTTGCATCCTCGCTCTTCTCTCTTCAGTTCCTTGTATTTAAATATCAAGGTTCTGAGCTTCCTTCGTGCTAATAACCTTCTGTCTACCCCCTTCTCCCTTAGTATACACCAATAAGCCACCGTATTAAAACAGTTGCCGGCTGAAGTGAACTGCATTGATCATCTCATTACAATTTAACGTTCTGTAGGCAAAGTGTCGAATTCATGTGGTTGTCACTTTGACAGAGACAGCAGACCTAAACACTACTTCAGATGTCTGGAGTTGGCACTTTATATTGGATGCAGCTCTCAGAACAGTGTGCCTCAACACGCCACAAAAACTGGTCAAGAACAAATAAGGCGCACAGAGCTGGAGGCATCAACTCAGCTTCTAAATGCAATGAAAATGCTTCATTTAATGGCAGCTAGAGGCTTTGATTTTTCAATCTATGACGAGAAGAAGTTAAAGATTTCCTGGTCTTTTTTTTGTATTTTCTCCCAAAACCAGCTGCCCACACAGTCACTGCAAAGTCTATGATTATTCAATGAAATATTAGACCTGACATGACTGTTAACATGACAAGCTAATCCAATAAAGACTTTTTTTTTTTTTCAATACATAACAGTGTTCTCAATAACATGAGGTTATACCTTTGTTCTTCATCACAATCAGCACCTTATTGTATATTGTTGCAAGCCAACTCTGTTAGGGTCTGTAGCAGGTGACATTATTTAGCATGCTAAGATGCAAAGAGCCGTTTAGGAGTTCATTCCAAGTGGGGGTGAGTCCACAAGGAAAGAAATATGACACAATACACAAACAGGAAAGAGAAAGCAAAGTGATGCTGCTCAAATTCAGAAGAATTAACACATAAGTAGACTCTACATTCATTCATTTTCTTAACCGCTTAGTCCAGTTAAGGGTTGTGAGAAGCAGGAGTCTATCCCAGCAATTACTGGTACACCTGGATAAGTTGTCTAACCATCGCGGAGACTCTACATTAGAGTTATCAAAACATGAACATTTTCTAAGGTTTGTCCAAAAATGAAATAGTACAAAAACTCCACTGACTACCCTGACTAACCAAGACAACACAGCAGGGAGATCAGGTTAACTATGTATACTCTCAGGACTCTCTGAGGGACTCGGCTCAACTAGGCGGGAGTTCAAGAAACTGATTACCAATTTATATTATGCTAGAAATACTTAACATGCTTAATACTTTAAAAAACTAAACCTCATATGCAGAACAAGAGGTCATTACTATAATTTTGCATATTTTTTCACTTTTATGTCCCTTAACAAAGGCTATTTCAGCTTTTTTTTTTCCCCAATGCCCTTCTGTGTTTTGCTACTGAATCAGCTGTGCACATTTAAAACAACACATGCAATGACAATATTGAATTGCTGGTGTGTGACATGAGCAAAACACAACTGTCACATGATACACCAGACTGGCACACAAGAGTTTTGAATTTTGGTTTGTCAGGCTTCGGACCCTACAGAACAATGACAGGCCCAGAAATGTGCATGATAAATATCACTGTTATGACCCTGCTTAGCTAGGGAAGGGAAGGTATCACAAAAGAAAAGGTGCCAAGATGTAAAATGGAGAAACAGGAAATTGCCCAAAGTGGTGGTTAGAACATGAGAGGAAACTGAAACAAACAGGAATGCAGGGCAGGTAGACAGTCAGTGTAGCATCAAAACATCTGAAGTCTGAGTCTGAAGCACAGAGTTTAAAGTTCAGACATCGACTGTGTGTAGTAGCATTGCTTTAAAGCAAGTGGGTTTACACAGACAAAGGCGAGCTGGACACAACGGCATACAGCCGTGCCAAATGACAAGATGTCAGCTCTTTGATCCAGAAGGTACCGCAGTTGTTACAAATGGCCTGGAAGATGGAAGTCTGGCCAGTCAGTTATTAGAGGAGGTGGGGGGGGGGGTTTAAGGGATGTGCCAGGACCCGATCTCAGCCAGGCCCTGGACCATTGGCTTCTGCTTATAAAAGAGAAGGTTAGCTTGTACACCAATGGCAGCAACCCGGAAGCCGTAACAACATTTATATGCAAACATATAAAATGTCCAGTTACCGAATTAATGCCAACATAGTCTTGGCAATGTCTGCCTTTGCCATGCAAACAAATGACACATGAATGGCACATGGTGAGGCAAGCTGCATAGAAGTCACACAGTCTGATGCTGCAATCCATAAACATCACTGATCCTTTTCACACATTGATGGCAGAGCTGGATCATCTGAAATCTTCACTGTTTCACTAAAAGTTTCCTTTTAATACCCAAGAACATGTGTTTGCAAGAGGATAAAATGTGCTAACATTTAGACAAATCTGTATTTGTTTTAAAACTCATCACATGTATGTGTGAAGAATGCTATAGCTGATCTGATGGCACAATGTGCACAAACACAATATGGAACCAGGTGGTTTTAATGTTGTGGCTGGTCAGACTAGGTGTTATACACCTATCTAAGAGAATAAGCAGTCCAGATTCTTCAGCCACACTTCAGTGATTCCTCTAATCTCAGTGTCATTGATCCCAACTGAAGGCTCATTTCTTTCACAGCTGACAGAAAACATATCAGTCTGAAAAAAATCAAAACACTCAGTGATTGCTTTTACCTCTATTGCAAGAAAGACTGCAGTATATTCCTGTGTTTATATGACTGGAAAAGCTGAGACAAAAAAATTATGTGACAGAAGCTGAGGTACTTTGACTTTCGCTTCAAAGAGGATTGTGGAGAGATGCAGTAATCTGTGTAATGCAGGGGCAAACCGCAGATTTTAGCGCTGCTTTCACCAGGCTCTTATTGTTCTAAGGCACATTTGTTCTCCGACTACACATAATGGTGAACTGCACTTGCTGTTAAACTTGCCTTCGCCTATCTACTGAACCGCATTATCAGGATCTGCTCAAGTAAACTATCTGCCAAGATTGTGACAGAGAGGTTTTTTATTCAAAACCCATGAGTGGCAATTAGTTTATTTGTAGGTGTGCATCTTACCTGCATGTCAGACTACGCATTTCTGTGTGTATGACAAATCGTTGACGTTTTATCCCCTGTACTCAATTTGTCTGTTGGTGTGAGAGCGTGCTATGAAGAAAGTAGGACAACTTAAAAGGGCAGACAGATGGAGAGATGGAGAGAATGACATTTCCAGTTGAGTTTGGAGCTTTTATAAAGACCATTAAAAGTGAACACAACTACAATGTGACATCCTCCAAACAGTCAGCCCACACATAACATTAATGTGTGCTGTGTTTGTTTTACTTTGCAGCAAAATAAAGTGTAAAAGTACAGATGATACTGCTTTAGTAAGGCAGTGGACCGAAACCTTGTTAAATAATGCGTCTGCATGAAGGAAGGATGTCATTATTCCACTATAAGTTGTCTTCTTGTCAAGAGAAAATGATCTTATTTTGGTTTCCGGGCAAAAAGTTTTCTGTCTTTGATTGAACTGAAATATGAGGTTTGACAAAAGCAAGACAACTTCCTTATATTATTTTTAACTGACTCAGTCAATAATAATCCATTCATTCATTTTCTGAACCACTTAGTCTAATTAAGGGTTGCCGGGATGCTGGAGTCTATCCCAGCAATCACTGGGCGAGAGGCAGGGTACACCCTGGCCAGGTTGCCAGTCCAACAAAGGGCCAACACAGAGAGACATACTCTCACACCTAGGGACAATTTAGAGTAGCCAATTAACCTAGCATGCATGTCTTTGGACGGTGGGAGGAAGCCGGAATACCCAGGGAGAACCCACACATACATGGGACGAACATGTGAACTCCCCACAGAAAGAACCCCCTTCTTAAGCGGAGGCTTAAACCAGCGACCTTCTTGCTGTAGGTCCACAGTGCTAACCACTATGCCACCATACAGCACAGTCATCATCCACTACTGAGCACTTGCACTTGGCAGCCTTTGGTCTCCCACTGCACCATAAATTTAAATTGTGCAATTTGGAAAAATATTGCGGTTATTTTCCTTTAAATTACACTCTTAAATTCATATAAGCAATTTCTGAGAAGATGCAGCAAGAAATTCTGATTCTGGGAATAACCTGTCAGTATTTTCAATTCACAGCAATTTACATGCTTTAAACTGAAAACACAAGGGCAAAACTTGATAAAAAAAAAAAAAAAAATCAGGAAATAAGTAAAGCCGGGGTAAAAAAAATAAATAAATAAAAAATGCACAAAGCTGCAAATACAGCTTGTCTTTGTGGCGGTTTTGGTTTCTCTTCTTTCATTACCAGGGAATTTTAACTATTGCTGAACAAAGAATACACCAACATAAACTTCAGGCACATTTAACAACAGCAATTATTTGCCAATATGTGGAAACATGAAACAGAAGTATAGAAATATGGGTAGGTGGAACTACACAAACTAGAAAAGCACTCGGAGAGTGCAAACCTCCGCCAAGCACGTTGAAGAATCCTAAAAAAAAAAAAAAAAATCCCAAACTAAAAAAGAAGAAAAACCTACTTGAACTACCTTAACTTAAACAGGAGAAAATATCCCCTAAGAAAAACAAAATGGCAGCTCTTCTACAAGGCCAAGCTGAAAACTAAAGATAACAAAAATAAACCCTACCAGACACAACCATAAACCTCGGCTTACACACTCAACAGAAACATGGCATGATGGCAAGTGGGCAAAAGGCCCAGACATGTGGATCCTCAGTCACTTTATAGGCTGCTCCCAGGCACTGATTGGCTGGAAGAGGCCACCACCACCACCAAGAGAGGTACCTGGAAAGAGAGAGCACACATGTGAACCACAGGAATGATCCACATTCATGCAGTATTATAAAATATTACTTGAAATGGCCCCAGACCGAGGCATCTTTTTTCATTTGGTAGAAACCAGGACTGGCTACACACTCACCTACAATTGGCTGCCTCTGCAGAAAACACCTGGCTGTGCTATCACCCATCCACAATTGATTACCTCGCCTGTGATTGGCCCACTCGTCTGCTCTCCAGCTGGAGCTCTGCTATATAACCAGGCTGCTGATGAACATTTGAAGCAGCTGTGGTTGTGTAGAACAGCTTGCTGCTTGGATTTTTTTTTATGACTTGTTGGAGTATTGTGGCAGCTGCCTTTAAGAGTCGTCATAGTGGACTGTGTGATGATATATTGTAGTGTTTTTGACGTGGTTCAATAGAACGTTTCTGGCGTTGTGATGTTTTGCTGGTGTTTTTGTTTTTGTTTGGGTAATAAATTGTTACTTTTACCACTTGCTTTTGTCTTTAATATTGCTGCCCCTTTGCCCTTGCAGAGTTGGGCTTGTAACACAAGTTTGCACAATGACTCTTAATAGATCAGTAATAATGCTGATTATGCAACCATCTGAGTAGTGAAAATGCTTGTTTTCTGTGTGATTGAGCTGATGGCTTTTTAGATTTTCCAGCTTGTTGAAATTTTTCTCACACTGGTCACGCAGAAAAGGCTTCTTTCCAGTGTGGATGCACTGAGGTACTTTCAGTTCTTTCGATAAACTGAAAAATTGATCAGTCACAGGGATGTTTTTTTTTGTCCACAATGGAGGCTTGTCCATCCAGCTGTCCTTCCCACACACCATCATCCAATTCCCCATGAGGCCTACATAGATTTTTGGTGTTTTGATGCCATAAAGTTAGGACAGAAACCAGAGACAACAGCACAAAAAATACTGAATTGTAAAGTTCTTTCTTACTGCACAAAAGGAAGTGATCAAAGTTGAAAATAAAAAAAAAGGGGTTTATTAAGTAAATGTTAGTATTTTCTATATAGTTAAACCTTTATGTTGAATAACTTCTTGGCATCATAATGACAAAATGAAATTGCCCTTTTTCAGAGTCATTTAAAAAGGCATCAGCTCATCCACACTGGAAAAAAGTTGTGTAAACTTTGGACATGACTTTGGACAAGGTCCCCAATTGATCATCACAACTTGTGATGATCAATTGGGGAATATTTTGGGGATTAATTTGGATTCACCAAATGGCCAGACCCCTGTGACCTTGACACATCCCAAAGTGCTGTAGCTCTGAAATTTTGCACGGTGCATGACTTGACCCCCACAAAGAACAAATTAACATTTCATCCCCCTAAGTCAAAGTGTCTGCAATAGACTTGTGACCCATTCAGGGTGTACTCTGTCTCAGACCGAATAAATACTGGGATAAGCTCCAGGTTCACCAACAACCCAGAAATGGAACAAGTGGTAAAATAAATGGATGGACGTCTAAGAGTATAGAGTTATTTTTTCCTTTATTTTGTCATTTTAAAAAAAGCCTTTTTGGCCACTACATGGCAACTTTTGACTCCAGTGGGTACAGGGGATGACCATAGCCCCCACCCATAGACATGCGAAAAATCCAACCCTCCTCGCTCAAAGCATTTAGGCAGTATTGAGAAAAACCTGTTTAATGATGTCTTCTTAAATGTTTGACTGGAAGCAGTTTCTGCCCCTTGATGTAATTTCCCAAAGTACAGTATGTCAGTTTAAAACTTCCTTTATATGACTATGAATTTCTACAGTACGATACAAGCTAGCCCAACATTACCCATCCCAGCTTTGAGGTCAAAATTTGTTTGTCTCATTTGGTAAAATAAGGCAATAAATGTAAAACATAAAACTTCCTATCTTTAATTCAAACATGAACATTTTTAATGACATTTTAAATTAAACCAAAAAAGAAAAAAAAGAAAACATCAATCAAATTAATAAAAATACCGCATAAATAGAGATTTGCCCCCCAGTTTTAATGGGCACTATCTGCACATACATATTATAAGGAATGGAAGAAAGACAATTTACTTAAATTTGTATGAATATTTACTTGTTCTACAGTTCAATGGTTTCTTTAAAAAGTAAAACTTTACCTGCATGTATGCTGTAAGTTATATTTAGTTAGTCAAATAATGATTCAGAGAAGGAAATCATTTTGTAAAAGGCTGTTTTAAAGTAAAAATCCTTCAACCATTTGACACATTTTAGTGACTTTATTTGTTATTGTTAAAACCATAAATTTCAGAAAGGAGAAATACAAGAAAATCCTTTCTTTACAGCTCTTTAAAATAGAAACAATTTAAATGCCATAGGGGAAACAGGCTCTAAGTGTTCTGTAGTGATTTCCTTGTTTGAACACAGTTTGTCCAGAACGAATAAACCAGAATAAATGAGCAGTTTATTGGATCACACCTATAACCCCGCCCTGTTCACATGTGAAGAAGGTAGGGTTATAGGGGGAATAGATCTCAAACACAGCTTAACACAAGACCAGTAGACTGCTTTCATCTTATCCACTTCTCTTTGACTGTTTACATATTTCACTTGGAAATGAAAATACTCCAGAGAAGGAGATTTTAACAATGGAAGAGGGTCTTCAAGCCCTGGTTTCTCTTTGAAACTGTTGCTAACCAGAAGCTGGGCAGCACTGAAAGTTGCTGTTGGCGTAGGAAACAATTGCAAGGCAGTTACTCATCCGTGTGGGAACTCGGTATGCCTCCGTTCCATACTGAACACTCAGTACTGAATCTGAATACAGATTCACACACCATTACAGCCCTATTATTTAACCTATGATTTCAAAGTATCATCTAGGTCTGCAAGTGTAAAAGTACTGGGTACTTTTCATCATAAAGCAGATGTGTTCTTTAAGTTTGATGGCAATACAGATGATTGTAACACATATCCTTTCAAACCGGTTCCCCCAGGAACTCTAAAACACCCCCCTAACAAAACCCCTCTGAAAACCCCTCATCTTGTCTTTGAGCTGTCAGACCAAAAGGATAAAGATTAAATAACACAAGTGTGGAAATAACCACAACCCAGAAGGCTCATCTGCAACTTAAAACTGAAACATCCCACAATCAACACATAGTTGTCACAAAGTCAAGGCAGAATGATGCATTACTGCCACAAACCAAAACAGTTGTTTGCACAGTTTCCAATCCTCAACAAGTTGTTTTACCTACAAGTTTCACTTACTTTGCAAACCACAAATAGAAGGATACAGTCATAGCTTGTGTGGCAGAGACACACAGATTCCATTAAGGTACTGCCTTTACTCAGGTAGAAGAAGTCTAAAGCGATTCATCAAAGGTGAGCCAACCTCCAACAATGCTTAAGGTCACATCACACAACACACTCACCTTATTATCATATAAATACCTGAAGACCACACACAGCAATGACACTAAATTATCAGCCGAAGTACATAACCTGCCTGCACCAAGAATAGCAAAAGACTGTCAGAAGCAAACATCCTTCAAACAGCACCCAGCTCATTTAGCAATGACAACAGCAGGAACACACAAGCTGCAGAAAATTAAAATAGCACAGTTCAAAACACAGAGCACAGAGCTATCAGCACTACCTGCAAAGCATCAGTGTCACTTTTGTGCTTCATTGACCAAACCAGACCCAGTTATACCTAGTGAGCCTTTAATGGAGTACCAGGCCTGAGGGCTGATAAATGTCCCTGTTCTCCCTACCCCCTCCCTCAGGAGTGCTTCGTACAAGCCTGCCGGTGTGTAAATAAGACACAGGCTAACAGAAAACAACAGAGGATCGAAAACACATTAAGGAAACAGATGGCGCGCAATGGAGTCATCAGATGAAGAAAATTTCAATGCTGGAAATGTAGATTGTTTCCCAGAAGAAAATTTTATTCCTAAACAGACTGACTTTTGATACCATTTTTACACATAGATACAAAGATTATTTATATTTAATCCTCTGGAAGGGAGAACAGATGCTTAGCCTTTAAACACGTAGCTCTGCAGCAGCTGCTCATTGACTTGTTCGCCTACCTGTATGCTGGAAACCTCAGCCTGCTGAAGACCCAATAAGCTAAGAAGCATGTGTTGTCATCATATTTTCATTCAGCCTCAGTCCAGTCTCCTGGATTTTTTTTTTTTTTTTTAAGTCTGGAGAAACAGGAGGGAAGTAATTACAGTTATCAGTGAAGTGTGCCTTCCTTACAAACATTACATATTTAGCCGAAGACAGTGCAACATGAATAGTTGTTGTTTTACGATCGACTGCAGCAGCTATGACGAGTGAATGGAGCGACCAGATTTAAGTTGGTCAAAAAGAGAGAAAAAAAAAAAAAGTTGGTCAAAAAGAAGAGAGTTGATTGGTTGAGCGTGATGTGTTCTAACATGTGTTGCCATGACTACGTGCATACATACAAATGTGTCAAAGTTACAGCAGAATAGTGAACAGCTCTGTTCACCTTTAAGAACCTGTTACTAAGTCTACAATGCCTACTCTAAAAAAAAGAAAAACGCGAACACTTCGTGTTAAATAAAGTGTAGGCTTATACGTGTGGAAAAAGTTGTGGCATTCAATTCATTCTCAGTGTGGTCCTCTTGAAGAGGAAAACTTTTGATCATATGTTAATTCTTACTGCTCAGCATTTGACCTTTTATAAACGAATAACAATGAACATAAATAAATAAAATACAGACAACAATAAAAGAAGAAATAAAAAGAAACCATTGTCTTTATGTAGAACTGATAGAAGCTTCCAGCACCCTGTGTTGCATATGACTGGTGCTTCCCATGAATAAAAACATGGGCATTTTTCTGTAGTTTGTCTGTGTATTTACATTCATGTTTCGGCATTTCCGAGCCAAACTAGTTACTGGACAACTCAGATCTAAATCTACAAGACTTTTAAACAGCTTCTTCCCTCAGACCATCCAAAGTTCATATCATGAACCTTGTCTTATTGGGGGGTTTATGCAAAACTTACAGAGAGGTTGAAGGTACAGACTCACTGGGAAAAGTTTAACAGCTTGTAGCAGCCCATCCAAGACTGTGTGTGTGAGGAGAGTCAACCATATTTTCTCCCAACAACATGACAATGACTGTGAGTAGATCATAATAAGAAGGAAATCAAACACAGATCAGACATAACCTAAAAATTCATTCATTCATTTTCTAAACCGCTTAATCCATTTAGGGTCACGGGGAAGCTGGAGCCTATCCCAACTGTCTATGGGCGAAGGCAGGGTACACCCTGGACAGCTCGCCAGTCCATCGCAGGGCCACACAGAAACAAACAACCACTCATGCTCACACTCACACCTATGGGCAATTCAGAGTAATCAGTTAACCTAACATGCATGTCTTTGGACAGTGGGAGGAAGCTGGAGTACAAGTAGATTTATTGATTCATTCATTTTCTTACTTGGTCCAATTAAGGGTCACAGGGAAGATGAAGCCTATCCCAGCAAGCAGAGGCAGGGTGCACCCTGGACAGGTTGCCAGTCCATGACAGACTCAACACAGAAAGTTTAGAGTGATTAATTAAGCTAACATGCATACATTTTGACAGGAGGAGGAAGCCACAGAGAAACCCAGAGAACATGCAAATGCCACACAGAGAGCCAAGGCGACGCTCAAACCAGCAACCTTCTTGCTGTTAGACCACAGCTCGAACCACTATGTCACCATACAGCACTATTTGAAGTTCAGTTGGGTAAAAGTCGCAGACAATTAAAAAAAATTAGCTCACAATAGATTTACATGGTAAGAGAGGAGTTTTATCACCCTACCAGTAAAGCATGTCTGTGCCTTCCCTATACTTTTCATTTGTTAGAGTTACCCAACAAGGAAAGCAGTATTTTTCTTTCTGTCTCTTTCTTTCTTATTTAGAAGCAACTTAAAAGATTTTCTTTAAGATTTTCTTGGTTCTCCATTCTCCAAGATCCTCCAAGTCTAGCTCCATGGCAACAGCTGCTTTTCTTTTCACTTCCTGCCAGCTTAGGAGCATCCACCCTGACATGACAAGTGAAAAGCATTATATAATAAACCATAGAAAGATGCCCATACTGCTAAATCAAATAGGGCTGAATATGACAGATGTTAACTTAAATGTAGAAGTTCTGAACTCCAGCTTTCAGCCAGTTCGACATCTGAATGCTCTTGCACTGCTGTTGCTGCCACATGAGTAAACGCACATGCGTTTGTGTGGATCTGGAATTATCTCAGACATTTAAGATATGAAGAGTATAAAGCATCAATTATTGATTCAGTGAAGGAAGCGAAGAAGCTTTGAATGGTTTTTGAAGTTTTGAAAGCTTCAAGTTGCATAGAGACTTTTCTGTTTTTAAGCAGCAATCTAGATAAGCATCGTGCAATTAGCTGCACCTCCTTTCAAAATGTTAATGTTTTCCAGCATTAACTGTAACGTCCTCTTTTTCTCTAACAGCAAATTTTCAGCAGGCTGCAGCTGCTGAGGCCAAGACTCAACAAAACCCAGACAGCAGTTTTAAAAATGCTACTGCTTTAATATAAGTCCTAATAGACAAAGCAAAAGTTCACAGGCCTTCATTTAAAATCAATTTCTAAAATTTGAAACGTGTATCTTTTCATTTCTTTACCTCATTTCTGCATTTATTGGAAAATTGCTGCCATGTGAGTATGGCCATTTTAAGAGATGAAGCCTGCAGCCTTTAGAATCTCATTTCTCACACCATTCAACATCTCATTTTCCTTTTCAATTCAAGAAGTAAATCAGAAATGAAAAGCTTTGGTTGAAAAGGGAGAGTTGTAGTTTCAAAGAAATATGCTACATATAATAGTTCTGAAAGCTTAAAAGGCTCAGCTTTAAAAAAGAATCAAAATATGCAAATGATCCAAAGGGATTTGACAACAGTGACCCCAAGGTCTGACTACATTGGTACCCAGAATCGAAAAAGGAAAAAAAAAGTCTCCTCTGATAAACTCATCATTTCAATAGTGAGTTAACTGCTTCTCACAAAAGTGCTTTATATATTTTATGCTAAAAGTACTGTTGTTTTTCCAGTCCTACTTTCGTATTGGTTGTGTCTGCTTGGCTTGAGCCTGGCTGGCTGAAGCTGCCCACCCAGATCAGTTAGACTGATGAGGGACAATGAACAACAGAGTGCTGACCTGATTTCCTATTAACTTTTCTGGAGGAAGTCCTCTGTCTGTGGAAAGGTGCTATAATGGAATGTAATGAGAGAACTGAGGCGTTTGCAGACAAGCAGTGCAGTGCAACAAGAGAGCTGATGTCGTTCCTCTAAATTTGTTTGGTTTTCTCCTGAACCTGCTTCCTCGTACCTACCTCCCAATACCGCCAAAGTATCATGAAATAAGTGTGAGCACTGCTGTTAGTGTCAATAACAAAGGTCTTCAGAAATATTTGCATGCAGACGTGTTTGGGTATTCTTTCCTGCCTTTTTAAACATTTTTATGCTTGTATCTGCATCTGAGATCTCACCACATTTTCTTCTGTCCGTTTCTAATTCTTATCTTAACACAGTCTGTGTCTCTCTCTCTCCCTTTCCTCTCATCATCTCCCGTGGGGCTTCACTGGGTGTATCTTTCCTGTTTTCCTCACTCTCATCCAAATGCAATTTTCCCTTTATCAACATTTGATTTCCACTGAGTGAGCTGTCCTCTGCACAGGCAGCAGCAGAGACAGGGCAGGGGAAGGAAAAAATGCAAGACACGCTGTTTATCTGACTCACCCTCCCCTCCTTCCAATTCTCAATTGCTATTTATCTCTTCTACGCTTTTTCACTCCCTCTGTGTCTCTATCACAGTGCCCTTACTAGACCTAGTAGTGCTGCTAAGTGGGACCCTTGTTAGTTAGATATGACCATCAGCATGTATCAAGCACGGTGGCTGCCAAGAGTCCCCACCCCGTTGGTGCTACCCCATTGAGCTTTAAAGTCTAACCTGACACGTTCAACTTTAAAACCACTTTCTAATGCATCAGGAATCGTTAAAGCTGCATATTGCCAGTTATGGTTTTGTAGTGGTAGGTGATGCACCTGCTGTGCTAATTAAACAGTTGCAATGAAACATGGCATCTTAATTAAGATGCCCCGTATCCACAAGCTGCTGCTGGTTGGTTGAAACCGGACTTTTTGCGTCTCAGGTTGGTTTTCAATCAGTTTTTAAAACATTGTCTTGTCAGTTCTTTGGGTTCTGCATTGTTACCTTTGTAGGACTGAATATTTGTCCATCTGTGTTAAAAAAAATAACCCAGAATCCTTCAGTGTGTCGACGCTGACAGCTAACTAAATTGATACATAGATAAATAAAACTTGTGCTGAAAATAATCCATGTAAAGATGTCAAGGAGAAGGAGGGAGAAAGTGAACCAACTTCCAATCTTAACACTTTTGCTTGAGAGCAAACTTGGTTGCTGTTTTTCACTTCCGATTTTCTGTTCTTTGCTTTAACTTTCACGGCAATACTTAGCTTCTTTAAGTGCTGAAAGAAAGTCAGGGAAACCTCAAGGTTAAATGTCAAAAGGATGAATTTATTTATTTTGTATCTTTACATGTTCACAGGACCTGCAAGTATGGCAACCTTTCCCTGGTGTACCCTGCCTCTCGCCCAATGATTGCTGGGATAGGCTCCAACTTCACTGTGACCCTTAATTGGACAAACGGTTAAGAAAATGACTGACTGATTGACATCTTCACAGCAATGTAAAGCATTTGAGGTGAATAAACATCACAAATTCATTCAAAAGATATACATGCTTGAAATTACGTCATTGCAACGTAAATGTTGAGCTGTATGACTGATAATTCCTAACTCCTTTGACTGAAAAATTTTGAATAGCTGCTGCTTTCCACTATAATGCTGATGTCTTGCTTACAGTGAGATGTACTTCATGGCATAAACTGCACCACAAGGATGGGAATTTGCTTGTTTAAGATAAAAGTATGGATGAAATCAGCAACATTATCCAAATGGATCCTCGGGGAAACTGAAGTTGGGGAAATGTCTCAGGACTTCAATGACTTTTTTCAGTATGTCCCAATGGTATCTAAAAAAAAGAGGTGTACTGCAAAAAGGAGATAACAAAATAGAGGGATGAAAATAATTAAAGTGAGAAGTAAGATTTACTCGATGAGCAAAGACTACACCACAATAATGGAAATTTGCTTGTTTAATGGGAAGATTTCCAAAGTATTTTAAAAGTTGTGATGTTACGGTTTACAGAGATGTGGACCCAAATGCAGAAAGGAGATGCAGGAGGCAGAGGAAATGCTGAGAATCATATTTAATAAACTGAGAAACAACAGAGAAGAACTACAAACAATGAACGAGAAAGTGACAACAGAAACCAAGGTAGTATGAATACAAAAAAAAAACAAGACATAGGTGCAATGGATATGAACCCAGGTAAACTAATGAATGGGAAGCAAGGTTAGACACACAACACACAAGAAACGAGAAACTACACAAAAAAACATCACATCATGACAAGTAATCCCAACTCCTTTATGAAGTTAAAAACAAACCAAAAAAAAGTCACCACAAGCCTGTCAGTGCTTTTTTGAATGTCATTTTCAGGCGGCGCGCACCAGGGTGGGAGGCTGGGATGCTCCACGGCCCACACTGGAGATGTGGGCTGTGGAGCTGGCAACAACGCTCATGACGTGGACCTGGAGCAGGTGGCAACGAACAAGCCGTGGGAGCCGGGGACGTTGTACCAGAAGTGGACCATGGAGCATCCCTTTCCGGGACCCCCTCGGAACAGGAATCAGAGGAGCGTCTATTTCCGGGACCTCCTCGGGAACCGGGATCAGAGGAAGGGCGTCCATTTCTTGGACCCCTTCGGAGACAGGGATCAGCCCTGGGCGCTGGTGTGGGAGCCTGCAGTGGCGTGGACCAGGGCTGGGACGGGGAGCTGCGGACCAGGGCTGTGACGTGGGTGGTGCGCACCAGGGATGGGACACTCCACAGCCCACACTTGAGATGTGGACATGGACCTTGTAGCTGGCGACAACACCCATGACGAGGACCTTGGAGCACGCGGCGACGAACCAGACGTGGACCATGGAGCAGGTGGCCTCAGAGCCATTCTGGTTCCCCAAAACGGTGACTGAACCTCCATCTCCTCCGGCTCTGGTTTGTTATCCAGTCCGAGCAACATGCCCACCAGTTCATTAGGTGTTATGCTCACTATGGGTTGCTGCTTATGGTGTTTAGACCTTTCCAGCACATAAATGAGGAGAACTGGAAAGCATGGAGTCAGGTGCTTTGAAATTCGGGAGGTTCTTGGCTGCCTCTCTGCTCAAGAACTCAAGAAAAGTCATTCTCACTGGGTGCCAGTATGGTTGGTTCATTCTGTCATGCTGACGTGGAGGTGAGGACCCAAAGGAAGGAGACAGGAGCCAGAAATGCAGAAAAGCTGTTTTTTCTTCATTACAAAAACAAAACTGGGGATATGCAGAAACAGGAGGTAGCAAGGACTAACAAAATGAACCAGCAATGAGGAACAGAAACCAAGGGGTATAAATACACAGGAACAAAACAAGACCCAGATAAAGTGAATGAACTAAACAAGACCAGGGCAACTAATGAACAGGAAACCCATGATGGAACTAAACAAGAAAAACTACGAACTAAAACAGGAAACCAGAACTAAGATAAACACATGAAACGTCACATCATGACATCATATCCGACTGCATTTTGAGGGCCATGACCACAGTCCTCCAACGATTGCTCAGTTTTTCAGGGAAAAACTAATTCTGTTTCCAGAATTATGTTGTGAATTTATAAGAAGAACTTTTAATTGTTTTGCGAGAAAAGACAAAGGGTTTTATAATTTGGCATCTTTAATTTGCACTAAAGATCCTAAACAACTCACACACACATGCAAGCACACAAACGCACACAACACATCTTTGGCCTTGCTCTACAAAAAAATAAAATATAATAATCTCTAATTGTGCTTCGATGCCTTAGGACATCTGTTATGACAAATTCATAATTTAAAACTCCTTTGATGATGTGATTAAAAAGTCATTTTGAACTTCTTTGTAGCAACCCTCACTCTCTCTTTCTTTTCTTTATCTTTCTTCTTTGTTTTGTCAGCATTGTGAAAGTTTATATTTTGCTCTTAATGAGCCTCCCACCTCCTTCGTCTCTTACTATTTCTCCTTTCCTTCCAAGCAGCTTTGATCTTTCAGGATTGTTGTCCTGCACTCATACATCGATGCATGCACCGTGTAGCATCTAACAGAGGCTGATAGGCAAGGTGGCTGCCCGCTGGAGCTTATAATTACAGCTGAGTGTCATTTAGATTTGATCAAGAGTCATTTTGGTGCTTCATTTCAGTAATTTCAATGTTTTCTTTAAAAATGTCTTTCAAATGAACATTGACTTTGTCACAAAACATCCACTGTAGCATGACTTTCCAATTCTTCTGCAAAAGATTCTTCAAATAAATATTGCAGATCTCTCCTGGCCTGTCTTCTGTTTTTAATCATACGGCATTGTTGGAGTGGGAGACAAAACTAGAATACTGTTAGCTGAAAGCAAAATGTTCACTTTATGTGTGCCAGATAAAGCCCACATAAGCAACCATTTGTCTCAAATATCAAAGAATTTGAGATGAATTTGGTTGAAAGATAAAGTTCAAATTAGTATAAATGTTGTTTACCTTGTCATCCAGAAGCTAAGTGTTTATAATTTTAATAAAATTTGCATAATTTGATTGGGCAGCACAGAGACTAATGACATCAAAAGCACTATATTCATAGCAACACAAAATACTGGCTATTATTAAATAGACGTTATCTATGCATATGAGTATGTAAATGCAAGATGATTTTTTCTTTTTTAAGTCATGTCTTTATGTCAAGAACTTCTGTCACACTTTAACTTTTATGTTCCAGTTCAGGAAATCAAAACCATCTATTATACCTGTGCAGGCCATAAACTTTCACATATGTGACCTTTGGCTTTGAAAACTGGATAACATTTTCCATTTGTCATAAGACAGATTGGAATCCAATGAAAGTGGGGATAAATGCATTGAGTTAGATAGTCATCTTAAGTGGAATTTAGTGGATAAATTAATCAAATGATAGACACAGACATTACTATTAGAAACTCTGGTCATATCTGGAAAAATGCATTTAGTTGCATTGTCATTCAAAACAGGAAAAGAAATAGACTATATTCCTGGCTTTAGCTAACTAGAACTAAAGTTAAAGTGTCATTTTAGGTACTTTAATCAACAGCTTCAGCGGTTCTCTACAGTACTTTTAACTAAGTAAATAAAGTAAACTTTATTGTCCTAGTAAGGGAATTTTTTTCTTGGGATACAATGCAAGTATGGCAATAGAACAAAATAAAATTACAACAATAATGATAATAGAACAAGACAAATGGTGTGACAGTACATAATCAATTCTAATTATACATACTGAAATAGTCAAAACACTACAAAGAAAGAAAGAAAAAAGAAAGAATCTTGTTTAACACTGTATATAATATAGGTGTAATACCAGAAAACATTACATATTCTTAATATCTGATAATAAGCCAGGGTGAGATCGATCATTAAATGCATTCGTTTCCATGTTTCATTTTCAGTCTGATCATGGAGAAGAGGTGATTTTGTTGCTAGTTACTTTTCTATATGGAGTCAGTACAGGGGTCTGAAAACCCACTCAATATAGCACCAAAGTTATTTGCCTTCCTCTGTGTGCACCTGTGGGCATTCAATGGTTACATGTATTAATTTTTCTGTAAATAATTAATCCCAATTCAATAGTTGAAATACAACCCCTATTACCGATCTATATTCATCTCTCAAGCTCAGGTTCTCTACCAGAGTCCTGAGAGCTTGAGGGTCCTACTCAGTATCTTAGCTGTTCCTAGGACTGCCCTTTTCTGGACAGAGATGTCTGAAGTTTCACCAGGTATCTGTTGGAGCCACTTCTCCAGTGTGAGGGACGCTGCCCCCAGTGCTCCGATCATGATGGGTACGACTGTTGTTTTCACCCGCAAGGCCTTCTCCAGTTCTTCCTTGAGGCCTTGGTACTTCTCCAGTTTCTCATGTAACGGTGGTAAACCAGTGTTTTGTCTTCGCTGGTCGCAAAAATACAACAAAGTCGACTTTTTAGGTTCATATGTTTTCAACAAGTTTTCTGTCAGTAAGGCATCAAACTGAACTAAATCAAAGCCATAATTTGACATGTAATTGTGTGAAAATACGGATAGATAAGTAAATATATAAACTTAATAAACCCAGCTCTGAAGCTAAAGATGAGGAAACAGATCACGTGACAGGTGAGGGAGAGAATGTGTGAAAGCGTGTATTTGCATGAAGAGGTTAAGTGTCAAGTCCAGGGGTTGTACCAAGCCATCAAAGTGCTTCTTTCTTTCCCCTTTCTTTTCCCCTCAACAGTTGTTGAGTTTTCATTGTGTGTGTGTGTGTGTGTGTGTGTGTGTGTGTGTGTGTGTGTGTGTGTGTGTGTGTGTGTGTGTGTGTGTGTGTGAGACTTTAGGGGTAGGGGTGTGTACCTGTGTTTGTGTTTGTTTACATAAATATGAGCAAGTCTGTCTAAAGCATCACCAAATCCTGTGCTGTACATTTGTATTTCTTTATCAGTTTGTCTCACTGTGAACATGTGTGTGTGTGTGTGTGTAGGTGTGTGTGAGTATGTATGTGTATGCAGACGGATCTGTGGGCACAGTACCTTTTATGGGAGCTGACAGTGCCAAGGCAATCCATTAATAAAACACTCAGAGGCAGTCAGAGGTTGGTCCCTGGGTGGCTGGCCTGGCCTTTTCCATCTACCGTGTGTGTGTGAGGGAGTGTGTAAGGATCTGGGTGTAAAAAAAGATCTGTCATTGAAGAAAGACCACAGTGGGTTGGTTAGAAAATACAATTACAGCAACCCTCTATGACCAGTTCTGCCCTGCTGTCCCTGTGTGGTCCACTGACTCATCTTGCTCACACACACCCGCTCACACACTCAGTGTCTGGTTGTATGCCAGCTCCCCACTGAGGTGTGTGTATCTGAAGGAAGGCTGTGGCCTGACAGTGTGTAGTGCACAGGGTGAAAGACTATTGTAGGTTTGGAAGTTTTTTTGTGTGTGTATGACGTGGATTGCTGTGTGAATGTGTGTTTCCTGTGTCCAGAGGTTAAAATAAGACAAAGCAGCATAGGAACTAGGAAACAATCCATCCTACAGGATGTAGCAGAGAGGACACACACACACACACACACACACACACACAGTCACATAATACCCACCCATAAAAAAGGCTTGTGCTGCAAAACCTTCACATTAAAAAAAAAAAAGAAGTGGGACTCACACTCAAACACGTCCACAAAGACTTGTATTCCTGTCTTCCCAGAATGAACAAAAACCGACGAGATACAAGTTCACATCCGGAAACACACGCATCACTTTGTAACTCTGACTTTCACCCTCTTTCTTCTGCTAAAAACATGTAGCAAGTTGTCCAACATAAGAGGTAAATGTCTGCTTGTGACGAAGCACTGCAAAACAACACCATTAAAATAAATGGTCAGGTTGTCATGGCATCAATTAGACTGACAGCTTCTCTCACTCACTCTCGCTCACAAACATAGATCAAGCTGACTTTATTTCTCCTCCATCTGAACTCTATCCCTCACTCGCTCCTCTCTCTGGTTTTGTCTTTCATTTCATCCTCTGCAGCTCACTCATTATGTCTCCCGGGCAACAGTTCTGTCTGAGGGATCAGTCCTTCCTTTTTTCTGTCTTTTATCCAGATGCATCGCGCACATACACACACACACACACACACACACACACACACACACACACACACACACACACACACACACACACACACACACACACACACACAAGACATGGCAATTTGGCTTTAGACATAACTAATCACTATCACAGTGTGTCGGGACTCACTGTTCTGGTTTTGTTTGGCTTCTGTGTGTGTGTGTGTGTGTGTTGCATGTGCGAGTTGGTTGTCAGGAAATAGGCTCAGTCATGGTAGGAGCGACAGACATGGAGTTTAGATATGAAAGCCCCTGGTTGGGGCTGCACCTGGTCTCAGCTGTTGTTGCCCTTTTAACTCTCTCTCTCTTCTCTTCTTTAGTGGGCAGAGACAACAGAGCATCCCCTGCTTTTTGTTCAGGTTGCTCTCAGTGGAGTCTCCTTTGAATTATTGTGCACTGCCTGAATATTCCACCTAATCTCATGTGTGTCGTGGAAATCTCTAAGGACAACACTCAATATGATGAATCCGATTATTTTCGTATACAGACAGCACCGACACAAGGACACCCGATAGTAATAATTGTTGCTTGTTCTCTGAAGGACTTTGAGTGCTGATAATACAGTATTGCCTGAACAAAGAAGTTGCTGACCTCGTGAAAATAATTCATTCATACACTGATGTGTGTGTCATGTTCACAGTTATCTCCGATGTGCTTTAGACTTTTATCCTGAACACCTGCTTTGTTTGATGATATTCAGTATATACTAGTGACCAGGAGCAGCATTGTTCTTCTGGGAATCTATGTGCTCTCCAGAATGTTTCTGAATTTCCTTCTTCCTTCAGGACATGTAACAAAGCTGCATGGAGACAAAGAACACACTGTTCATTTCCTGTGTGTGAAATCTGACAGAACAGTTGGCAGCTGCTACTTTAAGTGTATTTATGGTCATGCAGCCTGGAGGTCAGTGCACAATTAAAATGGTCAGAACTTTCTGAAACTTCATCTAACTTTCAGGTAAAAATAAAATGTGTATTTATGATACAAGAGATGACTTTAAAATGACCAACTTTGGTTTTCATCATGGCTCTGCATGCTCGGACTATCTTGCCATGAGTTTCTGGTAGTATGATAGAGTTTCTTCACATACAGCTTGAAGATAGGCTGCACATTTGCTGCTGGTTTTAAACCCCTCAGTCATGCTTGTCACAAGCATATTGTATGGGGGAGGGGTGAGCCTGGGTACTCATATGGCCACATGCAATAAATTACAGCACATCGTCTTATCCTTTTTGCTACAGCTCAAAGGTATACTCGGGGTCACTGTCAAGCTGCATGACAAATTTGGCAACTATCAAACAAGTTCCTGAAGGTATAGCATGACACTGCGGGATGTAGAGACGCCCATCTTGGTTCAACAACTTTGCCTGCAGAAAACTCAACTGGTTCTCCACAATGCTCAATATTAATAGTGCACTGATGAAATCTAACTGATGATAAGCAGAACCATAACAAGCTAATGCCAAAAGATTTTAAACATAGGCTTATCTATTCTATGAAGCGTATTTTCATAACTCTATCTGAAGAACTGCTGCGAAGACTGGAAGAGCTCCATTCATGAGGATTTGTTTTCAGCTCAACGGTGCAGCTGTAGGGAGCAGTACTTCTTATATAATAGGAGCATTTTTCAGTAAATGTAAAGTTGTAGATCTTGAATTGGCAGCATAAGAAGTGTTTAAAGGGACAGTGAATGCAACTGTGGATTCACATCCTGATTTGTTTAAGTATTGTTAATTGTTAAGTAGGTGTAAATGTGTAACACATGAGGTATTGCAGTTTGCCCCTGTCTTCAGCCCATCTTATTCTTAAACTGCAACCCTTCAAATATGCTCTGGTTAGGGTTCAAAGGTCAAGAAAGGCTCATGTGTTCATACTGACATCTCTTATACTCCAGATGAAGGCCTTTCTAATTATGTATTTGGTGTAGTGACACCCAAAGGATTTTTTTTTTTTTTTTTTTTTTTTTTTTTTTTACCATTGATTGACAAAGAACTTCAGATTCGTAGTTTCAAAGAATGTGCAAGACCTTGTATATAAAATGAAATATTTTGCTTTTTTTCTGCCATTTGTTTAAACGTGTATTCCAAAAGGAGTCAAATTTAGAGTAAAAATAGTTTTCACAGCCAAGGACATTCAAAATAATTAAATCTTGATACCAAAGAAGGATTTCATGGAGGGTTGTTGTCTATAAAAACATATGCAATCTAATTTAATGTTTTTATAGTAATACAGGAACTAGTAATAAACAAAACATTAAAAAGAAGGAGATATACACAAAAATTGACATAGGCAAGACTAATCCTAATACTGCTAGCTGACAGTAATTTGTAATGGAACACAGCCATGGGCCAAAACACAATTGGAACGTGCCATGCACGTTGCAGCACCACAGCAACCACCGTAGCAACCAACTCAAAAGACCTGAGAATTTTTAAAATGAAAAAAGACGTTTTTTATTCAACTTTCAACTTTTTTTGTATAGCGCCACTTCACAACAATGTTGTCACAGGGCACTTTACACATACGAATCAACATACACATCATTTTGAGCCAATTCATACATATCCTATAATAGAAACCAACTTATTGCATCGAGTCTTGACTTTGATCCAATCCCCCATCCTGAGCATGCACGAGGCGACAGTGGGAAGGAAAAAACTCCCCTTTAACAGGAAGAAAACCTCCGGCAGAACCTGACTCAGGGAGGGCAGTCATCTGCCTTGACTGGTTGGGGTGGAGACGACAGGAAAGACAGATCAACATGTACAACTGCACTTATTCAGGAAGACCTGCGGAAAAAAGGAGAAAAAAGTTAGAGACAGCAATATTGGCATATATTTATACATTAATATATTAGGGAAATAGAGCAAGGTACTTTTCAGTGCATCAGGTAACGTCTCCATTGCTACATAAGTAATGGTTGGCTAGACTAGACTAATTGTTTTAATATTAATGAGGTTTTCATGATTTACTCCGCCCATGCTATCTGTTTTATTCTTTCTGGGTTTTAGGGGGGCAGATACAATCATTATGGGTTTTGGGGAGGGTGGCGACAGGGGTGAGATTACAGAAAAGCATGTGAGACTAAAAATCTGCTTCCTAGTCTCAGTCGTGAACAGTCATGATCTAATTTGTTTAAGGTCCTTTGGGGGTGAAAAATTGCTTTCTCGTTGTTTTGATTAAAGTCAGGGTTTAATGTCTTATATTAGTGTTGTTTTCCTGAAAATGTGACATAATGCAGAGATTTGGAGGTCTTGACTGGATTCCAGTGGAACAGGATGAGCAGACTTCCTGTATCAATGCTGCGGATCAGCAAAATGGATAAATAAATGGTCCAATGCCCCTTAAGAATGGATTGATAACCATTGAAAACATCCATCCAAGGTCTGAATTGTAATCCAATTCAACGCAGCACTTGACTGGTTGTTTTGAGCCCTACTCTACTTGTCATTTCCAATAGCAGAAAATTTATATTAGGAGAATAAAATGTTCTTTTATAAATTAAATAATCCAATCCTTTTATAATGTTCTATAGTTATTTCAGTGAAATTACGACAATAATATTGTTTCATACCCGTTTTGTTGTCATTGCAGCACTGAAAAGGTCCTGAAAGCCCCACAGAGCACCTTCAGTGACCTGGACACCTATTGGCTCGGAATTTTGAAGCAATATGTCAGAATATCAGAGCACTGTTTTTCATAGGAAATCAAACAAACCATCTGTGAGAGCAGCCTGGAGGAACAATGGGGTGAACTGTTGTTCTTTCTTTCTTTGAAAAATAACATTCAAACATTTACAGAGGTGCTTTACATGGGGTCCACTTGACAGCAGGGGATTTTTCCTTGCATGGCATTGTGAGACAAACTGGCAACAAACTAAGCTGTGATGTCATATCCAGTTTCAAAACACAGTCCAATAGCCATTTGCCCATTCACACAGATGATGTAATGTTGATCAAAACACAGAAAATCAAATAGTTTATAAGTAAACCAAAACATTACAGCTCGGCTTCTGCACAACATTTAATCTTCATGTGGCCAAATAACACTGTAGTTTGTAATCCAAAATACAATTTATATTTCAAAATCTCTTTTTTATTTTTTTTATTTTACCAAAGTAAAATACAAACTTAAAACTATTTGACTCAGACAGTAAAACTATTTGAAATTGCTTCAAATAGTGGAAGCAAATTACATTTAGTTCTGTTTGTAGGTGAATTGTTTACATTCTGTTACAGCAATTTCTTCTCTAAATTCCCATTTAAGGGCTCGTTTTTAAAAAAGTGCATTCAAGGGGAGCCAGACCCTGGTAAGATTATCTGAGTTTTTCACTTTAAATATTTTGTCACGTTATGCAAAAATATCACTTTTCCCCTAGAGTTTAGTGAACTGCAGACACAGACAAACTGTGTGGTTTATATCAGTAGCTGATCGGGGCTTCTAGGCCAACCCACTCAGCTCATTATCTGTAATTAACTTATTCAGTCTGAATACTGCCAGTCTTGCACAAACAATACAGTAACTGCTACTCTCTGCAGCCCTAACCCACTCAGAACTTGATTTTATGTTCACCTTTCTCTCAGATATCCCATGCTTTACCAGCTGCAGTTTTTCTGCACGCATAAACAAGATGTCGTCAGCACTACAAAGTCTCTATTTGTGTGTGTGATGGTGACCTAATTTCAGGGTGCTGGGGCTGGCCTTCCTGTGTTTATTTTCTTGTCATTAGCAATGCACCAGGGGGAAAAGAGTTCCTACTTTTGGTCATTTCGACACTCAGATGACCTGACATTAGCATTTTGCTGGAAACAATGTGAAAGGAGGCAAACAAAACCCAGTTTTTGCAGGGACAGCTAACCTTGTAAAGGTTAATAAAAATCTAACCACTCTCCTCCTAAATTATTGCCTAATTACACATGAATGTGCTTTTACTTATTCCACTGTAAAAATGTCCATTTTAAAATGAGCCAAATAAAAATTCTAATCTTTTTCCAAGCAGGTTGAATTGGTTTTATTTTTGAATACATTGATTATTATGGAAGGTTGTGGGAAAATTTGGGAATATTATGAAAGTCTGCCTAGAATTACTGGGAAAAGGACTTTAGACTGAATGAGCTTGTCTCACTACATGCTTTTAAAAGCATCTTAAATTTATGGTCAAATGCTAAATTAGAGGTAAATACTCCTGTTGTTTTAGATTTCTTGATACATTTTAGCCATGACAGCTCTTTAGTCCATGTTTAACGTGTGCTTTGCTTACAGTGTTATGTTCATCTTCTAACTTTGCTGTGAATAGTGAATTTGCTGCTGCTGTCTTGGCCAGGAAACCCGCCTAAAGAGATTTTTAATCTCTATGCACAAAGTTTTGTCCTGTTAAATAGCAGTGAAATAAAGTTCTGTATAGTCCAATCCACTTTATTTATATAGCACATTTCATTTCCAAAGTGCTGCACAAATAAAATAAAACAGGGAAAAAGAAAAACATAAAATGTTACAATACTAAAATATGAACTGTTAATAAGCTTAAAATCAGTCCCAATAAATAGGTATAAAAATCATA
This sequence comes from Telmatherina bonti, assembly GCF_933228915.1. NCBI lineage: Eukaryota > Metazoa > Chordata > Actinopteri > Atheriniformes > Telmatherinidae > Telmatherina > Telmatherina bonti. Next base: position 29,108,391 of record NC_136611.1, on the reverse strand, counting down.
AATAAAGGTTTTTAAAAAGAATCAATGACTTAATAAGATTAAAAAAAAAAAAAAAAAAGACACAGAGGACCTATCAACTCACGTGGTTTTGAAAGCCAGTAAACCAAAGTCAGTCCTAAAACAAGACTTAAAACACTCCAGGTTGGAGAGTGGGGGGGGACAAGGGATCCCACAGTTTAGGTCCTACCACAGAAAAGGCCCTATCCCCCCAAGTTTTAAGCCTCTTTTCTGGGACCATGAGATGGAGTTTTCCCTCTGACTTCAGAGCATGCGGTCAGAGTGTAAATTTGGATGAGGACAGAAATGTATATGGGACCAGTCCATTCAAAGTCTTAAAAATAATCAAATCTTAAAATCCACTCTAAAACTAACAGGAAGCCAGTGCAAAGACATTAGAATTTTGAATAGAATAGTGAATCGAAGCGCAATGGCATTTTGGACTAACTGCAGTCGATAAATGATTAATTCCAGAACAAAGTGCGTTGCAGTAGTCCAGATGCGAGGAAAGAAAAGCATGCATTAACTATGTTTTTCTGTAGGTAGGTGTGCTATGGGCAGTTCCAGTCATCAGAGCACCTGGCTGTAGCGCACCTGCATATATAAGGCTGTGGGCTGTTTGCTCTCGAGCTCGCTCAGCCCACAGCTTGGTTTGTTTGTTGAGACACTGACTTGCAACCACTTTACACCACTGAATTAGACTTTTACATGCTGCATACACATACTTTAATTTCTTTTCTTTTATAAAATACATCTTTGTGTGTAAACAGCCCTCATTGTTGTCACGGCCTTCCGCGGTGATCATGACAACATGCTCAAAAACAAGGAAAGATTAAAAAAAATAAATAATTTTAGCAAAAAGGCGAAGATGATTAATACTACTTTTCACATCTGTGTTAACTTGTCTATCAGGGGTGAGTTCCAAGTCCATCATCATGCCCAGGTTAGTGGCTATGGGTCTGCTGTACTGACTGGGATGGCCCAGGTCTAAGAAAGAACTGGCACTGACACTGGGCCAAAACATTATTATTATTACATTACATTATTACGTCTCATTAAGGTTAAGAAAATTTTGAGCCAACCAGACCTTCACATTCTTAAGACATTCAAGTAGGGGTATCAGGGGGCTGTTGCTGCTCTTCTTTAATAGTAAGTAAATTTGTGCATCAACTGCATCAAAGTGATATGAGACACCATATTTTTGAAGGAGTTGGCCAAGACGGAGGAGGTACAGCGGGAATTAAACAGGGCCAAGAATTGAATCCTGAGGGACTCCACAGTGCAGGGGGGCAGTTGACAAGATGGAGCCCTCCAGCCAGACAGAAAAGGAAGTTTCTGACAGGTAAGACCTGAACCAGTGTAAGACAGTCTCCCTGAGACCCACACAGGGTTCTTTATGATTTATTTGAATGAATTGTGTGGTCAACTGTGTCAAAAGCAGCGGCCAGGTCTAAAAGCACAAAATAAATAAAGTAAAAATAAAGTAAAACCTTAAGAACCAAAAATCAAAAATATATTTTAAATGGACTTTTTTGTTTCTTTTTAAATGAAGCTGCGTGGTTTAAAGTGAGAGTAGAGCGCATAAAGATTTCCCAGCTTGGTGAATCTAATGATTTCTAAGTTAAAAGTTACTCAGCTACCAGAACAACAAATTTTAACCTTTGAAATGAACCTATAATCATAAAAGCAGTTCAAGCAAGGAATTATACTGTAGATATTTACACTGATCTGAGAAAAGTGGACATATAGCTGCAACATGGGCATTCACCCATCCACCCATTTTCTTATCTGCTTAATCCATTATTGATCACAGGGAAGCTGGAGCCTGCAGCAATAACTGGGAGAGAGGTGGGATAAACCCTGGACCGGTCACCCGTCCACGACAGGCAGAGATGTATAAAGTAGAAGTAAAAATAAAGTTGTCCTGCCATGTTACTGGATCTACTTGTGCATTTAGAACAGGTGTTTTCACGAACAGGGTCATCTACCTCGCAGTGGAGCTGAGCTAATTAAATTCAGCTGGTTTAGTGACTAGTTGCAACAGCTGCAGGACAGGAATTTTACTTTGTGGCACCTGGATTATACACTTCTGATCACATGGCAACATGGACATTCCACTATGAAAAGATGCAGCTTGTTGAATATAAAGACATGAAACAGAAAAGAGTCTTGTATGTTTTGCTTCCACTGTTTTCCACTGTATTACAGCTGTTGTGAAACTAATAAGGATGATGATGAACATTAGGTTTGTGACAATACAGCTTTGATTGTTGCCATGTTTTACCAGGACCATAAACTGGTTCATTAGTGTGTAGGTTGAGGTAGTGGATGGTTTTAAGCTCCCATCCTGTGTGGAAAAATGAGGATGTTTCCTTCAAGTAAAAGATTTTAAAAAAGAAGAAAAAAAGTTCACTTTTTGTTTTCACCATAACTCATTTCTCCAACGCTTTCATTTAGGACTTATAATTCAGGTTGAAAAAGTAAAGATATCATGTAGAAAAATGTGTATTGACATTACAATATAAAGCTTTATACTCACTAATAACCTAAAAAAAAAAAAAAAAATCTGCTTTTATCATTTTAAAGCTTAAGTTTGTAGTTTAAGCATCAACAAACATTTATATCTTATATTTAATAGTGGAACAAGAATTTTCTGATAATGAAGCTAATTTGGAGTGTTACCGTAAAAAAGTTTCCCATTGGTTCTGTAATGACAATTTTTATCTCAAAGAAAATGTTGAAAACAATGCTGAATAAAAACTGACACATAGAGAGAATTTGCTTTGTAGAGGACTGGAATGATTAGACTGCAATTGCGCTGGGAATCAGTGGATAATTGAGGCCCACTCAGGTCGAGGGGAAAAGTTGTTGACATGATTGTTATGAACATAATGGCGACTGAAGAGCTTTTATAGTGAAATCACAATCTCCTGTCTTGTCGACTTTATTCTAGCCTGTTGGCTCACATCATTGTACTGAAATTAAAGTAAGGGGCTTGTGACAGAATATTTCTGTCAAGGCTCTTGTGTTTCACAGTATTAGATTTGATGAAGAATATTTTTGTGGCTCTTACTTTTTTATTATTTTACTATTTGCAAGGCCTTTTATTGTGACTGTGACCATTATCAAGCATGCCACATTGTTGCATCATGTCAATGTCAGCACAGAGCCCCGGAGGAAAATGTAGATCAAGTTTGGTATTTTAATTGTTTGGCAAGTATTCAGCTGTTGCAAATTATATTGAGCATCCCCGAGCAATTTCCAGAGGGACTAAAATCCAAATTAAACTCTCTCCACACAGCCTCACCTGGAACCAGATGCAAATAATTATTACACCCACTCTTGGAACTGTTGCACTGCTAATTGAGGTAACAAAGAACTTTGCTGTTTGTCCATGTGATTTATAAGCAATGAGCATATCACAACCAATTTGGAGTTCAGTGTCTTGCCCAAGGACAACTTAACATGTCCAGTGGGGAAGCTAGGGATCAAGGCAGCATCCTTCCAGCCTCTGAATAACTACACTCTGTCCACACAGCAGCCACAGCAGATTTTAGTCTGTCCCAGCCAGCTGCTAAATGCTCCACTGCCTTCACAAGTCTGTCTGATGCTGAGCAGAGCAGTGCTTGTTAAAGCTTTTTCCCTTTAAACAGATGCTTGCTGTGTCTAAAAGCAGCACCTTGAAAACTGTGACAGTTAACCAAAAGATTAAAGAAGGCAGTTTAAGTAGCACTAAGCAGAGGCCGGATATCACGGATAAATTCACACAAATCTAATATTGACATAAAGTTCACACAAATCTAATATTGACATAAACACAAGAGCAGTCATTGTAGAAGTACGTAGCCTGAAAAAGTAGAGGAATCCACAGACAGTCTCTAGTGTTTATGAGTCAAAAAGCAGTTTACAGGTAAGATTCTTCACATTTAGATATTGAATTTCATTGCAGTGTATTGCTGCCTTTTGATACCGAACATCTATTGCACTCGGTTTGGCCATATAGTACTCCCTAGTTTGAAATGAGATACACTTGATGTTAATATGCAATTTGATGAATTACAATGAGCTTGGACAGGGACACTGGGAGGGTTAAGCTAATGAGCTACTATGTTATATTCAGCCCTGGAAGCATTTTGAATATCATGCAGTAACTATAGTAATCTAAGATGAATGCGTTACCTGTTTAAGAGGTGTTACTTCTGGAGTTTATAGATTTCTTTACGAAAAGCAGCAGATATCTTTTCTTTTCCTCTTGATTGGCATTTCATGCAAATTTTCATCACTGACATGTAAATGCATTCACTTTACTGATGAGAGAATTTACTGAATCTATTTTCATGCTCGGTCCTGACTACATAGTTAAGATCAATTATTTGTCTGGAATGAAATTAATATGTTGGTATTTATCACAGGATATAATGAACCAAGACAGTGAAAGAACTTTTCATTTATTTGAAATTTGAGGACTAATCAATGTGACTATTTTTTTTCTTTTTGTGTGTGTGTGTGTGTTATTATTGAACATTGTTGACTCCACCAAGGAGGTTATGTTTTTACCAGCGTTTATATGTTTGCTTGTTTTTTTGTCTGTTTGTTTGTGTTCAATATAATTCAAAAAGCTATGGATGATTTTCAGGATATATTCAGGAGTTGTTGGAAATGTGAAACGGAAGAACTGATTTAATTTTAGTGGTGATCTGGATCACTGTTTGGATCCAGGAATTTTTTTTAGAACTGTGGCCCTTGGCGCAGGTTTGTGCTCTCTACTGTCTAATTTATAGCATCATCGTTCCCCTTTCTCATATTTTAATTTAATGAAAAACATGTCTTGTGTTTCTTTCTTTTTTTTATTCTGTTTTGGGTTTTTTTTTTTTTTTTTTTTTTTTTTTTGTGGGGGGTTTCTTTGGCATGAGGCACATGGAATTTAAGAGTAGCTGAAACTCACATATACATACATTTACATATACATATGCATATACATATGCACATTGTTGGGGTCATTACTCAAAAAAATAATTAGTTACTAACTCTTTTTTTTAAAAATTGTGTTAGCTCTAATGCAATTTATTGTTCAGCAGTAGATGAGAACGTGAGTGAGAGAGATGTCAAAATGGAACTTTACGCCTGTAAGAAGCAGCTGCTAACTAAACGCCTACATGAACGTTTAGCTCCAACAAAACTAGTTATTTGTCTTTTCTTTCCATCTAGAACTTTTGGTCATGAAGTGCAACATTTTTTGACAGTAACCATGCTGTTCTGCTCTGTTGCCTCCACTATCTGAAAACTCCAGCAAAAACAGCTGTTAAACTCCCGCTTCCAAACCAGCTTTTTACTGAGTAAGTTATATTTAGCTATATTTGTAATGAAATATCTTGTAGCCATCAGGGTTCTCAGAGATCGTCGATAGCGGAATGATTTTACACTGCAACTGATCAATCAGAATGATCAGTTAATATGACAGACAGAAGATGTTTTTTCAACTGATGTCTAAAGTCAAATAAAATACCTCAGCAGAACAAAAACCCTAGTGAGTTCTACACCGTCTTCTTTTAATCTATGAAGTCTAGAAGTGAAGACACGAGCAGTTACCTCACTCACATGGTAATGTGTTCAGGCACTGACACACACACACACACACACACACACACACACACACACACACACACACACACAAACACAAACAGGCAGCACATGCACATAGCACTTAAATTGATCAGAACTGCACACACAGGGCAGTATGTGTGTGTATAGTGCGGGTATTGCAGGAATGTGAGTTTTGTTCCTGACATTTTAAGTGTAGTGTTACTTTACTTCATTAGCTCAAAAAGTAACGTACTTTGTAACAAGTTACCCCAGTACTGCTTATATACATATACATATGCATAAATGTAGGAAAGACAGCAGGAAGTAACTTATAAGAGGAAAATAACCAACCCTTCTCATGTAAAACTTAACATGAATCTGTCTTTACATCTATAAAACATGTTATGGTTCAAAATAAAAAAAAAAGGTAAGATGGCAACATTTTAAATAGGTTGTAGTAGTATACACTGTGTAAGCTGAAAAATGTTTTCATTTCTTATAATTACTTTTTGCTTTGGGGATGTAACCCGAACCATGAACTAGTCATGAGGGAACTTTTGGCTTATGTTGTGTTTATTGCTGTCAGGTGAGTACACGTCTTCACAGCATCAATGTTGTCACCAGTTGACACATCATCAATAGTTTTTAATCTGGACAGATAGATATTATGAATTTACACATATAATGCAAGTTTTTCATTTGCTGCATTCACACACAGCTAATATTTGTTGCTAAATGCTAACCTCAGCAAAACTTTACACCACAAACTGGACCAAGTCGCAAAAGAAACTTTACATCAACTTGGATTAGCGCCTCTTGTTTGTTACTTGTTTAAATTTAGCCTAACAAAATACAGATGTTGAGCTTAAAATTTTGCTATTAACTGGAATAAATCCTTAAACGTTAGCAACAGCTTGGTTTATTGAGGCATCAGGCCAACCTTTTAGAATCCCTAATTTCTGAAAAGTCAAGTCTGTAGAGTGTGTATGCAGCTGTAATTTCCATAGCTTGCCTCTCCTTGCTCATGCATTCAAGGTGTGTCTGTGAGTGTATTTGCTTGTGTGTGACTTTGACCTTTGCAATTCCACCAGGGACACCAGAGCTCACAGTGCAGCCTTTTCCCTGAAAACCCAGAAACACACAGACAAAGCAGTGTGCAAGCAACCATTTCCTTCTGTTGATGAAGCTTATTGGCCACAGAAGTTTCTCATCTTTCTGTGCTGCATGTGTTTCTCTGCTTTGGTCCTCCAGTTGGACAGATTTCTCACCACAGAGTTTTAAAGGCCCACTCTGAATCTGAAGTGAGCAATCCTGCTGGGAGGGAAGCCAGAACCCAAAGTTCAGTTCTGGGTCCTTTGGATTTGCTCCATCACCCTCAGATACTTCAGGACAGAGCAGTATGTTTGAAAGAAATAAAGACACAACATCTATCTTGACCTGTAATTTTCTTTCCACTTTCCTTACCTCACTCTTTGATCTTGCTCCTTCTCAGTGCCCTTGCTGATAGTTATGTATCCCTTGTGACTCTCCCGCTGCTTCTTCCCTTTACCCTCAGCCTGACCTTTCCTGTCTTCCCTTCTTATACTTATTCAGCTCTCAGCTCTCAGTCTCTCGTCTGTTTCAAGTCTTTTCCCCAGATGGCTCATCCCCAATTTTCTGTCATTACTATCTATTCCCATACCCATTTTTTGTGCTTCTGTGACCATTCTTCCTTCCTTCCTTCCTCCCTTCCTTATTCACCTCCTCCCTCTTACTCTAACATCCGTCACTCTCTGCTTTCCTGTCTTTGTCAATCTGAACTTCCTGGAATTCATCTGGAGGAAGTGTTGCCTCCTGAACCTGATAACACTTCACCCAATCTCATCAGTTTGACTTGCAACACACATTTAGCTTGTGTGTTATCCATATTATATCCCACATAATGTTCATGCAGCACATAAAGAAAGCGTCATATATTCTTATGTACTTCTTCTCTGGGGTTAGGAAGAAGTCATACTGTTTAACCAAAGAGTAGCCTGTTCAAAAGCAGATTGTTATTGCTCCAAATCAACCTGGCAACAGTCAATTTAATCAGCAGTGCATTTGGTGACGTTTGAGCCAGGACATACAGTAGCCATATGACAAACTGCACAATTGTATGATTAAAGAACCTGTAGGAGTGCTTCTGCATGGGTCAAGTTAACATTTTTGCTTTGTTTGTATTTGTGTGAGTGTTTCTTTGGCATAAAAGTTATGTAGTCAATTGGTGTCAGAAGTGAGGTTAAAAAGCAAGAGCCTGGAGTGCAATAACAGCTAGAGCCATAAAAAGTTCTCCAAGACATTTATTCTCTCTTTTCTTAGACCCACTTCATCCTGTTCATTCTCACTGGGGGGCTAGAGCCTATCCCATGTTACCAGGTGAAAGATGGCTTTGCCCTGCACAGGTCACCACTTTTTACACTAAAAATAACATCTATGGCTCTCATGCTGCATTCAAGCAAAAAGAAAAACAAGATTTTAAAGATAATTAAATGGTAACAAAAAGAAATCAAATCTTGCTGTCTGTTATTTCCTGGAGTTATCAGAAAAAAAATGGACAAAAGTGACCAGAACAGAAGGACGACCTACGAACAACCTAATAATGACCTGTAGGCTGTACTTAATCAGTAAGTAACATTGAAGTTGCAGCAAATTTTCAAGTACTTATGTTAATTGTGTTTTTAGTCAGATAGTCTGTCCTGTGTGTGGACTTGTGCTAGATTTATATCTGTTTCTGGAACATGGCATGGCTTGGCACGGCTCTGTATATTCTGCTTGTATATTTTTTGGTATCTGTTGTAGGTGGCTCCATGTGACTGATTCTATCCAATACTTTTCTTTTTGTACTAGTTAAACTGAAGTTCAAACACTGACAATGCTGTAATGTTGAAACTTTGCAGAGTGCTGAATGATTGGTGAACACCACTGTTTATGTAAGTTAGTAATTCAGCTGCAAATGCACTAACACACATTTTTCCTCCATCAAGTGCATGTCATTGAAGATAACTAACAAATTACAGATATCACATTTGTATGTGTGTGGATCACGTGATGTGAGCTTGATGAATAAAAAACATGAGCATGTTTATTAATCACAAATATGGATTTATAGATGACAAAAGTGCATAACTGTCACCCAAATTATAAGTCCATTTTTTTACCATAATGTGATACTTTTTATGTTTCTCCAACTAACTATCACATTATAACGTGATAAATGCTCCACACCTTTTATTTGTTTGTTTGTTTTTGTTGCTTGTGTACAGCAGAGCCCTGCAGCCCAAATTTAACCCCATTAGAGTTACATTTTGGCTGCAGATCAAATGAATCAATGTTTGCCATAAATGTTTCATGTTGGTTCTGGCAGGGTTTCAATTGGGGCCCAACTTAGTAAGTTGCATGGGGGCCATGTATGCAGCATATACCTGCCAGTATGTCCATGTGGGGCTTATAAGAGTTCAGTTCCCGCTATATGGGTACTGAGTGGGCACAGGCTTAAGCTGGGAAAGTTTTGTGGGTCCTATGTGGTTTCTGTTAGGCCCCAGATGTGAAGCCCATGTAAACTGGCTATAGCCCCATTATGGATGTAGGTGGGGCCGCTAAGCATGGGCACAAACAGGGCAAATTTGAAAGCCCATGTCAGATGAGAAAATGAACTCTCAGATGGACCCCAGCTGAAACACAGTTAGAACTAACTTACACACAGGTGAGGCTACTGTGGAAAGTAAGGACAAACCCAAATGGGACCCTTTTATGCAGGTCAGATTTAACCCATGGACCCCACATGGACAGCCAGAGCCGGTGCCACAAGTCAAGAACATAAAGGGTACTTTCATAACAATGTTGTTTGGTCCACTTTAAACAAACTGAGGTCTGCTTCAAACGATAGTATGATCAATTTGTTCCAGTATAAACACCAACAGTACTCTGACTCTCCCAAAAAAAGCAGACTCTGTTCTACTTGAAAGCCAGGTGTCTGTGTTTACTTACAAATCATCAGAAAAGAAAGTGACTATGGCAGCCGCAATAAAGCATCAAGAAGAAGAAAGTGATGCAGATTATTGTTTGTGTTGAAGGATAGACAAAGTCGACAGCGTGCATTCAGAATATGTATGTTCTATACACCACAGAAAAATCAGGAACCCCATGACCAGAGTCCTGCATGGGTCCAATTTATAACCACCCGAACCCACCAAAATGTATCATGATAACCAAACCCAGCCTGTTTGTGTCTCCTGTTGAAATCTGGACCCAACGCAACCCGTTTATGTACAACCCCGTGACCCCATCCACACATTTACACATAAAGAACTTGATCAAAATGCCATACTGCACTACGTCCCTAGTCTGTTATTTTGTGACTTGGGGGCCTTATTCATTTGTTTTAGCACGTTTTCTCCATTCCTGAATTACAGAACCAACAGCAAAAAAATATCTCGCTGGCTTCACTGGGCACATTATGTCAAGAACCACAAAAATAAACTAAATTAAAAAAGGGAGAAATAAATTCAAATTCTGTGATCCACTCACACTAAATAAATATCCCCCTGCATGATATTTAATCTATGTATTTTTTACAAATATCGTCTCGTAGTGAACATCTGTTGTAATGGTGTGACATTGCCCAAGCAGTTTGGTCTGCTGGAGTTAAGTACAGTTTGAAGATAAAATCTAAAATTATATTAATTTATTGCTGCATTAACATTTAAAACACTGAATACAGCCAGCAGTATTTTAGATTAATCATTTTGCAGTAAGCATATGCAAAAAGCAAACATATAAGCTTTTACCAATGTCCAGTCAGCTTAGCAGAAAGACTGAATACATTATATTTTATCTGCATAAAGATGAACTCTTATCATGGTTTAAAACTTCTGTATGTTTCTCCTCAGGGCAACAAGTTATGTCAAATATATCTTTTAACATAGAACGCTACCCAAATGGAGATAAACTTGGGTTGCAGTTATTTCTTTTTCTGAGTCTTGTTGCATATCTAAAGAGGATTAAATTTTAAACTCACAACTGGAGAAAAGTGGCCAGCAGCGCAATCCAAATGTGAAGACTAATCTTTCCCCTCCAGACTAAATCTTCTTCCAGCCAGACACAAGTGAAAAGGTCCTGTGTAATGCTGTCACCAAACACCTTTGCAGATCCACAACACCAGTACCTTTGGGCCGCAAAGCACTCTAGCCTATTGAAAAATAGATGTTCCAAATGAAATATAGATGCCCTTTGGAATTGTATAACAAGTGTGTACTGCAAACATGTCTATGGTGTAACCATCATAAAACTGTCACTAAACAGCCTCAGATTAAAAATGAGAGGGCTGGATGCACTCGGGTGCACAGAAAAATAAGAAATATTACTTCTCCGCTGTGCAGTTTGCCAGAAGTCAGTAAGAGTAAAAGCAGGTAGGGTTTCTCTTTGAACACACAGTTTGAGCAGGCTGGGATAAGCAATTCATTACATCATGCATGAGCTGATACCTCTGAAACCGAACCACTTTCTTGCCTTCGCTCTTTATTCCCCCTCACTCTGGGCAATTTACACTTTCAGTCATTTGCAGCCTAAAAATTTAGGCTCTGGTCCATTGTATGAGTTAACACAAGCTTGGAGATCAGACTCGTTTCTGTTGTACTTTACTGTGGTCAGTCTTCATTTACATACATCATGTGTACCCTAGTACAATACAATTTTCCCCAGGCAGTCTTTAACATTGGTAAGAAATATAACAATAGCAAGTTTCAGAAAGCATATAGCATAATTGCATGTTTTAATGGTGCTACTACCCTGACATGGAAGGTCTTCCAATCTCCTCTTTTATGAACTTTGGTTTCATTTAAACAGTCCCAGCTTGCAGATCAGTGCTCATGTATAACACTTTCTATTTTTATAATCTCTTTTGTGTAATCAGCAGCTGGCTGCAACCTTTGGTATGAATATTTTACCTATGTCACCCTTTTTTTTCTTAAATGACATTGCCCAGAAAAGTTATTTATACTTTAATAGTTACAGTTTATCACTAATATCTTGTGAGTTTCACTGCCTTTCAGATCATACAATTATTTTTATCTGAAAGATTAAAGGACAGAAGGTTAAGATTAGCCTTATTTGCAACTCTAACACTGCACTTTTTAAGACAAACATAAATCATCCGGTATTATAACCACCATTAATTAATTTCTGGACCAATTTAGTCTACTTTAAACAAATGTGTGACATTTTATTCAGAAAAAGATTACACACACGCATGTAAATTTATATATATATATATATATATATATATATATATATATATATATATATATATATATATATATATATATATATATATATATATATATATATACACACATACACACTAAAGCCTTTCCATACAATGCGTTCCTATGACCTCTACCATACTTTGCATTATTTATGGCCACTGATTTGCTGTAAGTGTACAGAGAGAAACTTACAGATGTTTAATTATTTATAGGGTTCTCACATATGCATGTTTCAGACCTCATGCTAAAATCATGTCATTCAAACTCCATTGAAAGTAACTTTGATTATAAGAAATCAGAATCTGAATAAATACATAACTTTTACATCTGTTTGAATTTTTTGCTTTGATCTTAATTTTCACTTTTGAAAAAGATTACTGTGTGAAAAAAGTCAGCAGTAATGAACATAACTTGCTAACACAGCATATTGTGGTGGCAAATGTGTCAAAACCTGGTGTCAGGCAGCAACACAAGCTCCTCTTTTTTTGCCAGTGATATGGTGTTAAAGAGCTGTACTTGTGTCTGATGTTTCTTGCTAGAACAGTCTGTTTGGTCACCAGGGTGATGAGTCCCGCCAAAGACAGGGATGACAATATCACCACTTCTGTGAAAAAGTATACTTGGTTGTCTGGTGTTTGTGTTTTAATATGTAAGTATGGGTGTTTTTATGATGTTTAAGACTCTTAAAAGTGTTAAAAGTGTTAAAAGTGAAGCCTATGTGGAAGTGCATAAAACTGCAGTTCCCCCTTCATCCACTAGGGGCTGCAAAACAGAGCAAATCCCCATAGACTCCCATGTTAAAAAGACCAACTTCACAGCAGAAATAAATATGTTTACAGCCTGGTTCAAAAATCCATTTTCGGTTTATAGGTCAGGTTTACCTTCATGACAACTGTGGGGGCGTGAATTTTTTTCAAACTCGCCCATTTAAAAGTAATTTAATCTCAAAATTTGGCATATTTAGGGGTGTGTCCTTTAGTACCCAATTTCCTGCTTCAAGTAAGAAGAACGTAGAACAACCGCGGTTTTTTGCCAGTAAACAATGTGACTTAGCTTTAGCTTGCTTACCTCTGTTAGTTGGTTAGCTCTTGTTATTTCCTGGTTAGCTCGGTAAGATCTTAGCTACAGGCAGCTCGTCACAGAGGCTCCGTCCATCTTTTTACTGTATATACAGTCTATGGGTGAGACACTTGATAACGAGAGAGTTACATTAACGGGGTCATAAAGGGCATTCAGTTGGGGACCAAAGTTTCAGGTTGTGTTGGAGCACAACTCTCTAAAGTTGTTTTTTTTCACTTTACCTCATGACACAGACCCACACAGCAGTAGTGAGACTGAGCTGCCACTGCTGCACAAATAACAAGTGTGTTTTGCTCAATTTTGCAATCTCAAGCCCAGCACACTCTGTGGAAATCAGCGTACCTCAGCCAGATGTTATGTTTACAGCGATGCTAATCAGCGAAGCTGCTGTGTCTACTCCACACGGACAAACACAAGCACCAGTATGAAGTACTCTGATGTTTCCTTTGGTTATTGATCCAATCCAAAGTATCCGAACAGAGAACACAAACATAAGACACACTTTCCTGGGTTTGGTGTCTCAAGCAAGTGAATCAGGGATAAAAGTCTGTTTACAACTGAGAGACTGTGCTGACAGCTTTCGCAATTGATATTTGTGCCACGACGCAAATGACTGCAGTTTATAAGACTCAAGAAGAACCAAGTCAACTGCAGTGATGAGTTACAAAAAGGAAGCCTTGGCACGGCAGAGCAGCAGAGGAAATGCCATGGTTTTGGCAATTGGGAGCATAGGCTTGTGTCTTAACTAGGATATCCCAGGTCAAAGGTCATCAATGTCAACAGGATGTCCTCTTCATTCCTAATGATCAACTTTCCTGAGCTCACAACCATCACATGTATGATTAAGCTGTGTATTTGATCATTTTGGTTAAATTAAACTAAGAGTGTAGGGATAAAAGAACATCAGTTGTTTCAGCTGTTGTCTCACACACCACCAAGCAACATGAAGTAAAGAGTTCCTCTCGTTTAAGCGACAACAGCTGAATTGAACAAGTAAGAGTCTGAGCTGCTGCAGCACATTTTTTTCAAGCTGTTTCACAAAAAATGTGATTGTATGACTTATGACTGCGAACAACTTGGTGAGATGGATTCTTGTTTTATTCCTCTTTCCACCTGGATCACAGGGCAAAGCTTTGATCGCTGAAAACTGCTGACAAATGTACGAAAGTGCGTCTGTGTGGGCAGAAGTGTGTGGCATTGTGTGCATGCAGTGAAAAATGTTGTCTTTGAATTTCTTTGACTGTTTTCACCTAGAAAAACTTCAGATGATCTGGTCTGATTTTTGTCATACCACTACCAGGCACAAAGTCCTCCTCAACTGCCCTTTGATATGATATTGGACTATGTTACACTCTGTCACATCAAATGTTAGGAGGGTAGAAACACCGAGCTTGCAGAAAAACACAGCAAGCGCCCATGTATCACTCTGCCCTCAGACACACTCCTATTGAATTATTGTTCCTTTCAGCATTCTAATAATCCTTTTAGGAGTGAAATATTTGAGCCTACAACAATTCACAAAAAAAAACAAAAAACTGAAATAATACATAAAATATTAAAGTGTTGATCATTACAGTTTCCTCTTAGCGATCTAAAGAGCCATTACTTTCCACGTTGGACTGGAAAAACCCTTTGCCTTTGTTTGACACATTTCCTGACAACACCCTCACTCCCCCAACTCCACCTGCCAACCTCTATCTGCTGAAACATTATTTCCATTATTGAGCTGTTGGGAAGCTTTTGGGATCAAAACTCTGCCCCCTTTTACCTCTTTGCTGCAACTACATTGTACTATTAAATGTTTAGATTTTAACCCCTGTGATGGACTGGCAATGATTGCTATGATAGGCTCCGGCTTCAGCTTTGGCCCTGAATTGGTCAAAGCGGTTAAACTATAAGAACCCAGTGTGACATGTATGATACATACAGTTTCTGAGACATTTGGCATCATTCTATGGTACAAACTTTGTTTAAAATCCTGTTAAACACAATCAAATTTTTGTCTTCTGCCCCTTAATGTCAACCAGAAAGCACTAAAACTTTTGACATATCACATTGTAATAAATAGTAAATATCCCTAAAAGATTTTTGGTACTTTTTATTGTTTAAGGACAAATTAGGACCTCATATTCAAAGAATGGACTTATATAGTCATTTTTTCATGGGATGGGTCTTTATGGGTTAAGAAAATGGATGGATGGATGGATGGATGGACAGACAGACAGACAGACGGATGGACGGACGGATGGATTGATTTCACCTCAAGGTACAGCAAGGTTTGTAAATTGAGGAGGCTGCAGTGCAGGCCTGAAATGAAAATCGTCCTCAAGTTCTGCTCTGGTTCAAAATGTTTGGACGTGTAATTCTATATTTATGTTATTCATCCAAAATAATTTTTACTAAGGTGCATTCTTGGTATTGGTGAACAACACTGGACATTTTCATGCTAACAGCTCTTATTCAAACAAAACTTGCAGCAGACCAGGTACATGTCTGGTCTCCCCTGCAAACCACGGTGGGTTTGTCCTAAATCATTTGGTGCAAAAGTAATGAACTGAACATCTCTGAATGCCTCTCAAAGTTTTATGTGTGCATCTATTTGAATAAAAGGAAAAATTTATGTCTCTGTCTAGGGACATTTAATATACAGTAAGCTGGAAAAAATATGGAGAGTGATGGCTTATATGATGCAAAATTAATGGAATGACAGAGTTGCAGCAGTGGTTCTGTTCATTAAAAAAAAAACTTTTGGAGGTAAAGTTTGTGGTACTTTCTGAACAGATTGCTCTGCTTCCCTCCATCATAACAGAATCTTCTCCAAGCTTCAAGGCTGCAGTGGAAATGGTATGTGAAGTGATACATTCACTGACTTCTTTTCCTGAATAAATTCAGTCCATTCGTTTTTTAGCTGACAAAAAAAATAAAAAAAGAAGAATGTAAAGATGTTCTATGAAACAAGTCTACTTTTTACTAAAGAAAAAGGGTTTAAAAGCCTAAAAAAATAAGTAAAATGGTCAAAAGTCCACAAACTGCTGCATTCATAAATATTAGAAATAAAGTACCCATGCTGATCTGTCAGTCCTGTACTTTCATCAAACTTTTTCCACTTTTTTACAGACTATTTCAGATATCAAGCATGAATCAAGCTCATATCTGCTGGTGTGAGAATTTCTGCTGATTGAGTCTCCAGCATAAATGTGCACTAGAAAGAAAGAACAACACTAACATAACATATCCCATATGCTCTCATGTCATTTGCCATCTTCATTATCTGAAACAATCGACACATTATTCTGGTTTCCCTTCTGTACCAGTAAGCCAGACAGTTCCAAGATGCCCTCTGGGTGCCTCCATGCGCTGATGTGAGGGAACTCTGTTTCTGCACATACTGCAGGAAGAGAGTATTTTGTTGCTGTCTCCGTTTTGTTTTCTCGAGTTGACAAGAATCAAAATACAGCTCGTCCTGGTGGCGACATTTCATGCTTCGTGTGGAAGCCTCATCATAGCGCCTCACAGCGTCCATGGGTTTATATCCCTCACATGAAGTGTTATATAGGTTTTCATATTCTCTCCCCACCTTGTCCTGCTGTACCTCCAAACTATCTGTTGAATTGATGAGGCTTTCATCAGTGGAAACTTTCCATTTCCTGTTTTTTCATATTAACCACACCCACTTCAATGTTTTTGACCAATAATACAATAGTTGGGCACAACACAAGAAAAAAGTTCTGCTTTTATGATGTGATGCATTTAAGCTGTGAGAACTCCCAACATACATCCTCCTTTTTGGAGACTTTGTAGATTAAACTATATATACGGACCTTTCCACTGCCCATCTTGGTAAATGTAAAGTTCTAATGGGAAAGCCTGCTTGCTTTCATCCCCCCCGACTCCCAGAGCTCCAAGGACCACACCAAAGCTGGTTATGAAGAGGCTCCAGGTACACAAGGAAGAGTCTGAGGTATTCAAATGGCCTCTAAACCCCTCAATCTGATGAAATGTCGTGGCTTTCGTGTGAATCAAGTCTAATCTACAAAGGCCCCACCCCCTACTGGGCTCAAAGGATCCATTATCATCTCCCAAAGGCAGACACAGCAGGTCTCTGACACCCTGAGATGATCTTTGTCCAGGTATTGACTGGTTAGAGGCCCCTAGGTTGCATGCAGACCTGTTATTATTAGTTGTTGGAGCAAGAAGTGGCAGACTGCAGCTAAGTAAAATAATGTTTATTGGAAAGATCTTTTGGAAGAAGCAAAACTAAAAATAATCTGTCATGATAGTAGACGTTCAAACATGAAACTCAGAAAACCCAAGAATCCAAAATCGCTTTGACTGCAAACATCCAGATGGGACTTCCGCAGCTCATCTTTCCAGAACAGACTTTATGACAGAGGCAGAGGCAGAGAGGTGCCGGCAGCGCACTAGTAAAGGCACACTGTGATCAGCTGTGTGTACGGCTTGCTCCAGTCTTAACAGGCCTTTTACCTGAAAAGAGTCTCTAAAACATGAGCAACAAAATGCGGAACAAAATCTCCCGAAAATAAACCAAAAGTGTGGTTTGACCGTTTGGCCAGTGCTGTCCTACTGACACCAAGATCAACTTTCTGGTTGATGGCCTCTTTTCTCTGCCAGCTATTGGAAATGAAGGCTGCAAATCAAATGAATAAATAAATGAATATATAGACTGGTGTGTTTATTCCCATGATGAGGTACAGCTGTAGCTGGAGAGAAAGGATAATCCAAGTGAGGGCAAGTGGAACCAGGAAGGCAGGGCATGACAAGTGTGGCTGGAGAGTGAAGGTAGTTTCAGAAAGAGTAAACACTTCACAGGGTGTAAAAAAAGGAGAAAAAAATCAATATCTACCATTTGTAACTATTTAATATGGTAAAATGATTGTAGTTCATTATTGTATTATTATTATACCCATCAGGGGGCAGTAGACTGGATTTTGAGCCACGTTTTTGACCATAAAGTGGTGCAAAAGGTTTTACAAAATTTTATATAATAAATATGATTCATAGAGCATATACAGCATTAAGAGTAAAAATGACACATTTTTCAGTTAAAACTGCCAGTAGCAGGATCCATTTTGTTGCTTTTTAGTTTTGGTGGTTATTATAGAAATTTTAAACTAGTTTGTTCCCTTTCCAACCCCAGATGCCATCAAGCAAACCAGTTAAGCCGGATGCTGAATCACATGAAATATATTTGTTGGAACTCTTTAACTGGCTCTCCAGGAGGAAAGTCATTCATTAGCTGTCTGAATAGCAAAGAGGGCATAATAACAAGGCAATGAGAGGGAAAAGGCAATGAGAGAGCGAGGCATGGAGGCACATGAGAGTTTAATACAGAGGGAGGGGAGCTGAATTAAAAATGCTGGGGTAGACAACACAAAAGGAGTAGCCACAAAAAGATAGCTAGCACAATCTCCATGTTACTACACAGCGGCGTATCCCTGCGAAGCAGACTGCTCTGCAGGCCAAACAGTGTTTTATTCATGTGAGAGCCGTCACAAAAAAGTGCAAAGCTTCAAGGCTGTTCAGTCTGTTGCTCAATTATTCATCAAGCAGAGAAATGTATCCTGATTGAAGCTGCTTTGAACTTGGGGCATCATTTTTCACAGCTGTTTTTTTTTTTTTTTTTTCTTGCTCCGCTGTGTGTAATGTACCGCCAAACAGAGCCGCGTCTCTCAGCCTTCCCTCCCCACCGGGACTATGAGTGTTAATTTATACCAATTTAAATTTTTTATGATGCAAAAACCTATTCATGCTAAATTAAGCCCTCATAATAACTTAATAGCAGAGAGCTATGCCCCCACTGCGAGTGAATAACATTATCACTTCAGACATGCTTAGGCATTCAATTTTTCATCTTTGACATATTGTGTTGTGAATGTGAAACTGTTATGCCATGTGATCTGTTACTGGCTACTTGTGCCGTTCATAGTTGTGGCTGCTTTTAATTCAGCGTTGAATTATTTCCAGGCCATATGTGAGACGTTCATTTAAATAGATTCCCAGTTTAACACCATAAAGCCAACATAACAAAGAACACTTTCATCCTGAAAAGCCCTCAGAAGAAGCACTTTCTGTCCCTGCTCTGTTAATGATTTCATTTAAAAAAAACTGTCAAAGCTTCACACATCTATTCATTTCATTGCATTTTATGTAGCCTCACATGCGCCTGTCATTCATATATCTGCATGCTTGAAGGGAATCTGGGGCCCTTTCAACATGCTCCGACACCTTGTTAGTCTGAATGCTAAATGGTAGCTCCATGAAACATGATGCTGCTGCGACGCTTATCGCCTCCTTTTCTCCCACATCTTTGTTTTTGTTTCTCCCTCATTTTCCACCCTCTTTCCTTTTGTTTATTTCCCCTTTAATACCCCATTGCTATCTTTCCAAAGACAGGCTTTGTGGCGACTTCAGTGAAGCGACTCTTGTGTCGGTGTCACTCTGAAATCCCTGGAAAGCCTGAACTTCTACCCCAGCGGAGAAATAAAAGCCCTGTCATTTGGAAGTGATTGAAACAGATTCCTCCACACAGACACACAGCCTCCAATTAAAAGGCAGTTATGTGGCAGGGATATGTCGTTTGTTTTGGTTTGTTCACATCCTTGCAGATAAAAAGGCAAGTTTTCCATCCCAACTCCTGTCGATTTTCGCAGCCAGAATATGAGGATGGTTATAGTCCTCGTCTTTAAACAGTCACAGTTTTGATTCAAAAGCTTGTAATATTTCAGGTCACATTAGGACTGACTTGAATGTAAAGACAGAAACCAAAACATACAAGAGCAGGGATTAATTTAAACCTGAACGCACATGTTATCCAAGCTGTTGGAGTGAAGTAGGTCAGGCCTGTCAGAATTTCCTCTTCTTGCTGCAAAACTTGCAGGTTGTTTACTGTCTTGACTGATGAGACATCTCTCATGCATTTCTCAGATTTCCAACATGAAGGCACTCTGTGTAAAATATTTACATGCTGCCAGGAAAGTAAACAAGTGCCCTTGGCTTGCTTACTGGGACCAATCAAAAGTTTGGGCTAAAGGACATGAAAGTCAAAGACAGCATGCGACATATGGAGTGGGCAGGGTGCTTGTGTTTGTTTGCATGTGTAGACACGTGAGTTAAGTTTTCACTGTGAAAACTTGTGCTGATAGTCAGAGTGAATTTGTGTGTTATGTGCCGTCTGTGATATGAACCTCTGTTAAAAGAGCAAAGGAACCCAGCGTGGCACCCTGTTGATCATAGGAGCCGCAGGCCTCAGCAGCTGTTGCACTTGTCTCTGTGAAATGAGGAAAACATGGCAATTTCAAATAGAATTGCCACTCTGCAATCATAAACATGAAAACGTACCCATATGCTAAAACGTTTCAGTTACTGTGGAAAGATTCAATAAAAAAGATAGTTACAGATTTAGTTTGTGGGTTTGGTTGGTGTGTTAGCGTTGGTGTTGAAGTTTTATCTCAGCGGCGCCTGCCTGATTAGCATATTCCATCATGTTAAACAAATAGAAGACAATGAGGACCATAGGGATGCGGGACAAACATGTGTGCCGCATACAAAAAAGATAAATCTGCTTCCAGTGGCATACAAAGGCCTATTGTTGGTGCTGCATTGAAGATTGATGAAGTTCCTTTATTGTCAGAGTGACTTCAACACAGAGAATGCAGCAGCTAATGCCGTATAAGCAGAGGTGTGATTGCCGTACACGCGCGCTACAAACCAGCCGGAGTCATATCGTTGTTTGTTGTGCAGACTGAAATACAGACCTTCAAAACAACACAAAAGAATCAAAGCTACAAAGTCATTTCCATGCTGAACCAGACCTGTTCTGCTGTTCAGCATTCGAGTACGCCACCATGTAAAAAGATACCACATGTCTTTCGGGGGTTTCTTCTTACATGTGCAAACAGAAGATAACTGGAAGACAGATGTGTCTGCTAATGCAGACTGCTCCCACAGATCCAATCAGAACAGTGGATCTGTGTGCTAAATTCTCTTGAGTTGCAATCTTCTGTATGTTTGAAACAAACACTTGTTAAATACCAACTGTGTGAGCTCATGTGGTTTTGACTGAAGAGTTACAGGGTGGTGGTTGATCTCGTGTGTATAATGCATGCATGTATGGCAAATTTTATTTATTCTTCTTCATCCCATGCTAATGTGTTCAACTTAGTTTGTCACTGTAGTCCAAAAAAAAAAAAAGAGAAGCAACAAAAATAGGTCACATAATTTGCTGTTTGTTTAGGCTGTTTGCTTCCATAGAGACTAAATACAAAAGATAAATATTTGCAAAGCTCCCTCACTCACATAGTTTAAGTGAAAAAAAGGGAATGAAAGGAAAATAAAAATGTACAAAATTAATTAACTCAGAAGCATGCATCTGCAACCATATAGCAATAGGACAATACACTCTGGTCATTAAAATAAACGTGTTGTTTTTGTCTCTTTCAATCGTTAATGCAAATGACAGTAAATAATATTTTTAATCATCAAAAGTCATATGCAAAAATAATAATTACTAGTAGCATTCAGAGAGTGCAGGCCTCCACAAAGTCGTTGTAATTTCTTTTTACCACATTAGTTTTGAGTTAGAAGCCCTAATGGCAAAATGACACGAAGATCGTCAAAATGCCAGAGCAGCTGGTGAGAAATTTTTGCATCTGTGTCATCGCAAATATGCAAACATATTGACAGGGAAATGGTAGGGAGTGTCCACACCACCTGCTGGAAAGCACACAACAACCTGCTCATTACCTCAGGTAGACGGTACAGGTCTATCCAGGCCAGAACCACCAGGACACCACGCAACCATAGACTGCAACCATGGAGACGAACCACATCCCAACACAAGGACTGTGATCTGGACCATGCAGTGTTGAAATAAACCTCCAACTTGTCTTTGAATTGAAGCAATAATCCCTACAACTCCAAGTGTGTTTACAGACCTTTTTTTACATGTCAGCTGTAAGCTGACATAGTGGAAATATGCATTTTATGTAGATGGACGATGGTTAAAGAGGCAGTGAGCGACTGGACTTCTGCTCAATACCACAGCATTATTCTTTGTCTTCAACAACTCAACTGAAACATTTCTTTTCTCTTATAAACTTCTCTTCCTGTATTCAATCATTTTCATGTAACTTCATATTCTTGCAGCGGTTCATATCAATGCAAAGGTTAAGTTTCATCTGACAGCAGTGCGGATGGTTAACACTCATCATGTGTTTGTGAAGAATCCAGGTTCCAGTCAGACTCCAGGCGAAGTTGCTATAGCTCAGGCCAGTGGTTCTCAAATCTTTTAAGCCATGACCCCCAAGATAGCATAGGTTGGAGTTTGTAACGCCCAATGCAATGCCCCGACCATTGTGTGATATATCAAATGGTTGATCCTGCCACCACTGTCTAAATGTGCAGCTGGAAAACTGTCAAGATCTTCACGAATGAGGATGATGTGTTTTTTGGTACATGGGATTCATTGCTGCAACAAGGCACTTGCATGCCCAGAATCAGCTTCTCTCACTGAGATAATGCCAAATTCACATTAATGCAGCAGTGTACAAAATGTGTTAAACATGTGTAAAAAAAAAAAAAACTTAAGGTGCTCATTTAACAGTTTTAACAGCCTTGGTTAAAAAAAAATTTACAATTATGTGTTGACCGAATAAAATAATCACATGACCACAAAGGGGTCTCTATCTCCAGTTTAGGTTGAATTCTCATTCTAGGGGTTGTTATATGGAAGTGAGAGTTAGTTACATCCGTCGAGGCAGATGTAACTAACATGCAACTGCATTTTCATGCAGACAGTCCACCCACTCGGCAAACGCAGGGACTGGCAGAGGCTGAATGTGGACCGAGGCCTTGAGCAGAGTATATGTGCTCTTGGAGGAAGAATGAGGGATAAACAACTTCTTAAGACTCTTGCATTCTGCTGAACCTGTTTTCCTGCTGCATAATTAACACTGAAGAAATGTAGTAAAATAGTGTGAATCAGTTTCCGGTAAGTTTTCCACAACTTCAGGTTATCATTTATATACTGAACAGAAACATAAACACAACACTTTTGTGTTTTCTCCTATTTCTCGTTTTGCTTTTTTGGAGGGTGTAGGTGGGGTTGGGGGAGGAAGGGTGTCTGGGGAGTGTCAGAAAACCAATGAGTATCTCGAGTGACCTCCATTTGCCCACATAGTGGAATAAATCTCCTTCACATGGAAATGATCAGGTTGTTGATAGTGGCCTGGAAAATATTGGTCCACTTCTCTTCAATGGCGGTGCAAAGTTGCCGGGTACTGGCAGGAACTGGAGCACACTGTCGTATATGCTGATCTAGTGCATCCAAGACATGTACAGTGGGGACATGTCCGATGAATATGCTGAAACTTGGACATTTTAAACTTCTTGGAATGGCGTACAGATCCTTGCAATGACGGGCCGTGCATTATAATGCTGCAACATGAGGGGATGGTTTTGGATGAACGGCACAACAATGGTCCTCAGGATGAGCATTCAAAATGCCATCAATAAAATACACCTGTGTTCGTTGTCCATTACACATGCCTGCCCATACCATAATCCCACCACCCCCATGGGCTACTCCATCCACAACGCTGACATCAGCAAACCCTAAATTACTTTCTCAAACTTTAACTGACTGCATTTCACCTCAGCTCTACAGAGCCTTTCCTTAGTTTTACTTTTACAGGCTTCACTTATTAAACCTTGGTTCACTCTGACTGTCTCTATCAGTCTTATTTCTAGACACATGCTGCTTTTGGTCCAGGGACAAGCTTTTCTAATAAAGCCACTGTGCATCACTTTCACAGAAAACAGTACAAAAACAAAATTAGGATTTCCCTTAATGAAGACAGGGGACAGCCAGAAAGATATTTCCTCAATAGATAATGAGTTGGTGACTACTGTACTTTTTTTTTTTTTTCCACTTCAGTCTTTATTAATTTTTTTAGAAATAAAATATAAACATATACAGAAGGCAAACCAGTGCCCCTTCGATGCATAGATTTACATTGTGTAAAATAACACAACATTAAAAGAAGAACAAACACACAAAGTGAGAGCAACAAAAGAAAAAAAAAAAAAAAAAAAAGGAAAAGACAGCAACCAGTATTCCAATATACAGGTATATACGAAGAATCGCAATAAATCGAATCGGCACCCATACATTTTTCTTCCTTTTTTCTTCCCTTCTCCTTCTTTTCCTCTTTTTTTTTCCCTTTTTCCCTTCTCCCTTTTCCTTCCCTTTCTTTTCTTCCCTTTTTTTCTTTCCTTCCTTCTTTCCCCTTTTTCTCCCTTTTTCTTCTTTTCTCTTTTTCCTTTTTTCCCTTCTCCTTCCCTTCTTTTCCCCTTTTTTTCTTCCCCTTCTCCTCTTTTTCTTCCTTTTCTCCTTCCCCTTCCCTTCCTTTCTCTTTTCTTTTTCTCTTTCTCTTTCTCTCCCCCTCTTTTTTTCTTTTTAAAATGTGTTCTTTGAAATTTTGTAGGCAATCCATTTGTCCCATTTTTCATGAAATTCACCCTCTTTAAGTCTCAAGACATAAGTCATTTTCTCCATGGTGAAAATCTCCTGAACGACCTCCATCCACTGAGTATGGCTGGGCGGTTCAGGTTTTAGCCATCGCCGTGTTATTGCTTTTCTTGCGGCTGTCAATAATATTTTTACTAAATACTGGTCATCCTTATTTACAACATCAGAAAGATAGCCAAGATACAATGTAATGAATGTCAAAGGAATGGGGTATTTTAACATCTCGCACAAGGTTACGTGAACAGATGTCCAAAACAATTTAATCTGTGAACAATCCCAGAAGATATGAGTATGATTAGCACCTATAGTGCCACACTGCCTCCAACACATTTGCTGACAGGATAATTGTTTACTTTTAATAGATGGCGTAATAAAGAACCGAATAAAGTTTTTCCAGTTAAACTCTCTCCATTTTAAAGAATTTGTAGAAGACTGAGATAGCTCACAGATTTTATGCCATACCTCATCAGAAATTGTAGTAAGTGATTCCTTCTCCCCTTTTTCCTTGATATACAGAGTTGTACGTTTTTGACAGGACATTAAGCTCAAATAAAGCTTAGATATAATTTTACGTGTTTTTTGTTGGTACGCATCGCATATTGTCTCTAAAACTACATGAGATACACTTCCTTTTACTTTAATTTCTTTGTTATAATATTCTCTTAGTTGTAAATACCGAAATAACTACTGTACTTTTAAAGTAGGAAATGTCCTCATTTACACCTGCCAAAATGAATTTAGCTGGTTTGGCAGGTGTTGATTTTGAGCACCAGTCCTTACAAGTAGTCATCAGCGTTGACAGTTTCAGAGACAGTTTCAGTCTAAAGATGAAGTAAACAACAGTCTGGTGATGTGATGCAAAAAATATTGATGAGGCTTATACTGCAATGAAATTTGAATTTCTTTTCCCATCTTGCATATTGAGACTGCTCAGACTGTTTCCTGCAGTACATGATTAAACAATTGCCTCATATCTCAAAAACAAAACAAAACAAAACAACTTTAATCTATCAATTCTCTGAAAGGTGTGCGATCTTTTGCTTGTTAAACGATGTGTATCTGTACAGAAAAAAAATGTATTTAGTTTTGTTTTCCTGCTTTCCCTGTGCCAAGAAAACCAGCTGCAAGTTGGAACAGTCTATCCAGTCTTCAGAGAAGTTACGATCACAGGAAAGATACAGTGCACTCCTCCTGTCGCTTTAATTCTGCACCAGTTGTACTGGTAAACAAAACGATAATTAGATTTACAAGCTTTCATAAATCCATTTGAAAAATGTTCACTTGTGTTCAAACACAGATGTGCACTTTGCTGCAGTGCCAGGGTTTTGTTTTTGGACTAGTCAGAGTAATTATTGGTGGGCCTTGTGATACCATTATGAATGACTTTCTTTTCAAGGTAACTTTATTGACACCCAATAGTAGATTTGTTGTAAAGTAAATAGGAAAGGAAAATAAAACAAAACAGATAAAAGAAGACAGAAGAACAATACAAAATGCACACACACAAAAAGTGAGCACTCATCTGAGGCTTGGAATATAAACAAGTACATGAAGAAGAATTAAATGAAACATTAAAAAAGAGTTAAGACATAAGAACAACGAAGCCAAACTGGAATAAATAACAAATAAATGGTGGATTTAAGTTAACGATTAAAAAGTGCAATTTGTTTTATTTTATACATTGGCAGGAACAAGCTGTTCCTGTAGCATGTGTTGTTTGACTTCAGGACAAATTTCCCAGCCTGATGGCATGAACTTGAGCTCTCACCAGCGGATGGGAGTCATCGTTTCAACTTGAGCTTACCCTTTGCAGCATCTGATCTGGTGTAGAGTGACTTCAGACTCAGCTGGGACTCCCAGATCAGACAATGGGACCATTTATTTGGTCTGAGTTTGGTGAACTGCACTGGCTTATGAGAGAGCAAGCAGTGAGATCCAAAATGCTGGCTCTCTACTGTCACAATGGCTGGCAGCCAATGAGTCAAAACTCAGAGACCGATACACATTACAGTGAAAATGCAGCTTGATAACTGTATTCAAACACCAACGTGATGGAAAACTCCAGCTCTCTGTTGCAAAACTAAGACACCTTCCTGCAGATGAAAGACTGACTGGTTTCAATCTGTATGAATCTAGAGACCTTGTTCCTCGCTGTTTGACCTTTGTTGTTCTTCCCTTATCAAAAATGGAGTCCTTTTAAACATTAGCCAGATTGTAGCTAACATAGCTCTTGGCGCTGACGCCTGTGATGAACAGTCAGGACTCAGGATACTGACTCATTCCAATTTTTTAATGTATTCTAAATGGATGCTTATTGTGGCATGTCATTAACTTAGCTGTAAAGTATAACGTAAAAAAGCTATATTTTACATTAAACTTTTTATTTTTGTTCTGTAAGGCTACCTCTGAACTGTGATGTGTTGTTACAGACACATTGGCCACTTTAAAATGGCCTGTTGTAACTAGACTTTTTTGTTCTTTTCCAAAAGAACATTTATAGTCTTTTGTGAAATCCACAATCAGTATTAATAATTAAAAATAAAGCTTAAAAAAATATAAAATATCAAGTCATTACAGATACTGAACAAATGAAAGGGTGAACTTTACTTAATTTATAAAGCACTTTAAGACAAGAGCTAAAATAAGTGTTATACACAGAAGATAAAACTGTTCAAAACAACAACTATTAAAACCCAAACTAAAAAGAAAATACAATAAGTAAAATACAAGATAATGAACCAGAAAAGAATGACTTGATGTTTTATTTTAAGCGTGCTTTTGCAGTTTCTGTATCTCTACTAACCAGTGCAGTAATTTAATAATACAGACACACACACAGTCATGTTGCATATTTCATAAGAGACATCCAGAGTTGATAGCTCTATGTAAATTCCTCCACTTTGTGTAGCTGAAGATGGCAGGAGTAGCTGGCATCACTAGTTTGTCCTGTCCCTGTGAGGGGTTTCCTCTAGTTGCATCATTGCAAGTCTTTTGCACTCCGGTTGGACGCTGAGACATGCAAACGCATACAAAGCTCATCAAACTGACGCCTCTGTAAGACAACGACAAGTGAGAATGAAACACAACAAATTTTTTTTAATGATTCTCATGGCTGCATTTTAAATCAATCACAACTGCTGCAAGTTTTTACCCATTTTATCACCAAGTCGTTTTGTACGATGAGGTATGTTATTTCAATCGCACATCCCCTGACGACACTTTCATTCGAGACCTGGCACTTTCATATCAGCTTCAAATTGCAGATTAAATATCTGAAGGAAAAGAGGGAACATGTGGAATTTAGTTTGAGAAATATATAACTAATTATTTGTAGATATAAGAAGTTATGCAGAGCATGCCATTCACAAATATGAGTTCCTTACTTAATGACTAAAGCTTGTTACATACTCCACGAGAAGTGAGAACTTTTTTCTTGTTCTTGATTCCCTAAGAAGAAAATGACGTCATTTTGTTCTTGCAGGACGCGTTTGAAGACAGTCCTTGACACATCGGGCTGGCAGAACTTTTTTCTTGCGGGGCTCTGAGAAGTATCGTGTGATTGGTTGGACATTCATGGTGGGCGTGGTTAACATGGAAAAAGCATGAAGCTGCTTCTGCGTTTTTGCTTGTTGCAGGTAAAACAGACTGTTTTGATAAAACAGCTTATCGAGGTGATGAGAAAGTATAAACATTTATACATGTGGCATTAAAACACTCAAACTCAGCCGCGTGCACGACCTGCCCTGCCGCGGACGGAGTTGTTCGTTAAATATGAAACCAGAAAAGCACTCGGAGAGTGGAAACCTCCCCCAAGCACAATGTTAAAGAATCCTTTTAAACAATTCCTGGATCCAAACAGTGATCCGGATCACCACCAAAATTTAACCAGTTCTTCATTTTCACATTTCCAACAACTCTTAAATTTTTTATAAAAATACGTCCGTAACCTTTGGAGTTATCTTGAGCACAAAGACTCCGGGAAAAACTTAACCTCCTTGGCGGAGGTAACAACCGAGTTCACTGCACATAAAAGCAGACATCGCCCCCCGCAGTGATCCCTCCCCGCTGCAGACGGGCTTCTTGTGGAGTATGGAGGATGGAACAAGCTTAATAGAGAAGGACAAAGATGAAGAACTGAGTTAAGAAAATAGAAAACAAGACCTGAGGAGGAGTAAGGAACAATGAGGGAAACTGGTAGCAAGAGTAAGAACCAGATGCAAACAGTGTGGGCAGGAGATGAGGCTGGGGGAGAAAATAGTGCATTTCCAGGGGATTGCCTCCCTGCCAGATGACACAGAGGAGGGGTTTCAAGTCAAGACAGGCTTTTCTTCCCTGAACTCCCCTATCTGATGACAAAGGGAAGGGATGAGTGGGGGGGGGGGAAGACTGGGCCATTCAGGTGTACAAGAAGACTGAGTGAGCAGGCTGCAAATTTTCCATGGAAATAATGAGAGCCTTTAAAGTAAAACAAAGAAGTAAAAAAACAAAATGTGGCATGAAGAAGAGGTGAGACCATGAGGATATATCTGAAAAAAAAAGATAACATTTAACAGGAAGGAAGGCTAAACTGGAGCAGCTATTCATAAAGCAGGATGGCTTCACCAACCTTCTGCCTCAACCTGATTGAATTTTAAATTCTGTCACAATATCTTTTATTTGCATGCCAATACATGCATAAGAGCATTATAACTGCACCCTGCCTACCGAGAATATAGCTCAGCAATTTATGAAATAACACTTTGCACGATTGCCAGGCAATCACGGATGGGAGCTTCAGGGCTGCTGCAAATGGTTACAATTAAACATATTAATAGGGCTCAGATTACACTACTATCCACATAATCTCATTGCTTACAGTGCTTATCTGGTGTGATGGCTTTCTGTAAGCTGTTCTGCACCTCAGCTGTTATTACCAAGCCTCACATGAAGAGCTAATCTTTTGTCATTACACTATCACACAATATCTGTTGCTGCCTCTAAAGTCAATAAAAACCAATTAAGCATCCCGTAGAGTTTTTATTTTTTCCCCCTCTAAAATGTTTCATGTAGCTGTGAGTGTGTGACTGCTCTAATGTAGTCTACATCCAGTAGAGATGTGAGGCGAGTAGAAGCAAGGAGCGTTTAGAAAAAGGAATTTTTTTTTTTTTTTTTTTTTTACTTTAACTTCAAAAGTAGAGGCTTTATCACCACTATACTGGACTATACTATACTATGGAGCAGTGTTCCTCATTGCGCGGCTCGCGAGCTGCATGCGGCTCACTGACTCTTGACTTGCGGCTCATGAAGCGGAGTTTGAATTTATTTGGCATATTCACAGCTCCCCAAACAAAGCGAACTTTCCGAGCAAACAGACTTGGATTCAAATAAAAAAGGCTGATGTGAATGTGCCCTAACTACTTTACACAAAAAGTCAAGACTTTTCGCCTGTGTCATTATTTTATCACTTTATTAATAACACCAACGGGTGTTGTGTTATATACTGTAGTACAAAATTTAAAAATGTTGAAAAAAAGTTCATGTACCACACTTAAAACAGCACCTGGTTGACAGGTACTTTACTATGGTGGCCCACAGATACATTTGTGCTTCATATTCAAAAACACTTTGCATGTAAGTAAACAACTTCAAAAAGAAAACACTGCATAAACAAAAACTACTGCCAATGGCGAGTCCGGACCTTATACCAATATAACACTTACAGGATCAACTTGGTTGCGCTGCATGTGATAGAGTTACTGACACAACCATGCTCTTCATCTGCTGATAGAGGAACAAGATGACATCCCACAGCCAACCAGGATGGTGACCAGAGGAGGAAGAGCTTACCAATCTGTGTGGATGTGTGTCCTTGTGTGTTCTTATACAAGCTAAAATGAATGAAGTGTAAAAAATGACCATCATGTGTTGTATTTTCCTCTTTTTACTGTGGGAGAGTGCAATAATCTGTGGTGGTTCTCAAAATGGGGGTCAAGAGATCATTTCAGGGGAAAGGGGTTCACTGTTCCAAAAAATAGACATTTATCTAATATATTTGGTATTTTCATTCAGTCTGTCAACTTTTTTTTTGTGTGTGTGTCTTGTCCAGCATTTAGGCAAGCAGAATGATGGTCTGGATGCTGTGTTCTGCTGAGCAAGTTTTCTTTGCCAAGGGAAGCTTTATAGATATAATGATCCCCTTGACTTTCTGAATTTTTACTTTATTAGTATATTTATTTTGTATTATTGTTTGAATTATAGAGTTTGTACTGCTGGACTGGAGAGGACAGATAAAAGACAGAAAGAGAAAGAATATATATATATATATATATATATATATATATATATATATATATACACATACATATACACATTTACACACATATGTATACATATATATATATATATATATATATATATATATATATATATATATATATATATATATATATATATATATATATATATATATATATACACTACTCACAAAAAGTTAGGGATATTTGGCTTTCAGGTGAAATTTATGGAAAATGCAATATGTTCATGCTACAGTGATATAATATCATAAAAGTAAGACATTTAAGTAGAAGGATGCATTACTGATTTCCTCATCTCAAAAAATTCATTCAACACAAAAGGTAACAACAATGGTAGTTACACCACAACAAAAAATTTGAACGTCTCAATATCTGGTCATGTGCCCTTGAGCATCAATTACAGCTTGACAACGACGTCTCATGCTGTTCACAAGGCAACTTATTGCCTGCTGAGGCATGGCATCCTACTCTTCTTGAAGGGCAGCCCTCAGGTCATTGAGGTTCTGGGGTGCAGGGTTTCGAGCCTCTACACGACGGCTCAGCTGATCCCACAGGTTTTCAATGGGATTCAGGTCTGGAGAGAGTGCAGGCCATTCCATTTGAGGTACACCAGTCTCCAACAGCCGTTCCCTGATGATGCGGCCTCGATGAGCAGGAGCATTGTCGTCCATGAAGATGAAATTAGGCCTGTGCTGTTCATGTAGGGGCACAATCACTGGATTAATGATGTTATTCAGGTAGTATGGGCTTGTCACTGTACCATTCACAAAGTGTAGGGCAGTTCTGTACCAAGTGGACACCCCTGCCCACACTGTAACACCGCCACCACCAAAAGCTCGCCTGGTGACAACAGTGGCTGATGCATAGTGCTCTCCTTGACGTCTCCAACATGGTTGCCGGCCATCATTTCTGCTCAGTGTGAATCGACTTTCATCAGAGAACAGCACTGAGGCCCACTGGTTCCTCGTCCAGCGTAAATGCTCCCTGGCCCATGCAAGACGATGATGCCTGTGTCTGGTGGTGTGGTCAGGTACCCGTGCAGGTCGTCTAGCACGCAGACCACTCTGATGGAAACGGTTTCGAATGGTCTGACGTGACACTTGGGTGCCTCTCACCTCTCTTAAACGTGCCTGGAGTTGAGTGGCATTCATCATCCGGTTTCTCAGGGCAGTGTTCACAATGTAGCGGTCATCAGCACGGGATGTGGCCAAAGGACGTCCACTTCTAGGCCTTTCTGTAACTCTTCCAGTCTCTCGATTTCTCTGTTGCAACCTGCTGATGACACTCTGTGACACTCCAAGCTCAGTGGCCACTTCTGTCTGAGAACGTCCTGTTTGAAGCATCGCAATGGCAAGGGACTGTTGTTCCATTGTTAGGTGTCGTCTTGGTCTCATGATGTCAAAATGTGAACAGCATGATGAGGACAACTGTTTAAACACCAGCTCTAATTGAACCAGGACATTTATTGGTCAATTCAAGGATCACACACCTGCCGTGATTTTTGCCGTTAAGCTCCTTGTTAGAGAACAGCAACTTGTGCAAAATTTATTGAAACATTTAACAGTTGGACATGTGCATTTAAAAGCTTAGAGAAGATCACATTAAGTTCACCTGTACAGGTTTGAATGCATTTTAGACTTGTTGTGAAATTTCACCCAAAAGCTGAATATCCCTAACTTTTTGTGAATAGTGTATTTATATATATATATATATATATATATATATATATATATATATATATATATATATATATATACACACATCTATGCACACACATACATACATACGTACAAACATATACGCACTCGCCAGTATCAACACAGCTACATGTACACATACAAGCCAACTTTAGATCATAGTGACTAAACTATGAATCAAAAAAGTTAAATATAAATGAGAAACAAACAGAAATGAGAAAACTAGCTGCTGTTTGTGAATAAACCTGCAGACCTGCAGATGAACATTTTCCACTTCTTGAGGCATTTGTGCCATGTCATATATTATTAGTATAGAATCATTGTTAGTAGCTTTTGTATTGGCAAGATGTTGGTTTAGCTCTGTACTTTTGTAGTATCTGCCACTATATTTTATTTTCCATCATAATTTTCACCTTTTTTTTCCAGCTATTTTTTTTATTTGCTAGCATGACTTCACATACTGTTCAAGACCATATGTTTACACTGAACCCACTTTGACTGTGCTGCCTCACTGATGTGTGTATGCAGTAAAACGCACTAGCAGTGTATTAATATAGTGTCACACAATGTGCTAAAAGGTGCCATAGAGAGGTGTCTGCAAATGGAACAATGTGACTTATAGGGTTAGGCCCTTTAAGTGGACAACAAGGTTAGAAGTATGATATTTAAAAACAGCGATTTACTATTTGTCAGTCCAAAGATTTGCAGAAATATACAGTTCGAAACACCTGCATCCCTTTTTCTAACACAGGCTTAATTCTATAATCAATATATATGATGTTCTTTACAACAACATACCATATTTTAACAGAATGCTCTTTGCTTTTAATATTATGTAATGTAACTACATGCACTACACACAAATGGAATATGTGCTTTTTGTACGATATTGAAATATACCTAGAAAGCAGAATATAGTAAGGTATTTTAAACTCGGTGAACTTACAACATTGAAAGCATGTGTGTAACTATAGGTTTTGAAGTATTTATTGCACCACATGTTCACTAACAAAGTAATAAATTACAAAAAAAAAAAAAAGAGCTATGAATCAACATCTTATGATTGTTTGTTTTAAATGGTAGCTTGTATTTTAACAGACTTACTCATTAAACACTGGAAAAAGCAAATAGTTAAACCAACTTATTGGTTAATATGAATTAATATTAATTTTATTAATTAAATTTAAATACGTTCTGTTATAACGTTTATTCATTTTTTAAAATTAGATTTAATTAGATTTAACGTGTATTCCACTTGACTGTTTTCAGTAAAAAAAAATCTGTCAGAAATTTAAGATGTACACATTCACATTACATTTTAGTTGGTGAAATTGGTGTATTTTAATGTAGGATGATATATTGAGACAAAACCGTGACATCAGATAACCACTGAAGGCTGAAAAATGGGCAATTTCTTCTAACAGATTAACCAATTTTCTAACAGATTATTCCAGAGCACCATCTTAATGTCCACATAACAGACAAAAAAGCATGACTCAAAATTATAGGGTAGCAAACACAAAAAAGGTTAAATTCCAGCAAAATAAGAATAAATTTTTGGACAGTTTATACTCAATAGTTTGTGTAGATTCAGAGCTGTATAAAGTAGAAGTAAAAATGAAGTAGAAGTCCTGCCATGTTTTTGGATCGACCGGTGCATTTAGAACAGGTGTTTTCACTAACAGGCTCATCTACCCTGCAGTGGACCTGAGCTAATTAAATTCACCTGGTTTATGGTTGGAAAGAGCTCCTGAACAGGACTTCTACTTTCTACACCTCTGTGTAGATCTGACTAATAAGTTAAACTAACTTAAAAGATTACCTTGGGTAAATTATTCAATCACTTATTATTAATGGAGGCAGTTCATTTAAGTTGCTTCTATACTTGTCTTAATTTTAAATAAATCAAATCAACAAAAGCAAAATGCTATAACCAACAAAAAATAATAATCAAAATTAACCTTAATCAAAGTTAAGCACTTTTTACATTGCACTGTTACCAAAGTTGGGACGTTGACATTTTTTGTTGTGGTGTATCTCTATGACTGAGCCGAGCCCCCAATCAGACCAAGTCTAGTGAACTATATAAATGAACCTTTACAGAGTAAATTTACATGAAGCTTTTCTTCAGATGTCTTGTCCAGTTCTACCAAACACATGATATCACAAGAGCAAGTCATAACTGCTGCTATTTCTCATTCTGACTGATAGCCTCTGCCTGAAGACACGTCACAGTTCATTTCTGCTGCCTGGGAGGCCACTGGTTCCTCACTGAACTGTGGGAGAGATCCACGCTGGGGACAGGCTTTTTGATACACCATGAGCAGGCAGATAGCAGACATGTTGAGAAAAGCAACCACCAGCTTTTTGCAAAGACAGAAGCAAATCTACCAGATAAAAAAAGCACAAGTCTGCGCAGGGCTCTGAAGGCCAAACACAGTCAGTTTGACTTATCAGGCTGGTGCTGACAGTGGCAACGAGTTAATGGGCTCATCTGCAGAAGCTTATTGACAGCACAGCTGTCCTCAGTTCTGTCTAGACTTGTCAAAGACAGCATTGTGCTTTGTTAGAGGTGAGATGTGACAATTTCAACTCTGCAGCGTACCGTTCCATGTTGCTCTGCCTATTAAAAAACACAAAAGTCATTCATTTTTCACCATTTCACTGTCGTAAGAGTTTCTATCTGCTTCAGATCTGAATTTTTTTTACATTTTTTGCTCGTTAGAAGAAAAAAAGGTAAAATAGTCAAGACATAGATCCTTTAATTAAACAGAAATGCAGACAGAATTTGCCAGAATGTAGAATATAAAGAAACTTGTCAAGCTGTTACTGAAAGTGGAGAAAAATATCAGCAATTTGTACAAAAAACATGTCACATTGTTTTTTTTATAGAAAAAGAAGAGAGAAATATCAAAAAGCCCAGTGTGTTCGTCTTTCCTATGTTAAAGTAATGCTTTGCGCTGCAGTTTTGTCCTGAATATTTCATTGCTTTGTATGTTTATTTTATTCTTTTACTTAGTCTCTTTTGTAATAATCTAAATAATAAGTCTTTAAACTGATCCAAGTTTAAAGATCTATTAGAGCTAATTTTCACCTCTCACTTTGTATGATCGAATGTAATATATATGTTGAAAGCAACTCTTTACTGTAACTGACAGGATATGACTGACTTTCTTTTTCTGGAAGTAGATATGAAATAAAAATTTTAAAAAAACTACAGCTAATTACAGCATGTGCTTCCAGGATGCGGGTGTCGTTTCAGAACCAAGATGTAGAAAACCAACAGGGATCATCACAAATACGTGACAAGACAACTTCAATTACTCATTATCCTCCAAGTCCAACAGCAACATAACAAAAGAAAAAAGCTAATTAGGATTTGCATTATTGTAACAAGCTATAACTGTTTTCTCCCTACACCCAAGGTTGCATCTCCAATTACTGCTTGCAGAGTTGTGGGTGTAATCTCTGTGGGGAAGATGCACCACTTTACTTCAAACTGTCATCTCCTGTGTTCTTTCATTATCTGCACTAATCAGTTGTCCACTACAGGCAACTAAGATCTCTGTTGTTTGTCTTTCTGTTTTTTAATCCATGTCTGGCTTTGAGTCTGAACAGTTGCCTATAAAATTGTCTATCAACCAAACGGCAAAGGCTCAAATAGGAGAGCACAACTCATGCCAGCTTCGGGATTTATCAAGAGGCATATGCTGTTGTCAACTTTTATATGTATATATGTATATATATATATAAATATATATATGTATGTGTATATATATATATATATATATATATATATATATACATATATATATATATACATATACATACATATACATACATATATATATACATATATATATATATGTATATATATATATATATATATATATATGTATATATATATATATATATATATATATATATATATATATATATATATATATATATATATATATATATATATATATATATATATATACATATATATATATATATATATAAAAGTTGACAACAGCATATGCCTCTTGATAAATCCCGAAGCTGGCATGAGTTGTGCTCTCCTATTTGAGCCTTTGCCGGTTGGTTGCCACACGTGATCTAAATGTAGTGATGAAACTTAGTGCATATCAGACAGTAATGTCACAAATGAACATTTTATAAGTCTGAGGAACAACTTCAGTATAGAAACCGCTGGTACAGCAACAGAGCAACAACAAACAGCCGGCTCTGTGGTACGTAAATCTGCAGTTATAACTCATGCTAGCACAAGTTTCCAGCACTTCTACACAATTTCCACAAGTAATCCTACAGAACACTTCATTTTGTTAACTGCTACAGCTTTGACAAAATAAGCAGAACTCAGACATCAAAGTCCAGTTCATGACAGAGAAGCAACAAAATGCCACAGTTCTATCTCCAGGTCTTTATGGATCATACTGTGGCGTTTCAGCTTAATGCTTCATAAATATGCTCTCATAACAATTGCTAACAAACTGTTAAAAATGCTAAATTGTTAGCCTTAGTGTTTAGTCTGGGGAAGAGCCATCCTCACATCCACAGATGACTCATTTCTCCTTTATATCTTCTCCAGCCTTCTGCTGAACTCTGTTGTGAAGACACTGATATTATGGAGTCAACACTTCATGGCTTACTTAAGCATCTCATCATGCTGCTAACCGCCGATTTACTAGCAAGATTCTCTATAAAGAGGGTGCAAGTATAAGCCAAGGGCACCATGGGTACATTATAATCAGTTGTCTCTGCAGTGGGCGTGGGTGTTTCTATGGTGATGAATGGCTGGATGGTGCATTTGGGGTTTCACTGCAGATCAGTCTTTAGAAAGGCTTTCTTTAAAAACTGCTCAAGTGATTCAAAACTGACCCAGACAAATTATGTTATGCATAGTCAAATTACAAACCAGACTGGGTGGGAAAGAAGGAAACCGTCCAGTCTGGCAGTGCTGATTAGAGTAGTTGTAATTACTTTTTTGCAATCTTCTTCATGGTTCTTTAACATCACAGTAGCTGCTATTCAGCTAATGATCTTAGCATGTCATTTACAATGTTTCCTGCTTTGTAGCCACAATATCCACTTTTGTCATGGATTCATATAAAAATCTTCAAGCCAAGCAGAGATTTATCTTCTGGCGGTTCCTGTGCTTCTCTGAGTTTCCGTGGATGTTCCTGTGATGCAAAAGAAAAATGTCACATTCCTATAACAAGGGGAAAAAAAGCTGTTAGGGACGGTACAAACACAAGATGGGTAATATTACAGCAGTATTCAGGAGGATCTGCAAATTACGGATTCAGCTGCTTTCACCATTGATAAAACATAATGAATTAAAGATCAATCAATGGTTTATTTAAAAAAAAAAAAAAAAATGAAGCTGATCATGGAGGCCTTCCCTTCACAGATCATGAGTCACTTCTGTCTTCTTATTTCCTGACTCTTAACTCTTTTTCAGCTCACCGGATGCACTCTTATACAAAACCGTTCTCATGTACGACGCGCTGATTCATTCAGTATTCTGGCAGAACACTTAGACCTCAGATGAGATAGTTGTGAGATGACATGTCTGGTGTATAATTTGCTCAATGTGAAGAGTGCACTTGACTTCCTGTTGACTCACACCATGCGGGAATCATGGATGTGGGAAAGGAGGGAGGAGAAGGAGGTTATATGAAGGTGCCTTCAGTGCTGATGGGGAAATGGTGCCAGAAAAACCTCACAGGTAGAAGTTTTTCTTTAGGATTTGAGTTGCTCTCGATCAGATAATTAAATGCTTTTTCATGTCTTAACAGAAACGTTTTCGGAGTGCAAAGGAAAAGCTCGCAAACTTGCTCTCATCTCGTTTCCTCCCAGCTGGGTAACAAACGGCTTCCTGCAAAGTTCAGAGGACAGACGAAAAGTTTGCTCTGAAAGCTTGTGTGTCAGTTTTTTCCCATGTGGCCTGAATGCACCGTCAGACAGTGGAAGGAGGAAAGGGAGGGTCTTTTGCTTCTTCCCCTTTTCTCTCCCTGCTGGGCGTGGCAGCAGCAACACCTCGGGGCTCCTTTGCCCCCCTGTCTTTAATATTCCTTTCCTGCTTCCTCCCTTTCTCCTTCCCTCCTCCTCGCCTCCCCCTGGGCCCTCCCTGCTTTTTTCTGTTTGATCGCCCCCTACACAAGTTGTAAAGCCTTATAGCAGGCTAACAACTTTTTTTTTTTCTTGTAGATGGTGGGGTGTTGTGATGAGTTTACAAGGCACACATACAGACAGTGGGCAGGGTTGGGAGAGATACTCAGTTACATTGAGAATGATTGGGTGAAGGGGGCGGGGGGGGCAAGCGACTGTGAAGTTAATTAGAACATCCTGCATCTACTTCACTCTGTCTCTCCTTCCCTCTCCTCCTCCTCTCTATCTCCGAGAGGCTTTGATGTGGCTTAGTGCCTGGAAATGTAATGAAAAATGTATAATAGCCATTCCCTTCACTGTCTCTCCCCCCCTTTTCTTTCCTCTCATTTCTTCTCCCCTGCCACCCAAGTCCTGCCTCCATGACGTGGCACTTTCTGCTACACGGTTTAAGTTTCTGAAAACGTCACAGAAGAGTTGTCGATTTATATTTAAAAATGATGTTTCACACCCACGGACGCTTTTCTTGTTGCTCTGCAATTTGAAAATCGTTCAGTTTTTCTTTTACAGCTCCACTATAGAGACACATGATTGTGTTTGCATCCCCAAGGATGTCTGACTTGTTCATCTATAATCTATTAGAATGAGCCACTTGATAAAAAAAAAAAAAAAAACAGAGCTCATTTCTTGTAAGTTAAAAAAGGTTAAAGTAGTGTTATCTCCTTTTAAAACACATAAATGGGTAACAAAAACATAAAAATAGCAAAATATAGCCAGGGCCAGTCATGACATTTGCTTTCCAGTGGAGAGAGGAGCTACCACTTGAATCGAAGTCCAAACACCTCCATACAAGTGATCTTTAATTACATACATGCACCTTTTGTTGCAAGCTTACAAACCAGCCAACAGACATGCTTCATGTTTTGCCTTTTATGAAGTTAATTTGAGAATGAACATGTGCCAGCAGCTCATTCGCTGCTCAGCTGTCCGAATAAAGCACTTGCATGTAACATAATTGTGGAAAACCAACGATACATCTGGTATATTAAATGCACACAGTTGTGGACCTGCCAAGTTGGAATCTTTTCCTACCCATGTCAAGCAGTTTTGGTCCTGTAATCCAACAAAGTAACAATCGACATGCATGGGGCGTACAGAACCTGGAGCTGAGTATTGAAGGTGAAATGTGACAAAAGGTAAAATGGTTTCAAACTAGACTTGTACCAGTTACCTAAAATTCTTGAAACCTGTGGACTAAAATAGCAGGAACCAGTATGTCGGAGACGCTTTGTTCTTATGGCACATATGTTTACCAGTCTAAATCTAGTACAGCCAGGATTCTGTTTGATTTGGTTAAAAAGTTCAACAGTCCAACCTGACTGATTTAAATAAAGTCTGCCTCTGGATGACGATGCTTCTGGCAGGACTGACCTCCTGTACCTTTATGTCTTGCCATCTACTTTTAACAAGTCTCATGCTAAGCACACTGTGTTATGTAGACAGTGATATAAATTGTCCATTGTGTTCAGCAGCTTGTGCAGAATTTTTCCTTTTTATAATCAGCTCCAGAGGCTGCAGAGTTGTCCCCAGCACAGTTTTTGGTCAGTTTGTTCAGTAGCTCTATTGCTGCTGCCTCAGCAGATGTATGATGGTAGAGCAGATTGCACTTTCTGCTACACCCCTATGGAAGATATGCAACGTTTCGGCGCAGGCATGGAATGATCTAGGCTTCTTAAAAAAGTAGTCTGTTAGGTC
Source organism: Telmatherina bonti (assembly GCF_933228915.1). Classification (NCBI taxonomy): domain Eukaryota; kingdom Metazoa; phylum Chordata; class Actinopteri; order Atheriniformes; family Telmatherinidae; genus Telmatherina; species Telmatherina bonti. Next base: position 29,068,040 of record NC_136611.1, on the reverse strand, counting down.
CTTTCTTGTGGAAAAGCCTTGGTGCAGCATTCCCAGTTGCAGCTGAGCTCCTAGATATCCCTCTACCATCTCTGTAATATCCTCAGAATATGTTTGTCCAAACTGCGTCCCTTAGTGTCGCACACGTTTCCATGGTAATTACTTCATGTGCTATACAAATGAGGAAGTGTCTGTCTGCATCATATGTATACTCCTGTACCTGCCACGCATGTTGTGTTCTGAAGAGCATCTCAGTAAACATTTAGTATTGCGAGTCATACTGACTCATTATTGTACGCATCGTACATTTAAATGCAAACCACTAAATAGACAAATCTCCACCGTTATTCTCCCAGCATGTACAAACCTGTTGCTCTGGAACTCCATAATCATCTCTTTTGTTTTTGTTCAAATGAGGTGATTGTTTTTGCACCATCCCACAAACTGCTTGACCAATTCTCTTTACTCATCTTCTTGCATGTCTAATAAACTCCAGAACTGCAGAGTAATCGGAGTATTCCAGCAGATGTCAGGACTCAGAGTTGTATTAGAAGTCTGAGGTGTAGAGTCTGGAGAGAAATGGTCTGTTTGTTAAGTAGTCATAAATCCAGTTGGTTGAGAGGATATCCACCTGTATTTTCTGGAACTTCTCATATTCTTCTCATATTTCTGCAGACTGAATTGGATTAAAAGCACTTGAGAAATCAAACATCATCCTCAGTGCTCCTCAGAGAGCAGAAGAGAAGAGCACTGAGTTTATTAACGTAAGAGTTTTGCAAAGTAGTTCCATCGCATCCAAGCCAGCAAATTATTTTTCCATCAGCCCTCTCATCTTCCCCCGAAAGAAACACCTGGATGTTAAATGGACAAAAAGCATTTGAACAAGTGAAGTGGATTCATGCTGGTTCTTGTGCTGGTTTATATAAGTTAGATGTTCTGGAGACGGCACATCTCTACCTTCACCTTAATTGCTCCTTTGCAGGGGCTGTGCAAAACCAACTTCTACCCCTCTCAGTTTTAAAGAGTCCACAGAGAACTCTTGTGAACTGTGACACCAAACATATGAATGTTTCTGAATCTATATGAGTATTAAAATATACTATCATCCTTTTTTATCTGTGGGTACACCTTTTTTAAGTGTGGGTTGCAGCATGGTAAATAAAACTCTGGATGAAGTGGTTCCTCATACTGATAGTAGTACATACATTTTGTAATCATGAACAATAAGAAATATGGTTAGACCCCTCAGTTTACTGTAAATCTGTAAAATCTCTGACCAATCCAAACGTTTGGGCCGAATTGAAGTTGTTCATTTCTTATTTTTCATAAGCTTCTTCATGGCTGACAATAATGCAGGAAGTATTTCTCCCAACCCGGCTCGGTTTATTTGCCTCCCCCCGCTAAACAGCCGAGAAAGAGAAAATCATTGGTGGAAAAAAGCTGCAAACTAAAAAAGCACTCGAAGAGCGCAAGCCTCCGCCAAGGCATTTAAAAAGTTCTTGGATCCAAACCGTGATCCGGATCACCACCAAAGTTAAATTTGTTCTTCCTTTTCACATTTCCAACAACTCCTGAAAATTTCATTAAAATCCGTCCCTAACTTTTGGAGTTATCTTGAACAAAAACAGATATATGCCGCTAAAAACATAACCTCCTTGGCGGAGGTAAGAATAAAGCCTTGGATCACGCAAGGAGCTAAACCAGAGGGGGAGGAGCCAAGACAGGATACTATTTTCACATCTCGCTCCCCAACATTACCTACCCCAGCTTTAACACATATTACACCTATATATCATGTTTCGACTGTATATTGTGTGCTGTCAGAGCACTCTCGTCCCACTGTGCTGTTTGAAATCTGGCCATTTTGTAAGCTGATCCATCAGCATGATGCTCTGCAGTACAAATGTTGCAGTTTTGCAATTAATGCAACAATACAAAGGTTTTTCCCTGACTAATTCTCTCACAGTGGTGGAGCTAACGCATCATTACTACACTGCTGCTTGACTACATTCTTCATAGTTACGGTCCAAGCCATACAAAGTATGGCAGGAGCCTATTGTTGTTGTTTTCATTTCTTACTTTGCCACATGAAAATGCAGATGTGCAACCGCTGATTTGGTCCTGACATTCATTAGGATTCATTCATTCATAAGGACCACTGAAGCGTGGCTGTGTTAGTTCACCTGCTATCATGCTAAAGAGCTGAGCTCAAGGCCGAGTAACGTAATAATTTCCAATGACCTGGGTTTTATTACCATGTACTATAGTACTTGAATAAACAATGACTATAATAATACAATTTGTAAAGAAAATAAAAAAAAGAATGAATTTTTAGACATTAAAGCTGAAAAAAGTCTGTCAATAAAAGTCTGCCTATATGAAAACAGATTAATTCAAATATATGCAATAAAAAACAAAAATAAGGTTAAAAATACATAAGACATAAATTGTACAGAAATAGTTATCTGTGAAAAAAACATGCAAAAAATCCATATACTGTGCATGATTGTTCAAACATAATGTGGTTAAACAGCAGCCGTCTGTGCAATCGTCAGCTATGGGTGGGCAACTGCAGAATGCCAAACAATCATGGACACGTTAGGCTAGAGTTATTATGAGGGAGACCAAGCTTGTAACTCCTGTCAGCTGTTTTGGAGTGCAGTGGTGAAGACAGACTTGTTAACAGGCTGGATTGTGACACGGCTGTGGGGCATTTTCAGCATCCAGATAAATGTACTGATAAAAACCTTTCTGATCTGATGTGTGCCTTTGGGGTTTTTTGTTGTTGATATTTGTAAAGAAATGAGATGTTTCAGAAATATCATGCTTTATATGTCATAAAAGCATGTAGGAAACATAGCAGCTTGGCAGGCGCGTAGAAAATAAAAACGCAATACCTACTGACTACCAAAGTATAGAAGAGGAAGAGGATGCAGAGGATGAAGAGAGGTCTGTTTGGGTAGTTCTACATTGGCGTTAACGTAAATGTGTGTTTTCTGGATATAGAACAAGTCGGTCAGTGTCACATCAGCTAATTTTCTACACATTCCCACCTTCTCCTTGTTCTGACCCTCCCATCACACCCCTTCTTGCCTCCCTCCCGCCTTACCTACTTCCTCTCATGGTGGTTGCTTTCTGCCAGTCAGCACGTCCCCAGGCAGGGAGGGGCGTTTGATCTTCAGCTCTCCCTCTCCCTCATTTTCAGCTCTCAGTCTGTGTTTCCTTCCAGCTGCTCAGTCTCTGCTGATTCGCCACTCTCACACGCAGACCGTCTCCATTACTAACCATCAAGGCCAAGTTCAAAGATGGCATTCTCTGACTTTGTTAAGGCTTGTCAGTCTGACTCAGTGAAGCTGCTTTTGTTGCAGGAGGCAAATTAAAATGTTATATCCAAATACACAAGCAAGAGAAAGTTCTGACCTTATTTTAAGGTAAATGAGTGACAGAAAGTGGTGTCAAGTACAGTCTGTCTCTGATCACCATCATTTGGTCATTAACATACTGCTGGGCATCAAACAAGATGTAATGAGCCATCGTCCACCCCCTATCACTTCTCACACATCACTTCTAATTAAATGATCAGGTTTTTGCTTTATTCATTTATTTGTTTCCTTATCTTTTTGTGGTTGTGTTTAGCACTGCAAAAACTGAAATCTGAGTAAGATTAAAAATCTTAAATTGAGTATGCATATGCTTACTTTTTTAAAGGTAAGATAATTCTTTGTTTTTGTGCCAGAGAATTCCTCTTGTTTTAAGATTATTTTTACTTGTTTTGGGAAGTCTTGACAAGCCAAATTTTCTTTTTCTGTTGGCAGATAATATATCTTATTTTAAGCAACATTTACCTAATTTTTTTTCTTGTTTTTTAAGGCTGAGTTTTTGCAGTGCATCTACTAAGTCTCCTGTTTGTAGGTGCAGCATCACAACTGTACGCATCATCTCTGGTTCAGATCAGCATCTTCCACCCGTATCCTCCTCTCACATTGCTCAAGCTTCCTCCTGTTTCCTCTTTACCATCTCAGGCTGCTCGACTTTACTGCTCGGCACTGGCGTTGGTGAGCCCACAGCAAATATATTGGATATATCAGCTCCTCTCCCTTCTGCTTTCTCTCCTCAACTTGCTCCTTCTGTCTCCTTCTCTCGGGTATGAGGAGCTAAATGTGTTAGCAGATTTGTTTGCAGATTCATCCCTCTTCTCCAAGCCTTGTCTCTGCTTGTTACAGACTGCTTCATCTTACCACCTCTCAAACTGGGAAGTAGAACGAGCATTCAGTGTCTTGTTATTTCTCCCCGCTGCAAGCAGCTACCTGAGCTCCCATAATCCCCAACCCCATATGAAAACTGTTCAACTTTCTAAGGTAGCACGAAAAAGAGTAGCAGTTGTGGTGAGTCTGTATAACTTTCAGGTTATTGGATGTGACTTATGGAACATTAGCTCAGCAGCAAAGACACATCTTAATTCATATGAGTGGAAAGAACATCTTTTCCTTCCCCCTCTGTTTTTATTCCCCTCTCCTTGCTCACTTCATCGCTCTCCTCCTCTCTTGGGACCCTTCCGCAGTACTTTACTCCTCTTCAAAGCCATCCACTCCACCCTCGTCCTCTCTTCACTACTTTGATTTTATGAGTCGGATGTCCTCTGTCTCCTTCATGTACCCATCCACCATTTTAAAAGTAAAGTCGTGCACAAACACCCCCCTTATCCCCTTCCCTCTGTGTCCTCGTTGGGTTGAGCAGAAGGTCGTTGCCATCAGCGGTCCGTTAGGACAGCGCGGATGGAGCAATGCTGCTCCGACAGAGTGCAATATGCTGTTCTGGAGGTTGTGGGGGCAGAGCACAGAGAGGTGTCGACCCACCCAACACCCCCAGCAAACACAGCTGCTGTTTGCTCCTACTGCATGTGGTGGCCCTGCGTTTGCTGCCAGTGGAATGATGTGCCTCATTCTTCCATTTCTCACTCTGCTGGCACTTTAACAGGGGAAAGTCAAACTTCATACCCTCAATAAAACATACATTCCCAGTGTTATTATTATATTAATAGTTTTTACTGTTTGCTGGAAACAAGGCAAAACTGCTCCTACAAGTACTTCAGGCTCGTTCCTCCCTTCTGCATTCAGTAAATGAAACGGATTGGAGCATTGGTACAAAATTGTGAGACTTAATAACAAAAATAACTTGAATTGGTTTAATTTCTCTCTTTTATCTTGTTTTTTTTCAGTGAGGGTTGCCAGTCATATAAGAATATACATACATCTGACAATTGAGATATTCTATCTTTTTTCACTTTTAATGCTTTCCTCTGAGAAAATTGTATTCTACACCAAAAAAAAAACTTTCTTTGCTGGTGGTTTTTTTTCAGATATCTGTTTTTCTTTTTGTGTTTTTGCACATGAACGTTATCCTGTTTGTTGTTGCTCCTCTGGCTGGATGTAGGAGGGCAACCACTGAGAGAAAGTACGACAATGTTTCAATGACAATGTGCTGTTCACATCTTGACCATGTTTTCCTGTTGATTAAAAGCAGAATAGCTGGATTTCAGTCAGACAATGTATGGGTCGATGGATACAAGCTCTGATAAGCATTGTAGTTTGTCATTCAGGCTCTGATTCCAATGCTGACATAAGGGTCTTTGCCGCAGCCCTGCAGGTTTTCAACATATCCATGATACAACGCAACTGACTCAAATTAATGAGTCATTGTGCAGAACTTCATTGGCTGTTAGATCCATTCAGTTTGGGGTCAGGTGTGTTGAAGCAGGGATACATTGAAAACCTGTGGGGCTGCGGCCCTCGTGGGGTCAAGATAAATAGCCCCGCTGGGAAGAAGTGTGCTTCTTAAATAAAGCGTACACTTTGGATGGTTATTTTTTAAATTTAGCATGAACATTTGAGGCAGATAACATGGGATGCAGGACACCCAGAGGCACTGCTTGCAACCAGGAAAATCATGCAAATGTTTGGAGCCAGAAAAGGGCCTCCAAAGTCCAACCCACTTTGAATCAATACAGAGCAGTGACAATTTTGAGACTCTGTAATGACAGTGGCCGACCACTACAAAACTCCCCAAAAGGGCCCTGCCCCACCTCTTGGTCATGAATACCAGTGTCTTCTGTAAACAAACAGGGAAGAGCAGGTTTATGAAATGGATCTTTTCTATATGGCAGTTACAAATGACTAATTTAGGTCATAGCAGCTCAGACTGTCCTCTGGATGAGCTGGCCACCAGAAGGCTAAAATATAAAACAATAACTTGGATCATTTCAAATGAAAGCTGTTTAGATCAGTTTAAGTGTAAAGCTAAGAATGTGAAATTACAGGCAAGGAATCGGATATGTGCTACTAACGTGCATGAATAAAAGTTAGTGTGCCCAAGTGGTGTTTAGATTTTATCTTCCATGACCAGAAGGATTTATTTATGCATTTAGTTTCTATACCACTTAGTCCAAATTCAGGGTAATGGTGGTGCTAGAGCCTAACCCAGTAATAAGAAGACAAGAGGCAGGGTACACCCTGGACAGGTTGTCCATCACAGCCACTATGGCTTTATGTATCTGATGTACATGTAGTCCTAAAGTTTTCAGGACATAGCTTAACATTCTGCATTGGAACTATATGAAATTATATTGACCCTGTCCATGCAAATGAAAATAGAGTTAATGTGTTAACTTAGGTTCAGGAATGGGACCATCCCTCAACCACACCTCTGATCACCTGGTGAGCCTTCTCATACTCACTTCACTTAATCAATTTCCTGTTTGCGTTTTTTTCTCGACCCCAACCTTTCTCGTCCCTGTTGAAAACATCCTGTATTCTCTTTTCCCATTGCTCCCATTCACTGTCTTTTTGTCTAACCTTTCTTTTAATGACATCTGTGTTTTTTACTCGACTCACGAATGAAAGCATCTCCATCCCCTCAACACGTCAACTCAGCACCAAGATAATGTTAAATATATCACCAGAATGAGCAGATTTGTTCACTAATTGAACGCTTGAGCTTTTTCATTAATTCAGTTTCACATAAACTACATAAAAGTACACATATGTGACTCCTCAGGTAAATAATCAAAGCTTTATGGGTGAAATATAGTTTATTAGGAAGCAGTTTGTAGCGTAATTAATTGTAATTATATCAGTAAAGTCCAGAAGTGAATCTAATCCACTCTCCCTCCTCTCTGTTCTTCAAACACAACCTCAGGCACAATGATGTGGAAGGTTGACTCCACTGAAATAACCTGGGAATGAGAAGCAATCTGAAAAACAGGTTTGGGCAAATGATAGTTCTTTTGTTTGGTTGGTTTTCTGTGGTCCTTGAGCCTGTGTGCCCTTATCAAGATTGGCCCCGGGCACTTGCCCACTTCACCCATAGCAAAAACTGCCTCTGATGCAGGCTCGGCCGTCACAATCAGGGTTCTCAAACACTTCTCTGCTGGCTTGTGCATGGGAGGAATACTTATTTTGTGCCAATCTACTGGACAGCTTTACCCGAAGCATGCATTATGACAGGAATAGTTCTTTCCATAAGGAAACAGACAAAAAGCAAGTCACACAAGTGAAACCTTGCTTTACAATTTAAGATGTTATGGCATAGAATAACAGGAAAAACAAACATCAGATTCAAGATCTTGATCTTGGAAAGCAGTTTTCTAAAGGTGGTCTTACAGTAGGTCCTACAGTCGACGACTTAACAGGCAAGAATAGTACTGTCAACAAAACATGGTCCAGTGCTGATTCCTTTTTATTCTGCTCCCAAGAATTTTTTTTTCTATTTAGTTAAATTGTTTGGAGCAATTGCTCTTCTGGCTTTGGACATAAGTTTCTTTTAGTCACTTTAAGTTGTGTGCTTGCACTTAATTTTTAGGAGTAAATCTTTTTCTGTTTATCAGGTCACTTCACACTGGCCTTTAATCATTCAGTGATGGAAAATGTACTCAATTCAAAGAGTGAACCACTGCTTTGTTTGTGTTATGAACAACTTTACAAATAACCAGTTTGACATTTCATCTTTAAGCTCTTTGTCGCCTGCAGCCTGTCACAAAGACACATCTTTTGTTGCATCTACGAAAAAAGGCTGTCAACAAACTATTCTTATGGTCATTCTTAAGAAAAACGGGTCACATGGAGTGATGAATCCTCCCCAAAGCCCAGACATCAACATTCGGAAAATAGTGTGGGATCATCATGGCTGAGATTAAATCCACTTGCATCCGACATCTAAAGAAAAGTCCTTCAATAGAGAACTCTTCCTGAAGGCCACCTACATAATTACAAGGAAGCTCGTCTAAGAGGGTTCAATGTGCTGAAGAATACTGACTTTTAAGCTTATTAGAATTACAAACTATAAATTATATTTCCATTTATGGTGGTGTATTTATAAATAAAACACTATTTCCAGTTTCCATTGCAATGTAAACACACTATAGCTCAGAAATGGCTGCCAGTATAATGCATGCCAACCTTTTTCTTTCTGTTTCGTTTTGTTTTGTCTGCATTTGGTTGACAAATGTAAAAATGTGACATCAACAAGAAATAACCATCAACAAAGCACAACTTGGAGCAATGAGACAAGCAGGAGACGTTCTGGTTCATCAGCCTGTTATTCAATTGCAATGAAAATGTCTGTATCTAGGATGCAAACATCAAATTAACATCATACCCCGAGACAGATACTCTCAAAAATCTGTATCTGCATTTTTTTTAAACTTAATTGTTCTCCAGGTGTGTGGGGATTGTTATGCTGTCTAAATGTGACAGCAAACAGCGAAGGAACAATTCAAATGCTGCCAGAAAACTCCTGCGTTTATGTTACAATGAGCTTCGCTGTGTGGCAGCTTTCCCTGTGGTGTTGCCCATTGTCTGGGGTTCACAATGGATCTGTTTTCCTGTTCTCTTCAGGCAACAGAAGATATCATTATAAGAGACATGATGTGACAAGGAATTCTTTAATAATAGGTGTCTTTCACGTTGTATGTGTCTGTGTGTGATTAGCTACCAAATAAAAGAAACCCAGTATGTCAATATCCATAATCAGCTCTGCAGCTGCATTCCTCATCACATTTCTATACACATTTTAAAATGTCTTTATTATTTTTTTATTTTATAGCCTTGCCCGCAGCACTAACCCTTCGAATCCCCCCCCTCCTTTGCGTGTTCCTGAGGAAAACGGCTGAGGAATGGAGTGAACCTCCAATAAGGCTGGCCAGGGTCCCACTCTCTCTGAATTGCTGTGTTTTTTGGTCAATCACTCCGTCCGTATTTACGCAGGACTCAATTGGCAGAGATTGATTCTGCACCTCAGCTCACACACCCATGTCTTCAATTCAAGACAAGACTTAGAAAATTATCAGCCATCGATTCTCAATTCAGCCATCCCCGATGGCAGAGTTTGTCCTCGCACACCCGTCATGTGGGGTGAAGCTTAATTAGTTTTAAGATTTGTTCCACTTGGACACAAATGACACTTAATGGTTCTTGCGGGAATTTGCACACAGTCTGTTGTGCTATTGGAAAGGCTTAAAGCCAGCTGCGAATGCAAGATGTCTTGGTTTTTACAATGAATTGACAGAAGGCTGCATTTCATACAATTTTTTTCTACTTTAGTCTGACAAAACATTTAACAAGGTATGCTGGAAACCTGCAAAAGCAAAAGCAGTGTTTACCATTTACTACACTTTAATGGTGGCCTTTTTTTTTTTTATTGTCTTGATGTAAATGAGAAAATGAACAAGACTTGAAAACCTAATTTGGCAAATTTTCAAGTGTTGTGTTAAAGCAACAGCAAAACAGCTTTAACAGGTCTGTAAAGGTTACTGACCAAATTTCAGCAGTGTACAGTAATTAGAAATGTAAATGCAAACACAAAAATAGCCAGAATACAAATTTCTTCCAGTCATTTTTAAAGGACGTGCTTTTAAATAAAGGCAAACCTTTTTCACACCAAGCTCTCTGCAGACGGTCTAGCCTCAGGATTGACCCTCTGTTGCTAAAATGACAGATGGGATGCGGAGGGTTTATGACAAAAAACTGAGCTGAGACACCCTAAAAGCAGGCCACAATCAAGCTTTTAATCCTCCACAAGTTATGTGGCTGAAAGACATACTGTCTTGAGAGGAAAGTGTGTCAAAAAGATGAATGCAGTGTCTGGAATTTAAACTCTTCCAACTGCGGTAACCTTGACGCACCATTATCCCCTTCGTATTGTTGTTCTGCTGTTTTCTGTCCTTCATCCTCTCCATTTCTCTCAGCCTGTTATTGTTTTTCTCATCATCATACTTTTCTTACTCCTGTCAAATATCTTTTCTCACCTTCCCTTCATTTTGCATCCTTTCTTTCTCTGTTGTTTCAGAGTACTTTTGCCGCCATCTTCCACAACTTTCTCCTCCCTTTTGTTTAATTTTTTTTGGACATGGTCCCATTTCCCCAGTTGGCTTAGCTGAAGTCTAATCATTATCTGACACCCCTTCTGTCGTCTTTCCTATCTCCCTGCCGGCCGCCATCCTAATCCTCTGATCAGTAAATACCCTTTTTCGGCACACATTACCCACTGCTTTTCCACTGCACAGCACTTTCCCTCAAGCCAGTGCTGATGGTCTTTCCACTTCTTTTCAGTGTGGAACAGAAACTCCCAGGTCACTCTGACAGAAATAAAAAAAGTTGAAACATTATTTCTAATGTAAGTCAGTGAACTTCTTCCAAGAGTTTCTCCTAGAAAAAAAAAAAAAAAAACAGCTACATCTTTGCTTATGTTTCCATCCTGCACCAATAACTATATAATTTCTGATTACTAGAGTTTCAAGCAATAGCAAAAATAGTTAAACTTACTGAAAAGGTCATTTAGTCGATGCATTGGGTTAAAGTATGTTTAGAAGTGGACAAGTTAAGTACTGACGGAGCGTCTACGCACCACTTCTTGCATTAGCAAGAAGAAAATCAATGCTGGATTTAAAAAGAAACAGCAGAAAATACTTATTATCACTATGTCTTTGTTATGTCTTTCTAAAGCATGCACAAATTTTACCATGATGGGTATATTTGCACAACTAAATGACATTACCAGATTAAGGTGTTAATCTGAAGTGCAACCCTAATCACAGCAACCTAAATAAGGTCACATATGGAGTAAGTTATTATTACATAATGCCCAACGGAGTATTCATATGTCCTTTTTTTACAGACGTGTACTGCCTTACTACATCTTAATGTGGGTTTTGCTGCATTTTTGACACACACTCCTGCTTTATGACACATGCCCGAGGCTCCTATAGTCGGTGCATAACGTGATGGCTGCTGAAATAGAGAAGAAGCTTTGCAAAAGCACAAACATCACAGTGACAAAGGGGGGTGTATGAGTCATTAATATGAGTAGAAAACAAGCACATGAATGGTATATTGGTTCTGGAGCTCTATCTACGTCAAACTTTTTTTTCTATGTGTTTCAGGCAAAAGGAAAAGAATATGACACTTATGCATCAAACTCAGTTTGTGCTGCTGCTCCAGTTTTAAATTAGGTGCACCAGTGCTCCATGTCAAAGGACTGAATCCAGAGCCCTGCTTGTTTAAAAGATCTTATAGTTCTTAATTTGTTATCTTCCTTTCCATGATATTGAAAAATGGCACAATTTTCTTTTGCAGTCTGAGTTTTTGGAGGCAACAGCTTCAGGAGGGATACTTAGACCTTCTTTTCCCCAGCAGTATGCTTCAGATCATTCTGGGTGTTCTTAAGGTGTTCTTAGACAAGGAGAAATATATTATCCCTCCAACGTGTTCTGGTTCTTCCCCAGATGCCCATAACACCAGCTGACTTCTTTCAGTGTGGAGAAGTGATGACTCCACGCCCCGTACCCCTTCAGATCCTTGAGCTTCTTACTTTATACTTAAAGCTGAATCCTTCCCCACCACTGAGGAAAACTGCTTCTAATCTGCAGTCTTTCAGCCATTACCAAATCATTTCATCATAAAAGGTCGTTGGAACAAAGATGGACCAGAAAATAGAAAAACAACTCTGTTTTGTTCAGCTCCCCAAAACAATAGACCTGACTGGCCTCATTCCTGCTGGCGAACCAAAAAAAAAAATTCCTGTTTAACTCCCACTCTGACCTGTTCTGACCCTTAAAGAAGACCCTGAGATCCTCCGTTTGAGGCAGAGACTCCTCTGACCCAGAGGGAACACCCCACCCTTTTTGGGTGGAGAACAATAGCCTCAGACTTAGAAGAGCTGAGTTTCAGCCTGGTTGCTTCATACTCAGCTGTAAACCAATCCAGTGCAAGCTGAAGGTCATTATCAAGTTTGAAATTCTAGTATCACAAAAAACCTAGAAGTGTCATTTTCATTGCGGTTTTTACAAACTGCCTTGTCCTGCAAACAGCCTGCTAACTCAGAGGTTCTGATAGACATTGCAAAGAAGATTTTGATAATGGATAGATGGTGAGAGGAAGCAGCAGACGTCCACCAAGTCAAATCTAAGATGGACAGAAGTACAGTTATTCACCCACAACACTGAAGTCCTGTCTTACATGGTGCCAAAACATACTAAATGTACTACGGGGAGCAGAACTTGTTTGTATCACAACCTTTAAACAGATTAAATAAAACTTCCGAAAGCAAGAAATAAATACGATTACTACACTGTTTGCTGCACAATAGCGACTCATGTTCGAGCAGGCAAGCAAGGCTTTAAATCTGATCCTTAAGACTTTTGTCCTGATAATTGTGGTTTTTGAGAGGATTAAGTAAAGATCCCACCAAACTACTGCTGATGCTACAGTATGCCAAAACTTTCAGAGAAATCCTGAACTGAGCGGGGCCTGTTTGCCGGTAAACTATGCTGCTTCTATGCCATGCTCAGCAAGCCGACAACAGGCTGGTTCTTATGCCAAGAATCTGTCGCTCTGTGATGTTAAAAGGCTTTCTTCTAATGCCTTCCACCAAACAATGTTGCTATAATTGTGGTATCATCTTAAACATACATGTCTGACTTTGTAATCCTACATTTATGGAATCACAGGCATGACTCAGTAGGTGCGCAGGTACACTTAAGTATGAGTTATAATCAGATTAAGGTATTACAATTCTCATCGTCCAAATTGCTTCTAAGATGATTAATTCTGAAATAAGTCACACGCTCAGACATTTTAATTTCATTAGCTTTAAGTTCAAGACATGACTTCTTTAAGGTTCACGTAATCCAGCCAAAAGAAGCAACAACACCTCTTTCTTTCCCGCTACGAGTTAATCCCTAATCAGCGAGCTCGCTACAAACATAATTAGCTGCACCTGTAACATTGCAGCTTCTGACTACCAGCAGCGTTGAACCAGAGCACTCATGGCTGAGCCGAGGGGTAATATGGCTGAAGGATTAAAGGGTTCATCCCTGTAATCGGGAATTAAAGCTGCAGGATGAAATGACAGAAATCTAATCTATGTTTTATCAATGGTTTAAGTGTGGGCGTCTCCTCTTGGATCGCTGTTTCAGGTGAAATGCTAACTCATTCAGCTTATTTTTATTGCCATGAATCGAGGAATTTCTTTTCTCATATGGCAAATAAATGACTAAATACAGTAAATGAATAAATCTTCCTGGAATAATGAATGAAATGAAATGAAAAATACTTTATTAATCTCCAAAGGGAAATTTCAATATTGTAGTATATAATCATAATTAATTTGAGGAGGTCTTGCTCTGGAGGTTGATGGCTGCTGGCAGGAATGATCTTCTGTATCTTTCAGTCTTACATCAGAACTGAAGAAGCCTCTCGCTGAACACACTTTGTTATTTCATCACTGTGTTGTGGAGAGGGTGTGAAGAATCCTCCATCATCTTCATCAGCTTGTGCAGCATTCTTCTTTGGACAATCAGCTCCAGCAGCTCCAGAGTTACTCCAAGCACAGAACCAGCTTTCTTGATTACTTTGTTGATTCTCTTCAAGTCTCTGGTTCTGATGCTACTACCCCAACAAATGGCTGCAAAGCTGACTGCACTCTCCACAACAGACTTATAGAAGATATGCAACATCTTGGTGCAGATGATAAACCATCTCAGCTTCCTTAAGAAGTACAGTCTGCTCTGACCTTTCTTGTTGATGTAGTCAGTGTTGCATTTCCAGTCCAGTTTGTTGTCCAGCTGAACTCCAAGATACTTGTATTCCTCCACCACCTCCACCTCCTCTCCCAGGATGGAAACAGTTTTTGTTTATCCTTATTCCTCCTGAAGCCAACAATCATCTTTTGTTTGGCTGGTATTTAATATGAGATGATTGGCACCATTTAACAAACTGACTGACCAGTTCTCTGTACTCTGCTTCTTGTCCATCCCTGATACACCCCACAACTGCAGAGTCATCAGAGTATTTCTGCAGATGACAGGACTCAGAGTTGTACTGGAAGTCTGAGGTGTACAATGTGAAGAGGAATGGCGAGAGTACAGTTCCTTGTGGTACACCAGTGCTGCTGACCTCCATCTCAGACACACAATCTTTCAGTCTGTTTGTGAGGTAGTCATAGATCCAGGTGGTTGTGGAGGTATCCACCTGGAATTTATGGAGCTTCTCACATAACAAATCAGGCTGAATGGTATTAAAAGCACTTGAGAAATCAAAGAACATGACCCTCAGATTGCTGCCTGAATGGTCCAGATGAGAGTGTGCTCTCTGGAGTAGGTATATGATGACATCTTCAACCCCAAGTCCATTATGATGTGCAAACTGTAATGGGTCCTGAAAGGTGTTTACTTGCTTGTTGAGGTGAGCCAGTAAGAGTCTCTCCAGGACTTTCATGATGTGAGGTGTCAGGGCAACTGGTCTGTCGTCACTTGGTTCAGCTGGTTGTGTTGTTTTATGCACTGGAACAATGCAGGAGGTTTTCCACAGCACTGGGACTATATTTAGTCTCAGACTGGTGTTGAAAAGGTGCTGGAGAATTGAACATAGTTGTTTTGAGCAGGTCTATAGAACTCTGGGGCTGACACCATCTGGACCTGCAGCCTTGTTCTGGTTCAGTTTCTCAAGTTGCTTCTTGACCTGATTGCAGGATAGAAACAAGGTGGAGGTCTCAGGATGTCCTGATGTGGAGGGAGATGAAGCTGTGTTCTGGTCCACGACTGAGCTGCAGGGTGACAGATTGGAGGTGTGACAGGAAAGCAGTGGTCTTATGGAGGGTGTGTGGTCTGTTGGGCTGGAGGTAGGGGGTGAACTGAATCTATTGAAGAATATGTTCAGCTCATTTACTCTGTCCAGACCTCCATCAGGCTGGTCCCCCTTTAACTTGAAGCCGGTGATCTTCTTCATTCCAGACCACACATCCCTCCTGTTATTCTGCTGGAGCTGACTTTCTAACTTCTTCCTGTAGTCCTCCTTGCACTTCTTAGTTTGTGTTTTAAATTGTTATTGTGTTGCCCTCAATAACTCCCTGTCTCCATCCCTGAAGGCTTTCTTTTTGATGTTTAGCAGCATTTTCAGGTCACTGGTGATCCAGGGTTTGTTATTGGGGAAGCACCTCACTGTTCTTGTTGGGACGATGCAGTCCATACAGAAAATTGTGTAATCTGTCACACACTCAGTCATGGCGTTGATGTCGTCTCCACGAGGTTCACAGAGGACGTTCCAGTCTGTAGCCACAAACCCTCCTCTAAGAGCATCTTCAGCTTCAGCAGACCAGATTTTGATAGTCTTTGTTATGACTGGTTACAGCTGAACGATAGGCTTGTAGGTGGAGGTGAGAACCAGATTATGGTCAGATCTTCCTAAAGGAGGTAGGGCAGAACAACTGTATCCATTATTTGCATAAAATAAGTCCAACATCTTATTTTCTCTGGTGGAGCAGCTGACAAACTGTTGGAATGTTGGTAGAGTTGCAGAGAAGGAGACGTTGTTGAAGTCTCTGGAGATTGCCATGAAAGAGTTTGGATGCTGTGTTTGTAGCCGTGCAATGATGGAGCTGATGGCATCACAGGCTGTGCTGGTGCGGTACCAGGTATTATATAAACCGCTACCAGAATAACACAGATGAACTCTCCAGATAAATAATATGGACAGAAGTTAACAGCTAACAGTTTGATGTCCCTCGTGCATATCTTCTCCTTGACAGTAACATGTCCAGGATGACACCAACACTGGTTAACCAGCACTGCAATTCCACCACCCTTTAGCTTTCCGCTGTGTTGTCTACTGCGGTCTGCACGGACCATTTTGAAGCCCGGTACAGACACATTACATCACATCAGGGATGTGTTCATGCAGCCATGTCTCGGTGAAGCACATAATACTGCACTCTCTGTATTCTTTCTCAGACCTTGTTATCATCTCGAGCTCATCCGTTTTGTTAGCTAGCAATCTCACATTACCTATGAGGACGGTTGGTAGAAAT
The DNA here is from genome assembly GCF_933228915.1 of Telmatherina bonti. Classification (NCBI taxonomy): domain Eukaryota; kingdom Metazoa; phylum Chordata; class Actinopteri; order Atheriniformes; family Telmatherinidae; genus Telmatherina; species Telmatherina bonti. The sequence goes on along the minus strand of NC_136611.1, from coordinate 29,051,705 downwards.
GGTTTAAATTTCCATCGCTTTCTCCATTGTCTCACTCCCGCTCTGCATCCTCCTCTCTTTCTTTTCAACCCCATCGGGATTTGATGTGTTGTTTCACTGATAATCCTGATTTGGGAGAGTTTAATTAGTTGATCCCGATTGTAAACAAGTCTTTCGTTGACATGGAGACTCACCATAACAAGTCTTGCGAGAGCCAAAAATATGTAGAAAAATCACCCCCGCAGCACACCCTCCAAACCGGCATAAAATCCTCAGAAAAAAAGACCTAATTTGAGGTCATATCTATGTGACAAGAGTTTGTACTTTAAAAAAAAAATCAAGATAGCAAGTCAGAGCTGCTACAGTTTGCTGCCATCAGACGGCACAATCTAGAATGGAATAAAAAAAATTTTTAAAAAGTGAATAATTAATAAAATAAAGTGAAATACTTCAAAGCAAATAAATTAACAGTTTAGCGTGGAAACAGAGGCAACTTTTTCCTTGGAAAAAGCACAAACCAATGTTATTTTGTAGATTGTTTATTTATTTTTTTATTCAAGAAGAATAAAGACAAACTTAAAATCCATGTAGCTGCTTGTGATCATGTTAGCACAGTCTGCTCAGTAGATGGGTGAAGATGTCATTTTGACTGGTGATTTTCTTCCATATAGCTCATAAACTTTGTCCCACCCAGTACCAGAAAGACCAATTGTGGTTTGAACATTGCCAGTGGGCTCTTTAAGAGTTGCACCGGTGTGCCTCTGAAGATTCCTTTTTTTTCTAGATTGTTATAATTTCCCAAATGTTCCACGTCTTAACGCAGCAATCTTTCCACTTTTTGCTTAGATGGAACATGGTTATTCTCAGCCTTTTAATGCAGATGGAAAATGGCCTCCATCTCCTTCCAAACATAATTTCTCCTGAAATGATCTGCAATGTGTTTTTGTTGACCTCTATTTGTCAACATAGCAAGTATAAATTTATTCTATCTGTGTAACAGACTTTGCAAATCTGCTGGTCCACATTTTGGATCAATTATGTGTTGAATACATGGTTCCTAAAACTACTTTAATTTGGCTGCTTGCTCCATAATTCAGTCATTCTGCTCTGGGCTCTGGTGAGGTGACTGGGAAAGAGCTGATTTTGGAAATATAGGGGGGTTTTTTTCTTTTTTTTCAGTGGTTCATTTTGGGATATGCTCTACTTGCATAAAGAAGAGCTTTGCTCAAATAATTTGCCATCAGCAACAAATTCCCAGCTTTATTTTCTTCTCTCAGTCCACCTCCGCTCATGAGGCCAGTTCACTAGTGCTCACTGCTGTGTGTTTAATGTTTGTATGTATAAGACTGAAAAAGAGGAACAGACTGGTTCCCAATTACACAGTTGTTACTGGGCTTTATGGAAAAACTTAAACAAATGTTTTATTTAAGTGATCAGAATTACTATTACAGAACACTTGCAGACTTTTAAAGAGTAAAAACAATGTTTATACCAAATAAACAAACCATCTATGCATGTGCCCTTCGAAGAATGAAATAAAATAATTACTGCAGCTGTCTAGTTTATAATTAAATTACTCATCTTCATTATTTAAGAAAAAAACATTTTATCTTATCAAGAAAAGCTTTTAAAATGCTGTTAAATAAGCCTCATTGTTTTTTCTCAGTTTATAATTAAGTTAAACTCTTCTCCACTTTTTACAATATGCAACGGCCTCAAGTCTTAACCACAATCCTCAGTGCAACAACTGATTGGTGCCTGCACCCCAATGCAAATGCTTTTTATTATAACTGCAAACCAATGGGGACTCACTTTTATAAATATGGGTCAAATTTCGAGACATATTTCTAAAGAAGAAGTATGTCACAGTTCTTTCTTTTCAAACTTTGTAAGGGTAGCTGAATTATGTATGAACAGTAAAAAGGAAGTATCAAGTTTGAAAAGTATTCTCTGGTTAATTCAAAGTCACCAATAACATACTTCCCTGTAAACGAGGAGTTAAATGGAGTATTTGGTCCACACGTGCACGGAGAGAGCGTGTGCTAACCACTGAGGCACCTTGTCATGATGAAATACCCTAGACTGTAAAACACAACTACCTTACAAACAAACACCCTCCCCATGAAGCTCGAGATTTATTTGTGTGTATTACACAAACACTGAAAAAGCAATTTCTCTCTGACACTTAAAAGAATGCTTGAAGAAATCAGAATAGACTTGTAGCCATCGATCAAAGCCATATTATACCATTGTTCTTTTATTAATTCTTTAACATGTTACACTGTACTCCCCTTTATCCTTTGTTCTTTGTGAATTGTTCTTTCTCATTTTTTCATGGTTATCTCGGTTGTCGTCTCACTTTGATCTCATCTTTTGTCTTGTTTGGCTGCACTTTTGTGATTTGTACTGATGCTCAACGGAACAAACCCGCATGAAAACGGTTTTTAAAACTAAGAAATACATGGAGAAAAGAAGAAATAAGCTAATCTCTGTCTTTAAAATTGTACATTCATGCTTGGTTTAATGCAATTATGTTGTTAACGGCATTGTTCCCACATTCGCATGTCATACATTTTAATGATTTAACTCGCATAAATATTAAAAAAAAAAAAAAAATGTAAATAACTCCTTGCTTTGGATGTTTACATTCCTGGCTTGTTTAACAACGGTGACACGGTGTAGAAATGAGCTTAACAAACTGCAAAAGGAAAAATGAGCAGCAAACTTGTGCCATATTTCTAAGACATAATGCCCTGCTGATTGCAAATGTGGGCCAGAGATAAAGTGGACTCTTGCAGCTGGTGGCTCTGACTTCAGAGACAGATTAATAAAAGAAGCAGCAGGGCCATAAATGTCAAATATAATCTCCTTCGTGAATACATTTCCCCAAATCCTACAGTTTAACATCATTTGAATGAAAAGGACAAAGCTGATGCTACTTTTTAAACTCAAACAAGTCAAACTGGCTGACCCTTTAATTAAGCTTTATTTTACAGAACCAGATCAGTCTGACACATTTTTAAAACAAATAGATAAAAGATATTTTTAAAGATCAGTTTAGTTTGCTGTAACTTTGAGGCAATTTAAGGTAATCTGTTTTATTTTGACCTCGTCCCTAAACTAAGCTTCGTTTGCAAGAGTCGTGCGTCTAAGTCTTGCCAGAAACAACCTCCACATGAATAAATGAAAAAATTAATAAATAAAAATCTGAGTCAATTTATGAGCGTAGGTCGCCTTTATGCAAATTAATCAACTTTAAGTTTAATTATTGATTTTGTCCGCTCTGTGCTTCTAACACACACTCCGACACATCCAACGCACTTGCTAAAAATAAGAGCGTATTGATCGTTCATATAAATGAAAAGCTTTAAGATAATGTTGCCGTTTATGCAGGCAGTCAGTGTTTGTGATGTGGGAAACTGAAACGTTGACTGTGCAGTGAGCCGACTGCCCCCGTCCGAAACAACTTCATCACCTTGAGCAAAACGAAGGCCTCGCCGTGATCAGTGACACTCCATCATGAAATACTTCTGTGTACTGTTCATTACAGTGAGGTCAGTACCTGAAGCTCTTTCTGACTATCCATCACAGGGTCTATCTATGTATTCCTCACGTTATTCACAGAGGAACTCATCACATTAACGCGTCGGCAAAGTGCATCTATCATTTCATCAGAGGGTGGTTGCCATGGCAGCAGTTGTGGGGGCTGAGTTGAGTACGAAGAATTTGGTGCTTTTATTTAATATCATGTATGCCTGCATGCATCTCCATCCACTCCTCTACTCACATTTAGGACATGACTCAGTTGTTAAAGAAAATAAAAAGTTTCCTTGGTTCAGAAATGGGTGTGAAATACACAACCACATTTATTGCTGATATATTTTTTTACCATGATTTGCAACGTTTCGCTCCAGTAACTACATCTTTTCTAACATTTTGAAATATTGACTATAAGTACATTTATTTTCAAACTGTAACGTCCTCAGATGTTGGCTTGCATATCAATTTTTTTTGTTTTTGAAAGCAAGTTTTTGAAAGGAAACACTGCTTTCAAAGCTCTTTCAGTCAGAACTTTTAATTAAATGACATTTTGACATAAATTTAGAATATTTAGTTTGACAAAACTTTTACTTTGTGTTGGACTAATTATATATATTCAAACAAACAAGGTGATCTTCAGGACATACTGAAAGGCACGTGAAGTACATGATGAAAGAACATCATCTTCTCAAACAAAAGCTTACCTCTTTTTTCATGGGATTTACTGTACTGGTGTCTCTAGTACCCAAAGAAATCATCTCAAACTTAGTCCTGTTAAACAAGAGTTTGTCAGTTTTGGGGGACAAGCTGTCTTCAAATGCTGTTGCCATCTTCTGGGTCAATAATACACAGATTCACACGGCTAAAATATTTACAAACTGACTGACATTGGTCTTGGGTGCTTAGATTGGCCTCTTTTTTCAGCACAAAGGAAAACTTAACCAGCACCAATCATGAATCAGAGGTTATTCAGCAGGAAAACGTTGTGCTTTTTAGAGAGGTGGGGAGGAGAAAATCCAATATAATGATATAACTGGTGGAAGCACATGAACAAGTCTTGTTAGGAACTGCAGAGCTCATTTGAAAAACATTAACAAGAACGTAGCAGGTCCAACTGTGGCATCATTATCCATCAGCTTGTCAGTGCAGAGGATGACAGAGAGGGAATATAGAAAGCATAAACCATATGAACGTGATATTTCACATTTTGCTCATAATTCACTGTTTATTGCACTGCTAAAAATATATTTTACACTTTCAAGGGGATGCAAAAGGGCAAAATGCTTCAAAGAAAGGATGTAGAGCTGAACATTTCTGTGTTCTGAGACAATGAATTACCAAACCAGAGCTGTGCTCACTCTCAGCACAGCGCTCAGTTTGGCTCCCCCAGCAGCTTCTCTCTTTCTTATCTGGCCTCAAAAAATGAAAAATAATAACCTCAATATAATGGTATTTCCACAAAAATAAGAACTTTCAGAATTAAAGTGACGTATGAAAACAGATGAATGCCAAACATTATATTTCAATTATAATATAATATAATATAATATAATATAATATAATATAATATAATATAATATAATATAATATAATATAATATAATATAATATCATTTCATTTTTGTTTTTCTCCAGACATACATACTATTTAGTAGTTAATTCAAGCTGTGTAAGTACAAAACTCACCAAACAGTCCTTTGGCCAACCAAACAATTGAAATGCAACATCTGGGAAGTCTGATGTTAAAGTTTGTTCACATCACACAACGGCTCTGTGACAGGTTGAAGAGCAAAGGAGCTGTTGCACAGAGATTACATGATTTTTCTCAAAGAACAAGAACTTTAGAACTTGAAGTCTTGGCCTCATCGTTTTACCCTCTAATGACAAGAGCGATGTGGTGAAGAAAGCAGGACGGATAAACACAGCTGTGATGGAGTGATGAAGCAATACCATCCCAGAGAGATTGTCAGGATCCTTCAACCACATCAACGTAGGAAGAAACACAGACAATGGGAGGCAGTGACACACGGGGAAAGGGGAATAAAAGCAAGTGTCTGCTTACACGAAAAGTACAGTTTTTTTTGTTTTGTTTTTTTTTAACAGACTCAATATCAAACAGCTGTTATGTCTCTCTCTCTCATTATTTATGTCACATTTTACATTTGCTGTGTTTCAATCAGCTGGTAGTTGAAGTGGCAGTTTCCCACTTTCTCTTTTTGGTTTTTGTTGGTTTTTAGAAAAAAAAAATTGTATCCTTTTTTTTTTCAATTTTGTGCAGTTTCAGTATGAAACACTTAGTTTCTGGTCAGCGGCCCCCACTCCACGTGTTAGAATTACATTTTTATTCTGAACTTGGAAAACATACTCAAAAACAAACAGTGAGCTGTTGTTTTACATGAAGTCAGTTAGGTCCAGGTATTCTTTTTAAGATGATATAAACCCAGGTCTCCCTCGTACCACTGTTTGTGCAGCTGAGACCAAAGAGTATCAGTCAGACTGGTGGCTCACGGTTGTGGGAAATTGGGCTGAGCATTGTTGCAGGATGCTGCAGTTCTCCTAACTGCTGCACACTGATGCGGACATCCAGCCAGATCCACAGACCCAACTAAAGTTTGACAGTTCTGGGTGGAAAATTAGAAGGAATCAGTGAACAGAATCAGTGAGAGGACAGAGTTGTTTTTCCTTTTTCTTTTAAAGGCCATTTCATGTGAAACTCTGAAGAACAGCTTCAGAGCAGACTGAGTCCAGCATCAGTTACCATGGTGATTAGAAGGATCATACCCAGCCAGTCTGTGGAAACAGACTTTCACCTCTAAGTTATCAATCTTACCTATTTTGTTTCCTTGTGGACGTTGTGAGAATCCCACTGAAAGGTTGATGTAACATATTGTAGCTGAATATTAGATTCAGTTTGTATTAAAATACGCACACTAACAGTCAAAATTTGGACACACTTTCCATTAAATCCAATGGAAAAGTGTGTTCAAGCTTTTAACTGGTAGTGTAGCTGAATCTAGTAAACTGTTGGCCAACAATAAACTGTCAATACAGCTGCTGTCCATCTACAGTTACAGCTGGAAACCAAACAAGAAAACATCAAGTGTAAACTTATTTATTGTATTCTTAATACACATATAAAACAACGGTAATATTCCACTTTTGTTTATAGTTCAATTTGGAAAGCAGACAACAGGTCATTGACTGATTGACTGAAAGGACACAAGTCACTTCAGACAGGATCATGACATCTTTTGCTAATCCTACTATAATTCTTGAGATAACTGTTCCATTTTTGACCCAGAGGAAAAGCAAAGAACACTGATCCGTTCAGAAATACAGTCCCTCTAAAACTGACTTTAACCAGTCACACAATGTGTTTTCTGCTCTCTATTACAACAGACAGATAGTGACCATTAATTAGTATAACTCCATATTTGACTTGTAGCTTTTACTTGACTAAATTTCACAAATTTGACTTTGAGGGGCTCTGCAGAGCCCACCATACTATGGAATCAGTTTTGTTTCAGAATATCCAAGCAAAACATTTTAAAATATAAGCAAAAAAACAACAATTAAAACTAAAACTTTCTTAAACTTAAGTAAAATAAATGATCTCAAAATAAAAAATTATCAATCATCATGAAAACTATGAGGCTTTTATTTAGATAAATTGAGTTGTTTTGTTTGCAGTTTCCTCTTCTCTCTCTTTTCTCTCTATTTGGTTGCGCTTCATAGTCTTTGGTTTTGATTCTCGATTGTTTGGTTTCATTTCTGACACAAACCTTTCATGGGCGGGCTTTTTTCAGGGGCGCATTCTGATTGGCTGGTGAGTTTTTGAGTGACACAGCTGTGCATGTAAGATATCTTACCGCTGCAATTCAAAGTTTCACTCCTACAATCCCCCCCCCCCCCCCCCCCCCCCCCCCCCCCAAAAGAAAAACACTCCAATACAGTCACAAAAAAAAAAAAAAAAAAAAAAAAGACCTGGAAAAAATACAATCGCTAATAGATCTGTGCAGTAGTAAGATACCCACAAAACTGGAAAAAAAAAAAAACTCCCGGTCAACTCAGCTGATCAGTAGAACTACACCTTGCATGTATTAATGCTTCTCTTAGGTTGAGAAAACTAAGACAGCATGTGACAAAATGAACAACTGTGTGATGAAGAAGTGATGCAGTGTAATATTTACCTCACAACATGACTTGAACAGCAATGAGATATGAGAATTGAGACATTTCAGATGGCATAAATTTGTGGCCTCTTCAGTGTAAGGTTTAGCTGGTCGTGAATCTGTCCTGATAATCCAAATGCAGCTCCACTCTGCTGTCTCTGCAGGTAAGACACTACCTGCTCATAAGTATGTCACACAACCCGAATAAGGAATGATTGCTTCAGGAAGATAATGGTTGGCCCAATTAAATTCAGTTCATCTTTATTTTTATAGCACCAAGTCATCACCGGGCACTTTAAAGATACAATCCAGGATATTTCAGTTCAGTTCTCTAATCCAATTATCATCCAACTGAATCAAATTGATTTTATTATCCACATTTGTCCAGTTGATAATGCGTGTATCAGAATCTAAAATGAATAAAATGTGAATGCAACAAAAATGCTGGATTAATAACCTTTTTATGAAATCCCAAAAAAAGGAAAATCCTGCAACAGCTTGTCAGTGACGAGGCAAGTCATCACTATGATGCATTTACTTGTTTTCTTGTTATTTCACACCATTTATGTGACATTTTTACACAAATACATTCAGACAAAAGAACATCAGGACAGATTAAAGTGGTGTGGCCTTATAGTATAAGAATGAATTTATAATATAAAACATTTTCTACTTTTTCAACCCTTTTTTTTACTATATCATTCCATTTTCGTTCCTTCCAGTGTTGCCAGTACCACTTATTATAAGCGACTTTGGGCTTGTTTTTTTTGTAAAGTCGCTTGTAAATATCATCAGTCATGGGTTGCATTTTTTTTGGGGCTTGTTTTCAAAACACTGGTTGCTTATTTGGGCTTGATTTATTCCCTGTATGAACCATTCTCACTTCTTTGTCACTTATTCACATTTATGTGAAAAGCATCACACAGTAGCCTAGTTTATCTATTTCTTGGATTTGTCCAAAACCCCATATCTTTGGTAGCCACCTTAGACTGTATATAAAGAGAGAGGTAACCACACCAGCCCAAACCGGTGTTGTACAACACCACTGTCTGCCAGAAATTGATTCAACGTCCGCGGGAGCGCGTAGCCTGTTAAAGTCGTGTTAATCAGGCGTCTCCAATCCGCTGCTGTTCCTCTCACCACAAAACTGACATGACAGGTGACATCAGGCCTATTTTAACAAAGAAAGTATGTTTTTGCTGCACGTTAGTGCTTTAGCTGATTAACAACAAGGGAAATGAAGAGGTAAAACGATGTTTACGCATGATGCTGCTTCACTCTTCTAGTTATGTTTTGCCTGATGCTTGTTTGCGTTGAGGACAATTAATGGGGTTTAATTAATTTATTACAGATTTATGTGGAGAATGCTACAGTATCATTTACAACGATGTCCATGAATTTTTATAAAGAATCTACAATGATGCATTTCTGTCAATAAAATGTGGAATCGTCATTAATTATCAAATGGCCTGATTTCATATAAGAGTCATCTGTTTTTCCATCCACCCACACACACACGTCTTAAGGTGGAATTTGACCTCAGAAATAGAGTTTCTGTGTGCCAGGAGAATTTAACTGGTTTGCTCCCAATTATGTAAAATGTAAGTTATATTCAGTTGTGCTCATAAGTTTCCATACCCTGGCAGAACTAATTATTTCTTGGCCATTTTTCACAGAATATGAATGATAACATGTTGTTGACGAGGCTCTTTAGTTTCTCTGGTGGTAAAGCTGCCCATTCTTCGTAGTAGCTTCACCCAGCTTCACGCGTTAACTCAGAGAAAAAATAGTTACACCAATACACACACTCAAATATATGTGTATATATATATATATATATATATATATATATATATATATATATATATATATATATATATATATATATATATATATATACATATATATATATACGCATATAAATACATATGTATGTATGTTCTCTGAGGAGCCATGTTGCTTGTTTTGGGCTTGTTTTCATCCAGCTGGTTGTTTGTTTTTCTCACACGATCTGGCAACACTGGTTCCTTCATAGTGTGAATGACTTCAGTTTTAATCAAACAAAATCCCAATCAAGTTTTAATCAATCAAAGCAAAAACAAAAAAAATGCGATTAGTAGGTGTGTCCAAACTTTTGTACATGTGGAGCTATCCGAATGGACCAATATTTTTAATTAAAGCAGAATTTAAAATAGGTCAATGGACACTTTTTTTTAAATGCGATAAATGAATGACCATTGATGCACTTTGCATGTCCACAGATTCCATCATCTCTGCTGTTGTTTTCAGCTGAACACATTAAACGTGTGTCAGGTTTGGCCTATTTGCTACTATGTTTCTTCATCTTTCTGGTACACATTGTGGTATTTTTACAAAAATCCAGCAAAGTACAGAAACCAGTTGCCAACCACTTGGTGGAAGAAAATGAAGATGTAGTTTCATTCCCATAATAAAGGTTGCTGGAGTCATCGTTCACCGCACCATAAAATTATGTCCAATTAGCTTGAAGTGCATATAAATGACAAGTAAAAATGTGCTTGAACTGGCGTGGTATTTATACACATTCCCATAATATCATGCTGATTTGTACAGTGCACACCCCCTCCACTCTTTGGAAAATCCCTTGAACATAACCGTCAATCATCATTATGGTAGTTTCCTCATAATGGATGGCAGAATCTTAGAAGTGGTTGTTTCCCCATGTGCCAAAGACAGAGCAGGGTCAACGGCACTCTAATTCCCTGTTTAGAGTGACACCATGACTCAACTATTTGACAAGCCAAAAATATAGCCCTGCCCCCGCCATTAACCCAGAGCTCTTTGTGGAGCCTTTTCTTTCTTCTGTGCATGTATTCCTGTTGCATTAAGTTTTTCGGTTCTTAACTTCTTCTGCGTCTTCTTCAGGTGCTTTCTGTGTCATCTTCTGTCTGTTTCTCTTCTTCTCTGGATTGTTCATTTTACTGGTTGCATGTCAGTGATGCAACTCAACACTGCTCCCACAGTTCCCAGTGACAGATAGCTGAGCTCCTTCAAAAACAGACTAAAAAACACATAACCAATGCAGGATGTATTGGTCTGTCTATCTGTGTAAGCCTCTTCTCTGTAAATTAACTCTAAGAAGTTCATTGAATAAGTTTACTGGAACAAATTTGGTGTGCTCAACAAGATGGTTTAGATTTCCAAAGTAATACATAGTGAAGGAAAGAGATGATAACCAGAGCTGAAAATAAACATTACAATAACATTTTAGAAAGATCCTTGTTTACTTCCCAGTAGGGGGCTTATTTTTGCTGCTGTGATTGTAAATGTTGCCATCCTATCAGGTGAATCCAGCTGCAGTCTCGTTATTTATTTCCTTTTGGATCTCATGTTGTCATGTTCCAAGTTCGTACTGGAATGAGAAAAGGCTTGTGAGTCCTTTGTGTCTGTGTGTCTTTATCTTATTGGGGTTCTGTTGAGTTGTCATACTGCACTAGTTTTTTCGTGCCACCTTGATATTGTTGTCTTCGAAACATTCTTTTCCTAATGGATTCCTTCTAAACAAACAACTCAAAGAAGGCAATGCATATATTTAGAAAGCTGCTAGCAAGATTATGCCACTGTTAAAATAAATGCCATAAACGTGGGCACAGTTATTATGAAGCAAAGAATCATTAGAGGTTCAAGGGTATACAAGAACCCTTTATTGATTTCTCGTTGAGATACATTTTTATCTCACCAACACGAACACAGCAGTAGTGCAGCCTGAGGTTTGCATCTGCATAGTTATAACAGCAGGAAAGGCAAGGGCCATAAATCCTGCCGCCCTCCTTAAGGAAGAGCTTCTGATGCTGTTTCAAAACAACCTCTAACCCGACACTAAGCTTCACACTTTAATTTGATAAGAGTTTGTCCAAGGTGATTTAAGTGGAGTGTGTAATCATGCACATCAGCATCTACACAGCGTGGATCAATAAGAAAGAAATGTAATTTTCAGCATCATAAAAGATTTCACTGAACAGCTATTTTGCAAGCATATTGATTTTTTTTTAGCAGATGTTGATGAAGAGACGACTCAGCTGACATTGAGAAGCTCTGAGGATGTCCCTGTCAATGTGCTGAAAGATTTACTGTTTAACATTAATTATGACCAGTGTTGAGACTGTCTTTCATACAACCTCTCATTAGCATGTACAGATTCTTATTGGTGGATACTGTATCTGCAAGGACATGCTGTCACTGTGTTCGGCTTGGAGAAGGTTGACAGATGCTACGTTTGACTTGTGATGTTGCTGCAATTACACTGTGGAAGGTTATATACTGGATGTTCACAATAATGATCTTTAGTATTGTGGCTGGTGGTACAAGAGAGCTAGCTTTCATTGTGTTTGACAATAACATCCTCTTACAGCTAGTGACTTTTCAAAGAATAAGTAAACATTTCACAGAAATATGAAATAATATATATATATATATATATATATATATATATATATATATATATATATATATATATATATATATATATATATATATATATATTATTCTATTCTATTCTATTCCTATATATATATATATATATATATATATATATATATATATATATATATATATATATATATATATATATATGTATATATATATATATATATGTACATATATATATATATATATATATATATATATATATATATATATATATATATATATATATATATATATATATATATATATACCTGTCATGTTAAAGTTTAATTGTTTTATGATGATGAAATGTGATCAGCATTCAGTTTACATGTCACACAACACCAGAATGCAGGAGACGTGTAGACCAATGCTAGCATACCACCTTCAGTTGCCTCAGCTTCTCCTTTTCTGTGGCTGACACTTGTAATCTTTTATGAAATACAATAAACATCCAAAGAAAAGGGTGGAGCATGACCCCTAAATATATTAGTCATACCCAAACTGGCATACTAACCACTTAATGGATGAGAAGTCTAGAGATTATTTGCCCACAAGGCATTCTAAATGGACTAAAAGAGAATCACAATCATGTGCTGCAAGTTAGCGGTAGCAAGTGTTAGCTCCCTGTTTGCTGCTTTATGCATGAAGGACATGATAGGTTTTGTCAATTAATGTTGCACAGTTTTTCTACTTTTTGTGGACCATGTGATGCGTTAGTATGCATTATGTAGTGAGTGAGCAGTTTCAAACAGCAGCAGACTATGCAAATATAATCCAGGTCTTAATTTGCTAATTACTCTACACTGTTGTTCCTTCCTGATTACTTCCCTCCATCTGTATTCTCCCTGGTTTCCTTTGTTTAACGCCAGATGATTGTGTGCCGTAGCTCCCTCGATGTCTCCAGTCCTGGCTTGCCTTTCTGGGAGTAAATTAGGAGATTTTCATCTGTCACTGAACTTCTCTTGTAATTTCTTGTCACTTCTCTAAACAGCCAGAAAATGCCTTAACAGCACCAATTAACTTTACTCTAAACCAGGTTGTCTGATGTCCTGCAACTTTCCTGTCAGAAGTTTTTGCCTACAAGCAGAAATCTCTGAATAAATAATAAATCATATTAGCATTAGATGTGGCACGAGTTGGTTTGTTCATTGACAGTTCCTGTTATTACAGCTTGATGTAGTTCCGTCCCTGACAGAAATAGTTGGTTTTGTCACTTTACAAGATCACACACAAACACTTATTTAAGTTCAGCTGCTGTGGAAGATTTCCACGCTATTCATCAGCCTTTGTTTTTATTTATTTGTTTGTTTATTTTTAATGTTTCGTGTAGCTTTTGTAAAGCTTTTGCAGGTTTGTTTGGGCTTTAGTTTGCTCTGCAGAATGATTTCAGAATGCAGCATATTTCTGTAGAAAGGTACGTCACATTCCCGGGTTTTATACCGACTGCTCAATATTCTTCTGTCTTTGCAGTGAGACACTCATCTCACACACTTATCCTTGGATACACAACCGTACAGTACTCCTTTAACAAAATACTTGCTGTTAAGGCTTGCGTGCATCATTTAGTGAATCTGGATCTGCATCATTTTTATGCTTTAGAGAACAATGCTTCATGTATTTTTTAGGCAATAGTTGTTTATTTTCTTGGTTGTGCTTTAGAGACCTGTCCATGTACCGCAGAGCATTAGAAGGTACTGTTCCCTACCTCTCCAGAGACCTTTAGTCTGGCATTTGTTATGACTGAGAAAGCTGCTTTTTTACTGTTGAACTCTTGATGCTTTCACTTAGTTCTCATGTCACGCTTGTTTTGCTGTAACATCGCTATTTATGTTCTGTTTGGAAACTTGGGTCACAGATTTATTCATTCCAGGTTAGCAAAAGTAAGGTAGTTTATTTACACTGATTAAGCCTCAACGGAGAAGATTAAACCCACCTGAGCATCATCTGAATGCCACTCCAATTAAAGGATGCATCTGAATAAATATTTATACTGAGAAACATGATCGGTGCCACATTTTTACTTCAGTTTGACCACTGACCCAGAAACAGAGCAAAGTCTTTCCACATTGTTTCTTATTTTAGATGCCAGAACTGCTTTTACTTTTGTTTGAAAAACCTCAAATGTTCCTATTATGTACAAGCATTGCACAACCAGGCAAATGTTCAAATACTAATCTGACATTTTTCAGTTTCTAATGGTGCACAGATCAAAGTGTGTCTGATTTGAACCAATCAGAGCAACGGGAAGATGACAGTCTTCATGAAAAGGCTTATAATGACTCTGTTGTACATTCTTGGTGTCAAAACCTGCCACATCCAGTGCTGATCAGATGGCATGAATATTGTCAATAATCTGTTTGGTGAAAATAAACAGGCAACAACGAGTGACAGTGACTCAGGGAGGGATTCTTTTGTTTATTTTGTTTTTTGCACATTGCATCATGGTACAATCTGTATGGTTCCTGCTGGATATCCTTTGTTAATCCATTGCACCAACCTATTTTTGTGATGTTATTCGTGGGTTTAAGACAATGTTAACCGAAAACCTTTCCTACATAGAAATAATAATTGGGTGGATGGATGTTTACATGGAATCATGCCTTTACTTAATTCTGCTTTAGATAGATGGGTTGGGAAGGGTTCTGATTGGACACTTCCTGCCTCTTGTCTTTTCAGTCGTAACTTGGAAAATCACATAATAAGGACTAGTTTTGCCCTCATTTCGATTATGTTTTGAAGTGTCAACATCACACGAGCATACATTGTTTTTTCAGCAGCCAAGAAGGAGAAGTAAAATAGACTACCGAAGATGACAAAACAACGGACGTAATATGTGCATCTTCGAGGCGGGACAAGATAAGGAGCTTGTGCAGAATGATCAGAATTAACCTAGCGTGGAATTAAGGTTTGCATGACACAGGAATTAATCAGTTCAGAATTAAAATGCGAATAAACCAATTACTTCTGCATTAAGTTTGATTCCGAATTGACTTTTGCATTAGGAAGTAGATGTTAACATGGTCATTTTTCATCAGTTTAAAGTGGAACTAACTTTTATTCAGAATTGACGTAGCAAATCTACTGGAGTTGAATGTTTTTCCCTGGCGGAAGCATCAGAGTGAATTTCCTCCAGCTGCACTCAGAACTGCAAGGTTCTTTCTGTGGTTTGTTACCAACATGGCTGTCCCAGTTTGACCTTGTCTTCAGCAGTTACTGGCTTTAAAAGCAAACACACTTACGCACTTCAAAAAAAGGCCACTCACACTTCAGAAAGAGACACAAAAAATGTTTGTGAATCACTCTGTACATTTCTTCCTCAGTCCATTTAGTCTTTTCTGTGTATCACGCATAAACAACGACAAATGGAAACTTACTGTATTTGACCCTTTCAACAGAGATAACCAACTCTAGCTTTTAACGTAACTTTACTTTCAAACCAGGTCTTGATGGATGTAAAAGTGAAATAGTTTATCAAGAGGAAACTAACACAAAGATTTTCAAACTAATTTCATTGATTAGTTTAATAAAAGTGGTTAAAAATGTATCTAATAATAAATGTTGTTACAAGCTTCATCACAGATTGGTATGGCAACACCTCACAACACACACTGCTGACAGTTTTTATTTGAGTTCTTCTGAGTTAAATCTTTGAGTTTTACCAGCATGGAGCATGCCTCAACAATGTGGGTTTACTGGTAATGAAACATATGCATGGTAGTTATAGAAAGATTTTCATGTTCTCTGATTGGTTAATCTGGGATTCAATGTTAATGGACAAACATGGACCTAGATGGTATCTGGAACAAACAGGAAATGAATTTGTAATATGAAAAAGACTTAGATCTGCATAAAAAATGACAGAAAAAGCGAAGGGCGAATGGGGGGCTTATGTAGCAAAAGATATATTTGATGGGGAAAGAAATGCAAGCAAATGAGAAAATGACTGGATGTGGGAGGGTGAGGATGGATGTGGTAAATGAGAAAAGGATGGCTAGGTGAGGAGAACAAATGGATGAGACATGATGAATAAGGTTAGGATCACCAGGTGAGGTGGGGTGGAGACATGGACTTGTTTTTTTCTTCTTGTTTTAATATTGTGGAATCTCTTCAGCACACTGATTAAAAGGAGTCTAAGTCTGCAACATCTGGAGCTGTTTGTATGAAGCTCCTCTCATTAGAGTGGCAATAATGAGGTAGCAAATATAAGTCCAAAGCTCAAGAAAACTTAGTTTTATTAGAATATATCTAGCAGATATACAGTAGTTATACAAAACCTGAAAATGTGACGTGAACTTTGAAAGAGCAGAAGACTGAATTTTATTAAATTATTGCATAAATGTCAACTCAAAGAGGTTTTTCTAACTTCATGTAGGTTATGTTTGTGGGGTCAGTTTGCAAAGAAAAGACATCTGCCATGGTGCAAAGCCACTGATATCCATTAATTATAATGATGGCTCTCATTATTTACACTTCACCCAACACTGTCTGCTAAGAGAGCTGCAGGATGTGGCAGTTAACATGACAGAGCTGCCAGATATGAATTGAATTAAAAT